>NC_133909.1:674000-1011000 GCF_964199755.1 Larus michahellis
TGTGCAGCCCCCAGGTCACTTTGTTGCCTCAGGACATCCTCACTCTTCCTCTCCTATCTTCTTGCTGTGAAACTCCCGACTCTTCACTCGGAGCTTGTTGACCTGCGACTCTGCAATGTCAGCCCGCTCCTCGGCTTCCTCCAGCTCGTGCTGGATCTTGCGGAACTTGGAGAGGTTGACATTGGAGAGCTCCTCCTGTGCGGGGAGAGGGAGTCGGTGGTGAGGAGCCCAGGGCAGGGGTTTCGCTCCTCCTGCGCCTCCTCCCTGGGGGGATGCCCGGACCTCTATCCCCCCCCACCACTTCTTACACATAAGCCTCGTACAGACCTCCTCATCCTCCCTTGTTTAAAGTATCCCCTCCAAACAAACTTAAACAGCTTTTGAATTGTTATTGCTGTTCTGCCCCCTGGAATACGCAAAGGGAATGGACAGCACAGCAGTCTCCATTTTTAGCTGTCAAAAAAAATCTGTTTGAGGCTCAGTTTTTTATTCCTTACACTCAAAGGTTAGGGCTAAGAAAAAACAGCGGCACCAAGAACATGTATACAACCCAAAGGTGACATTATATGGTATCCTCTGGGAGGTACCTGCTCCCTCCTTCCACTCCCCACTAGATGAATATAGCTTCTCCTCCTTTCTCAATGTCTACTTTGACAGCACTGTTAGATGCCCATCTCCTTCTTCCCTAGCCATAAAACACCCCCCACAATCCACCCTCCTCTTCCAGCTACTGTCTGCAGTCACATATCTCATCACTTTGTCTTAGGAAGAATGTTGCTTTGTAGAAGAAATTCAAACTTTTTTCAAGTTCAGCGGATGAGCTAAGCATCTCTGTCTCCTATTCTGTCTCCGTGTCTTAGGTCTGCACTCTCTGATAGAAGGTGCCAAACTTAAAGTAGATGAGTCAGTTAGAACCCATCCATGTCCCTCTCACAAATCATTCACTCATCACAGGACATTGAAACCTCTCTATACTGGCCTAAGCAGGAAGGAACCTGACTCAGAAATTTATCAGCTGAGATATTGGTTGTGAGTTCTGTCTGTCAATCTGTTCTCCTGTACGTAAAATATTGCAGAATACCATAGATTATCCCTGACAGGAGAATGGCTGAAAGAAAACAATGTCAACAGTACTCTCAAGATTATGTTCCTAGAGTACTTAAGTGTCTCATGAGTGGCCACTCCTTACAGGTTTTACAAGGAGGAGTTTCTTCTAGGCATACAATAAAGAATTCCCAGATGACTGACCTTTCTTTCTCTGCACTTGAAGTCCATCATTGTTCACCACTTTCTATACTTCCACAAAACTCTTATTCATTTCCCATATGATTGATATTCATCCTCAGAAACAGATGCTTCTTACCACTACAAGCAATACTTACAGCTTCCTCAGCTTGTCTCTTGTAGGATTTCACCTTCATTTGCAGCTTGTCCACCAGATCCTGGAGCCTCAGAATATTCTTCCGGTCTTCCTCAGACTAAAGACGTTGGCAAACAGGAAAGAGAGTGAATTGGTTCCCCACCATGTGAGTTAGCAATTCCCTTTGGCAATCAAGTGCAAAAAATTCTACTTCCCGCGAGAGGGTGTGTCAGCCCAAGGAGGCCTCCTGCCGTACCTGGTAGGTCAGCTCCTTCACCCTCCTCTCGTACTTGCGCACCCCCTTCACGGCTTCGGCGCTGCGCTTCTGCTCAGCATCAACCTCCCCTTCCAGCTCCCGCACCTGCAATGAGAAGCCCATCTTTGGAGCTTCCCTGATGGCTGCTTACGTGACGTGTTCACTCCTGCAGAAATACCAGCCCTACGCACTCTGGCCTCCAGCTTCTGGATTTGCTTCTTGCCTCCCTTCAGTGCCAACTGCTCAGCCTCATCTAGACGAAGCTGCAGGTCCTTCACCGTCTGGTCCAGGTTCTTCTTCATCCTCTCCAGGTGGGCGCTGGTGTCCTGCTCCTTCTTCAGCTCTTCTGCCATCATGGCTGCCTGATGAGAGCAAAGAGGCAAAGCCATTTTTGGGGCTGGAGACAATCTGGGGAGAAGGAACTTATATTAAGCTGTGAAAGGATCTCCCGACTCACATCTGTGATGGCCTTCTTGGCTTTCTCCTCAGCGTTGCGAGCCTCCTGGATCGTATCCTCCATTTCACTCTGAATTTGGGCAATGTCTGTTTCCAGCTTCTTCTTGGTGTTGATCAAGCTGGTGTTCTGTGCCAAGAGAGAGTGCAAGACTTGTATTCTGAGGCCTGCAATACCAAACCTGCAGCGTGAGCCAAGTCTTTACTCTTCAAGCTTGCAATCAAAAATCTGGAATTCTTTTTAAAACGGTTGTTTACAAAATGTGAGGCGTTGGCTCAGGTGATGGGCGCTGAGCATACCTTCTGCTGTGGCTAGCAGGAGAGAGGCCATTGCAGACCACTGTCCTGCCCTATCCTCTGGTGTAGAGCGGCCCTCTGTGTCTGTTAAGTGTCAACACAACTGCTTTTGGTACCACACACTTACCTGGGTATGGAGGAGCTGCACGCGTTCAGTGGCATCCAGAAGCTCCTGCTCAGCCACTTTCCTGGAGCGCTCCGTCTGCTCCAGGGCTGCCCGTAGCTCCTCAATTTCAGCCTGCAGCAGGTTTGCTCTGCGCTCCACCATGGCCACCTGCTCCTTCAGGTCCTCCTGTGTCCTGAGAGCGTCGTCCAAGTGTATCTGGGTATCCTGTAAAAGAGGCAACAAAAATTGCAAGGTGTCAGTGTGTGCTTGGGTGTCAAAAATGTCAGGTTTTTTGTCTTACTGTAGCTTTGTTATTTGTCTTACTGTAGCTTTGCTGAACAGACCTTGAGCACTCCCTGTGTGTTTCTCAGGTTCTTTTGTGCCTCTGCAGCCACGCGGTTGGCATGGCTCAGCTGGATCTCCATTTCGTTCAGGTCTCCCTCCATCTTCTTCTTCAGCCGCAGGGCTTCATTCCTGCTCCTGATCTCAGCGTCCAGGGTGCTCTGCATGGACTCCACAATTCTGAGGTGGTTTCTCTTCATCTGGTCGATCTCCTCATCTTTCTCTGCTATCTTCCTGTCAATCTCAGACTTCACCTGGTTGAGCTCAAGCTGGAGGCGCAGGATCTTCCCCTCTTCATGTTCTAGGGAGGCCTGGACAAAGGGACACAAACATTTGTAACATCAATGGAGCTACTGCTTTCTAGTTAATTAGAGAATACTTCAGAAAACCTCAGCTGGCTGCACTCCCCAGCCAGAAGAGGGTAGGAACAAGCAGTTTTTAGCCATGTTTCCCCATTGCTCAATTTTTTAGTGCAGCGCTTAGGGGCATGTACCTCAGCTTCCTCCAGAGCAGCCTGGATTTCAGATTTCTCCTGCTCAATCTGCTTCTTGACTTTCTCCAGCTCATGAATTGCCTTTCCACCCTCAGCAATCTGCTCCGTGAGGTCGGAAATCTCCTCTGTGGGAGCAAAGACCAATGACATGGTCAGGCACAGAGCAGAATGGGAAGGGCCCTTTCACACCAAGGTGACAGGCATCTTTGCCGACCTGCAGGCACAGAACCATACGGAATGGCAGTAGCCGTGGCTAGGGAAAGAGCTCTGCCAGGAGCCGAGGAACGGGGACTTACGCTGCAAGTTCTTGTTCTCACGCTTCAGCGTTTCCAGGTGGTCCAAGGACTCCTCATAGGCATTCTTCATCTTAAACAGCTCTGTGCTGAGAGAGCGAGACTCCTTCTGGGAGGCTTCCAGCTCAGCCTGCGTTTCCTCATACTTCTGCTTCCACTCTGCCAGGATCTGAAGAGAAACGGGGCGTGAGTATGGCTGTGGCAATCAGGAGGGGATGCTCTGCCCAGGAGCCGCAGGCCTGGAGCCCAAAACACCTTGTCAAAGTTCTTCTGCTTCTTATCCAGCGCTGCGCAGGCAGCATTCGATCGCTCCACGTCAATCATCAGGTCCTCCACCTCATTCTGCAGCCTCTGCTTCGTCTTCTCCAGGGAGGCACATTTGGCATTGACAGCTTCAACGTGTTCCTCAGCATCCTGCAGGCGCTGTGCCAGCTTCTTCCTGAGAGGAGATAGGCACAGCTCACAGTCAGCATAGAGGAACCAATGTTCCAGTAACAAGAGCATGCTTAATCATTTTGTAGACTGCAGTGACACAGAGTTAAAAGCTTCATTTATGCTGTTCTTAGCCTTTGCCTTTACTAAAAACTAAATCTTCTATAGGATAAAAACTTGCACTATCCATTACCCTTCCCCAAAACAAATCCATGTCTTATTCCTCACAGTATCTTTGTGTATCTCTTCCAATGTTGCCTTTGAATTTTCAGTCCCCCCTGGCTTCTTCACATCCTATCACCACATACTTGGCCTCCTCCAGCTCCTCCGTGCGCTGAATAGCATCTGTCTCGTATTTGGTTCTCCACTGGGCCACTTCGCTGTTGGCCTTGGACAGGGCACGCTGCAGCTCCGCCTTGGCCTCCTGCTCCTCCTCATATTGTTCCCGCAGCAAGTCACAGTCGTGGCGAGCAGACTGCAAGGCATGGGCCAGGGCATTCTTGGCCTGGGGAGACAGTGCATTTGGGACAATGAATTTCCTGTGAGACATTAGAATGTCAATATAGGGAAAGTTGTTGAAAACTCTTTGAATCTGATATTTAAAGTCAGCCCAAGAAAAAAAGGTACATTGATTCCATGTTCTGAGAATCTTCTTATGCTTCCATTCATCAGAATCAAGAATGTTACCTCAGGAGAGATGATGGGTAAACTCTAAACAGAAACTATAAATCTGGGAATTGTTAAATCTTAAAATCTTATGTTCTAAAGTTTCAGCTTCCATTAGGGAAAAGTACAATTAGAAATGCAGTTTTTTAGATATATCTCAACTTTTTTCATATGTCATCATTTATCCAAATAAAGACTTAAATTTTCTTTCTCTGTCTCAGTATGCAGGTTGGAGGCAACGCCCTGTTCAGCTTCTCTTCCCACACTGAAGAGGTGAAAAAATTGTCCATCTAGTTTGAGAGCACCCAAATTAAAATGACATGGCTAATATATTCTGATTTGAGAGTAGTAAACATATTTCTGATGTGAGACTAGTAAATATCCTGAAAGAAGGTGGAACCTGAATCCCAAGTCAATCACCCTACAGGAAGTACCTTTACCTTTATTTCTTCCTCTAAATGTCTCTTTAGTTCCTCGATCTGTTGAGTAAATGCCTGTTTGCCTCTGGATAGCTGAGATATCAGAGCATCTTTTTCTTCCACCTGGCGTGAATATTCACCTGAAAATGTAAAAAGCAATACTCAACCAGTGTGTGTTTACAGCACTGTATATCACTTACAGAGTATAGACCAATTTGAGTAAAACACCGCTCTTTTACTTGTAATCATCAGTTACAGGTTCTCCGATTCCAGAGAGGTGTAGGGGTGCGTTACCTGCTTCTGTCTGCAGACGGGCTCTTTGAGTATTGAGGTCATTGATCATGCGCTGATGCTCTTCATCTTTTGTCTTAATTTCACTCAGCTGGTCTTCCAGAGTTCGACACATTTTCTCCAGGTTTGCCTATATGTCAAATGCATGTAAGGAAAGAGGATTATCACTAAATTCTAGCAGGTTGTTCCCATGATGAAAAACAACACAACTGTATGTGATAGCAAAATGTAATCAGAAAGTGCAAAATCAAGTGTCAGGTCATGTATCATAGGCCAGTAATCGGACAGAAACTCTGTACCTTGGCTTTGGAGACAGACTCCATGTTACTGGCCAAGTCATCAATCTCCATCTTCATCTCACTCTTCTCCTTCTCCAGCTTCTGCTTCACTCGCTGCAGGTTGTCAATCTGCTCCCCAAGCTCAGCTGTGCTGTCTGCGTGCTTCTTCCGCAGCGTGGCAGCCGTGGCCTCATGCTGCAGCGTGGCCTCTTCGAGGTCACGACGCATCTTCTGAAACTCTGCCTCACGCTTCTTGTTCATCTCAATCTGAGCTGCGGTAGCCCCTCCTGCTTCTTCCAGGCGCTCACTGATCTCCTCTAGCTCCCTCGAGAGGTCAGCCCGATGCTTCTCTGCTTTTGCCCGAGAGGTTCGCTCTGCCTCAATTTCCTCCTCCAGTTCCTCAATACGCGCCTGGGGAACATTAGGCAGCCTTCACACCCATGCCCTCCTCCTTCCTCACCGGGGACCCAGTGAAAGAGGGGAAGGAACAGATACTTGCCTGCAGCTCCTTGATCTTCTTCTGCAATTGCATGCCCAGGGCTTGCTCATCCTCGATTTTGCTCTGGATCTGGCTGATTTCAAAGTCTTTCCTTTGGGCAAAGCAAACCATGTTAGAGCTCAAAGGAAGAAGACAAGTGCACCAGCCCAGCGCTCAGGTGCCCCACAGCCACACTTACTTCTTCAGTTTCTCATCCAGCTGCTGCTTATCATTTTCCAAATCCATTATGCTGTCATGGGCCAGCTTCAGGTCTCCTTCGAGTTTCCTCTTGGCTCTCTCAAGGTCCATGCGCAGTTTCTTCTCTTGCTCCAGGGACCCTTCCAGCTAAACACAACACCACCATCAGTGCTCTCTTCGCAGTGTCTGACTGTGCAACATCTTTAATCTTCTCATATGCCTCTATACTTACATCGTCCACTTGCTGCTCCAGCTTGGTCTTGGCTTTGGTCAGCGTATTGACTTTGTCCTCTTCTGCCTGCAGGTCATCCAGTGTCTGCTGATGGGCCTCTTGGAGGGCTTTCTTCTCTTTTGTCAGCTTCACAATGGTCTCGTCCAGGGCTGCCATCTCCTCTGTGAGGTTTTTCACCTTTGAGAAAAGGGAGGAAATGCAGATAAGAAATGTTGTTTAAAACTTTACACTGTGTAACAAAACAGAGGTCTTTTCTGTAAGAGTGACATCTTCTGCTTTATACCTTGTTTTCAGTCGCATGTTTCTCCTTCTCAACCTTGGCCAGTGTTAACTCAAGATCGTCAATATCTTTCTTCAGCTCTGAGCATTCATCCTCCAGTTTCCTCTTCTTGGCTGTCAGCTCAGCATTAATTTCCTCCTCATCCTCGGCCCTTTCAGTCACTTCTTTAACTTTGGCTTCCAGCTGGATTTTGGTTTTGATGAGCTGGTCGCATCTTTCCTCAGCATCAGCCAAGCTGTCTGCTTCCTGGTGGGGAGACACAAATTTTCTTGGTTTGTTTTCTTAACTTTTCTATGTAAACATGTGTTGAAGTGTGGCCTAAAGTTGGCCTCTCCAGAACAACTTTAATCTTGCTTTTTTTTCTTTTTTGTTCTTAGGTGAATTATACAGCTTCTCAGTTGGAAACAATATTGGTTCCTAAACTTTTTTCTCTCTCTTAAAAATGTCTCACAGATGTGGTAGGTGTGAGAATTTCTCACTTACTTTGTAACTGAATCCTTCTAAACCCATTATGATTTTGGGACTAAAAGCTCTGGTAATCTCAGCAATAATTCAATAGAAAAAAAAGATTACTCTCTGACTAAATGTATTAAGACTGCTGCTTGTGCAAGTGGAGTCTTACTGTCGTAAATCAGATACCTGTGTGTCACCCTTCCATACTGTATCTAGACTGGCATATGCTGGTTTCAGATGATCACCACATCATCTTATTCTTTGGTGGGCTTTTGGTATAATGAATTTGTTTTGTCACAAATGAATTTGAAAGGCAAACATCTTATAAGAAATTCCAACAAGATATTTATTGTTCTCCATATAGTAGGGGAAAAATAGGTAACTCAGGATTCCCATTTTCTATGGGAATGTTCAAATAATTGGTAATTAATACAGTGTTCCAATTTTATTTGGTAATTTAAGTCATTTAATCAGTAGATTAAAATGACTTTGGAAGATAACATTTGAATATCAAATACTTTTGTGTATCTTTGTAAGCAATATTTTAGTTTGTGAAGTGCTGTGTGTCTACAAGGTTCATAGGCTTGTGGTGGTAAAATTACTGGTGTTTAAGATTGAGAGTTCTGGCTATGAAGTTATCTTTACTAAAAGAATATTCCTTTCAACTAAAAGCTAAGAGTCCATGATTGCTTCCAACTCCCCACTTCTGAACTAATATAGCACTGGGTGTGCCACTCCTATAAGCTCCACCAAGAGCCGGTCTATCCATATTGCCATGTTATTTTGTAGAATCATAGAACAGTTTGGGTTGGAAGGGACCTTTAAAGGTCATCTAGTCCAACCTCCCTGCAATGAGCAGGGACACCTCCCACTAGATCAGGTCCCATTTACTGTTTGATTCCTTCAAATGCTGCAGCTACTTAAGTTGAACATCCCTCCCAAGGATGGATACCAGGTATTGTTAACATTGAAATGATTGGGTTTTTTCACCACTCTCTTTTTTTTCTGATAGAGTGTATAGGTTGGGTCTCTGCAATCAATGGGCAGAAAAAAGGGGAGCAGAGGGGGAGATGCTGTCCAAATGTTCTCTCACTGTGTTTATAGTTAATAAAGCTTCTGTGTGACCTGTTCTAAGTTGGGACCCCCACACTGGGGACCCAAACACAGGTGCATTATGGAAAGATGGCTTTTAGTGGAAAGGAGTGTTATTTTAATAAAGATAACCTCTTAGCCAGATGTCTCAATCTTAAATATTAATAATTTTACCACCACAGGATGTTGTTTGTAGTGGAATTACCAGAGAAAATCCAGATAAGAGGTGCAAAAAACTACAATGTACAAAAAGCTCAGAAACTTCTGCTTCATTATAAATTTCATTTATAATATTGATTCATACCCATTAAGCCTAAAGCATACAGAGCTCTTTTGTGTAACTAACAACTCAGTGAAGAAGAACCCCCTGGATGCTGTCACTTTTTCTCGGAAACAGGAATTCTGTGTCTATATATTGTTAGACTAAGGAGAAAATTGAAGCTGTATTTCACAGTTACTGAGTGAATGATTAACTTCTAGTTATCTATTATTTTCCTGCACCTGAATTCACAAGTATCACTTTCAACTCTGGTTTTCATTTATGCTACAAAATGAACTCATTGTTCTATATCTTGGTGAGATGGAGATAACCCCTGCAGGACTCACCTACTCGGAGTTGGGGATTCAGCCAAAACTCTGCTCTGAGTATTTACTGTTGGCTAGCTATATCTGCTTCCTTCCTCTCATAGTGCAAGAGCACTGACTCCCACTTGGAGCTCCCTGCTTCTTTGCAATGGCCATCAGAGTGGTCATCACGCCACTGCCAGATGCTGATTTCCTCAACTTCACGTACATATGATGGATAATTCACCACATATCTGACTTTTGGTCTTCTACAGTCTGACCTTCTGCCTCATAAAGAACAGTCTGAATGTATAGACTCCTTTTCTGAGTGATAAATTAAAGGTGATAAACTCACAGCCTGCACTTGGAGCTGCAGGTCATTTTTTTCCTGCAGCAGGGCCACCATTTTCTCCTCCAGCTCCTTCCTCTTTGCTTCAGACTTTGCAAGCTCTTCCTTGGTTTTCTCAAACTCTTGTTTCATGTTGGCCATCTCCTTCTCAGATTCTGCGCTTTTCAGCAAGGGCTTGATCTTGAAGAAGAGCTTCATCCAGGGCCAGTGCTTGACATTCATGAATGCACGAATGTTGTACTGGATGCAGAAGATGGACTCCCTGAAGCATAATTCAAATGTACATTGAATATTTTCAATATGACAAGTGTCAACGCTTTCCCCCAAGTACAGTGACGTTAACTGAAGATGAGAAATGTCTACCTCCTCTCCACCATTCTCTGGTACTCCACTCTCATCAGGAAGCCCCTGCACCTGGCCTGTGTGCGGGTGATAATCTGTGCCAGCTTCTCATCCCTCATCTCCTCCAGGAGTCCCAGCAGCCCAGCTTTGAAGAACACCTTGAGAAAGGGAATATTGCAGGGAACGATCACTGTCAGGTAGAGCAAAGCACAAGCACAGAGTGAGTGAGTCAAGGAGGGTTTGTACCTTGGTGTGACCAAATTTGTACTGGGTGTGGTCCACATCGATTGAAGCAAGAAGCTTCTCAGAAGCCTTCTTGCTATCGATGAACTGTCCCTCTGGGATAGCACTGGCATTAAGCACCTTGTATCTGTGAAAAGAGAAGGAGGAAGACAAGGCTGTTTTTTCCCAATCAACACACACCAGCTACTGAACCCCACCAGCTCATATATAGCTATTTTTGACAACAGATTCCAGCCTGAATGAACCTATATGAATGAACCAACATTGCTTTTAATGATGCTGAGAAGTGCAGTGCTCTTACCTCTGTTTGAAGTCAGCATAGAGAACTCTGCTGGGGAAACCTTTCCTGCAAATTCTGATGCCTTCTAGCACGCCATTACACCGCAGCTGGTGAAGTACCAGTTCATGCTCCATGGCACCTAGAAAATCAGAGCGTAAATGAATACCACGGTTTCCAATGCAGAGAGGAATGGATGTATACAAGTTCTCTTTTTGCTTGAGCGTCTTACCAGGTGTTTTTGTTTCATTTGGGATGATGCAACGGACAAAATGGGGGTGAGTGCTCCGTAGATTGGTCATCAGCTTGTTTAAGTTCTCCTAGAGTGACCAGTTAGTAATGTAAGTTTCCTATGTCCAGTGTTTGATGCGTCAAACCCATGGTAATGACTTTATGACTTCTCAAAATTAGCTGGGTTTCAGAACATTTAGGTAAAGCCACAGAAACTGAATATTTCTTCTATTTGAAGATATTGAACACCGTTTTTAAAGACTGAAATACTACTATGTTGCTATTGATCCAGTGTAAGCTATACAATTTCACACTTTCGCAGAAAGTAATTAACTTTTAGATTTCTCATTTTCTGCCTTCTAAAGTCAATCTCCTTAAGTTTAAACAGGTGGGTTTATTTTCAAATAAGGTAAATATCTTCTTGAAGAATATTTATAAAGAGACTCTCAATTCCCCAACATATCAAACTCACAGAAATGCAGGAATGCTAAAGTTATATTTCTGGTCTGACCCAAAGACACAAAAATACAAAAAATGATATCTTAAAAAAACAAACAAACAAACAAACAAAAAACCACCAACCAGGATCTAGGATTAGATTTTCATGATCTTTGAAGACTGAGTGCTTATTTTATCAATAGTGAAAATTATCCTTGAAAATCTGATGTGGAATTTCCAAAGAATTTTACCACTGTTACAGCAATGCAAAATATCCCTTTCAAATTTAATATTAGCTTGCTGCCCTTCATCATATTATAAAGAGAAAATAAATGCAGTACTGTACCCGGAAAAGAGCTGAGACAGTCTGGAAAGAAGAACCCTTCTTCTTCCCACCCTTTTTGCCACCACCACCAGCAGCATCTGCAAATGGAAGAAAAGAAAAAAAAATATTAAAATATGGATGTTGCAAATTGGAGACTACAGAATACAAAACAACTTTAAATGTTTAGTGTTTACTGCTTTAATTATATGTCAACATTGTACCACACTGAAAATACAATTTTTACAGAGCTGACCTGCATCTGCTCCACCATAGTTGGCAAAGAGTAAGGCCAGTGTCTTCACTGATGATTTTTGGTACAACCCAATGACAGTTTCATTCAGGGGATCCTTGTTCTTCTCAAGCCAGCCAGTGATGTTGTAATCTACTGTGCCAGCGTAGTGCACCAGGGAGAAGTGGGCCTCAGCCTTGCCTTTGGCAGGCTTGGGCTTCTGGAAGTTGCTGGACTTGCCCAGGTGCTGGTCATAGAGCTTGTTCTTGAAAGAGGTGTCAGTTGCCTTGGGGAACATGCACTCCTCTTCCAGGATGGAGAAGATGCCCATGGGCTGGAAGACATTGCAACAGACAAGAGGGAGAAACAGATTAGAAAGCAGACATGCCTTGGTTGGAAAGTTCCTGGAATCAAAAGAGAATGCTGTATCTGTGCATTTCATGACAATAGGTCAGAGAAAATCAACTAACGCTCAACTTTTTTCAGTGTTGCTGTTTCATTTGAACTTATGTAAATGCCTTTGCTGATGATAATATTATAACATAGCTAAATACTATCCTCTCCATAAAGCTGATTTACTTAAAGAACATGACAATCTTTTATATAACTTTATTTTGTAATCTGAAAGTGAATACTCTCACCAAAAGTCCTGATATCTGACTATGATATCCAAAAACATTCCACCCTCTTGCCACTTTCACACAGTAAATATTTGAAAAAGCCAGAATATTCTCACATGCTTCTTAAGTAAGTTTCTTGGCAAGAATGGAAGATCCACCATATAATACACTGGAACAGGAAGGATACCTTCTCAATGAGCTCAATGCAGGCAGCCAGGTCCATCCCAAAGTCAATGAATGTCCATTCAATCCCTTCCTTCTTGTACTCCTCCTGCTCCAGCACGAACATATGGTGGTTGAAGAACTGTTGCAGTTTCTCATTGGTGAAATTGATGCACAGCTGCTCAAAGCTGTTGAACTGCCAGACATAAAAAGATACGCAACATTTTCAAGGTTCAGCAATAATAGCAAGGTGTTTTATTGTGCAATCCTAATTCATCATGGCTGATACTTTAAATCGGGAGGGTGATGAGGAGAAGGACTTCGAGGTGTTGGTTGATGAGAAGTTCAACATGAGCTGGCAATGCACGCTTGCAACCCAGAAAGCCAACCATATCCTGGGCTGTGTCAAATGAAGTGTGGTCAGCAGGTCAAGGGAGGTAATTCTGCCCCTCTGCTCCTCTCTCATGAGACTCCACTTGTAGTGCTGCATCCGGCTTTGGAGTCCTCAGCACAAAAAGGACATGGACCGGTTGGAGCAGGTCCAGAGGAAGGCCACGAAGATGATAAGAGGGCTGGAGCACATCTCTGAGACAGGCTGAGAGAGTTGGGGTTGTTCAGCCTGGAGAAGAGAAGGCTTTGGGGATACCTTTTAGCAGCCTTCCAGTATCTGAAGGGGGCTTACTAGAAAGCTGGAGAAGGACTTTTTATAAGGGCATGTAGTGATAGGATGAGGGGTAATGGCTTCAAACTGGAAGAGGGTAGATTTAGATTAGATACCAGGTAAACATTTTTCACTATGCGTGTGGTGGGCCCAGGTTGCCCAGAGAAGCTGTGGCTGCCCCATCCCTGGAAGTGTTCAAGGCCAGGCTGGACGGGGCTTTGAGCAACCTAGTCAGGGAGGGTGGAACTGGATGATCTTTAAGGTCCCTTCCAACCTAAACCATTCTATGATTCTATGAAATACAAGACCTCTTCCTGTGTAGTTTTCCTATGCTATCACTCTAGGATAGGCTTTGCATGTAGAAAAGAAAGAAGATTTCAAAATCAGTGTAATTCAGAGATTAGTTTTCTATTTATTTTTTTTCAGAATTAAAAAGGTGATTCCAAAACCCCTGCAAATAAGTGTAGGAAGATCCTAACTTCTATTAAAAATGTATGTCAAAATTCCCATTACTCTCAATTGTCCTTCTATGAAAATGCTAGGAAAACTGTGTTCCTTACATCAAAGATCTCGAAGCCAGCAATGTCCAGGACACCAATGAAGTACTGTCTGGGCTGCTTGGTATCCAGCTGTTGGTTGATGCGAACAACCATCCACAAGAACATCTTCTCATAGACAGCCTTTGCCAGGGCACCCACTGAATTGTTCACCTAAAGAAAGGAGAAAGGTTTGGAGGTTACTATACACAGCAGAGGAGAATCAACAGAACTATCAAAGCATGTTCCAGGTTTAACCTTTATTTCCTACCTGCTGCACGGTTTGACCCTTGGTCACATATTCATTCCCCACCTTGACTCGAGGGTAGCACAGTGCCTTGAGCAGGTCTGCTGAGTTCAGACCCATCAGGTACGCAGCCTTGTCAGCCACTAAACTCCAGAAAAGAGCAAGAGAGAAATAAATATTGATCAATTCCTAAAATATGGTCCTTGAGGGACTGTCTCAAAAGGAACAGCAATGTTCACTGTTACACAAAAAATGTCTGAATCAAAGCTACAAAGCTAATTTCTCTGTTGTCTTCAGGATTCAGCTTACAACACTTTCTGAGCTTCGCTTTCTACAAAAGTTCTTCAAGAGAACTCATCGCTTTCATCCTTTTCCAGGCATGACTGCGGGACTTCACACTTTCTTTCTAGTCATATTGCAAGAGGATTCATCACTCAGAGAGCTGGAGGCATGGATTATACTTCACGCTGTGACAGAGACTGATCAAATACACAGCTCACATCAGAGTTCCCCCCAATAGGTGAGAGTAAATAGGAGCACAGTCTCCCACCTTGTTAGAACTGACCTACTTCACTACTCCACAATAGATAGAGATTGCTAAACATGACTAATAATGTTACAGACATTAACAACCATGCCTCCTGGCTTCCTGGCAGTGTACACCAGATCTCTTATTAAGTAGTTACAGAATAAAAATACAGGTATCATTACATGAGATACGTCTCAACTCTCATCTAGCCATCAAACAAATATTGTTTTAGTTACACTTTTGCATACTTGAAGCCTGAAATCTGTGTAAGTCCCTCTTTTAGTGACAAAGACAATATCTTTTGGAAAGTTTGCTGAATCTGCTGGTACCTTCTGTGCCATCGGGCTCTGCCTGCTCCTCTCGTTGTTTCTGCTTGAACTTCAGGTTCCCATAGTGCATGACAGCCCCTGTCAGCTTGTAGATGGCGGTCTTTTCATCAGCAGTGAAGCCCAGGATGTCAATGGCACTCTGGCAAGAGAAACAGTAAAGTAAATATGTACCAGGGCTCTTATCCACCAGATGACCTGTTTTACCTGCATCTGTAAGTTACTTACATCTGTAGCCATGAGCTCCTCCTGGTCATCAATGCTGGGAACAGTGATTTCACCTTGACTTACGAAGTGGAAATCATAAGGGTTGGTGGTAATGAGGAGCATGTCTGAAAGCAATAAAAGAACAAAAACAAACTTAATTTAGCTTTCCAGACAACACAATGAGCTATTCTCAAAAAAAGTTACTGATATTCCTACCAATCAGCTCTGGCTTCTTGTTGGAGGTGATCTGATAAAATATGTGGTAGCTTCTTTCTGCCTTCAGCTGGAAAGTGACTCTGGACTTCTCCAGCAGATCTGGCAAGAACAGTAGGACAGAGTTAGGCAGAGGAACTGGGGAGAAGTAGAAGGAATGGGATCAGGCCAGGAGAGTCTCTTACAAGTTTCAATGTCAGCAGAAGCCAGTTTGCCCGTGGCTCCAAAGTGGATTCTGATGAATTTGCCCTGTTAAGAAGAAGAAGAAGAATTTTGGCCTAGGTGCATTTCATTGCCATCTCCTTATGTGGGAGTACCACTAGCACATCACCACTGTTATAGTGAGGAGGGATTTTGTCTAAAGCAACAACTTACAAAGCGTGAGGAGTTGTCGTTCCTCACGGTCTTGGCGTTTCCAAAAGCCTCCAGCAGTGGGTTAGCGCTGATGATTTGATCCTCAAGCGTTCCCTGCAGGAGGATAATTATTCAATTACAGTGTTTGGTTTACATGGAAATTACACGTCAAACATTCAGTCTGTTCTTCCTGACTCACCTGCATTTTGCCTGACGACTGCTCTTCCTTCTTCTTCTCCCCGCTCGCTGCAATTGTTGCAAAGTACTGGATGACACGCTTTGTGTTCACAGTCTTCCCTGCACCGGATTCTCCGCTGTCAAACCAAAGAGAGAAGCAGAGAGCGTGCGGTCAGGCAGGAGGTCCCCTGGCACCGTGCAGCCCCGCAGGGACCCAAGCAGGGATGTACATACGTGATCAGGATCGACTGGTTCTCGCGATCTGTGAAAGAGGCAGAAGCAAAGCGATTAGTAATATGTATCACGAATGTTCCCGATAAAAATATTCCTGGGACTTTTAGAAGGTGCACTAGCAGTAGGCATTCAATTCCTTTTATAAACCTGTGTACCTTCACCTCTAATTCCTTTTCCACATTTTAAAGCTCCCAGCTATAGATGGGAAGCTCACGTCAAGACTGAGGTAGATGGCTGTTGTAGCATCTGCGCTTCTTTTTCTGGATATTCTCTTCATGTCAATCTTTATGAAAAGGACTGCAACTAAGGAGTATTTTTGTAATCTGTAAGCTAAAGTGAACTGGAACACGTGCTTCTCATAAACTTTATAACGTAAGAAGAGGCACTACTGATCGGACCATAGGCCCCCCTAGATATTTTTTTGGTGAGTGGCCAATTCCTTTATTGCCTAAAGAAAATCACAAAAAACGCATAAGCATATAGTAACCTTTGACCAGAATACTCTCCCATACAGCAGCATATTGAAATTTTGGGACTTCCAGAACTAGATTTGATGGTCTTGTGTGTAATAGCTTGGGCTGAGTTTGCCTTCCAGAATTTTCTCTGGTTGTATTTTTAACCCATGCTCCGTTCTTTTTGTGTCGCTTCAACTTTTGTCACCTTTGTCTTGACCTGTTCCATTTCTACTATATTCTTTTTTGAAAAAGGAAGGGCAGAAATGCACACAGTACACAAAGTACAGACATTCCTTGGGTACCACCATGACATAATGATGGTTTCTGTTCCGGTCTCTATTTCTGACTCAGTGATCTCCACCTTTCAACTTGTTATTTTGTAGATTTCTGATCACTGAGCAAAAGTTTTTCAAGCTCTATTAAAGGATATCGATAACAAAAGCAGCAGAATCAGAAAGCTTGTCAGCATTTCTAGATCATTTAAAAAATGCTGAACAGCAGAAGTCCCAGAAAAGATCCCAGTGCAACTTCATTGAGAAAATCTTTGCGCTGTGAGAAGCGGAAAAAAAACCCTATTTTTGCCATGTCTTCCTTTTTCTTAACCAATTCTTTTTGAACCTTCTCAATTCTATAGCTGGTAGTGAATGTAAGCATAAAGGATTATGCTAAGAATAGCTGCTTTATCAACCGTACTGAAGATGTTTGTTGAATTCAGATAGGTTACCTTGACCAGCTCTCCTTTGTTAAAAACAATCAGTAGTTTTGTAAGGCAAGACTTCCCTTTAAAAAAAATGCATCTTTTTCTTCTTGGTAAGTCACATATATTCCCATGCCCAGTAATTACCTTGCTTAGAAATTGCTGACACTTTGTCTTTTACAAAAATCAAGCTTATGGGTAGGCTGTTCCTTAAAACTCCCTCACAACTCTTTTCAAAAGTTAGTGTAGCCCTCGCCGTTTTCCAGGCATTTTTCAGTGAGAATTTTTGGTCGGTAGAGTTCCATTGGAATGCCTTGTTGAACTCTATCCTGGCAATTTGCTAGTGTTTATTTTATTGTTGTTTTGGGTTTTTTTAAGGACACTTCAATCAGAAGTTCCTCTGATGAATCCCACTATAAGGAGGAGGTCCAGAAATGAATGCTTCCCACACTGCTTTAAGGTAAACAAATTAAAAATCTCGTATGGTTATTGATAGGACCTTATATTTTCCAAGTTGTCTTTTTAAATTTTGACTGTGTCAGTACAGACTCTACAGGCTTGTTTTAAACCCTTCTGCTCCTTATGTATTTGGAAAAGAAATAAGCATAAGTTTTTACACCTGATGCAAGTTGTTCTCAAATCTTTAATTTTGCATGTCTTGTGTTTTCACACTTCACTAGCCAGAGTTATGTTTGGAAGAAAGTCTATGTATGTTTAATAACCTGCCTTTATAGGCTGTGTAAGTAAGTGGACTAGGTTTCAAAGTGATTTTTGCCAGATTATTTAAATTTGGTCTAAGCCTCGAGGATGCTGTTTTCCAATAATCTGCATGCAGTCTGAAGAGACTGAGCCATTAGGTAACTAACTCCCAGTGGAAAAGTCTGAATTTGCAATCACCACGTTCCTGCATACGTCATGAAGGTGCCAGCGAGAGTAAGCGTATGATGACCTACATAAACGTTGCCATGATACGGCACGCTAACCACATATCAATTTACTATTGTTCCATTTTCGTCATCTTCTATTCAAATCAACCTTCTTACTGCTCCAAATGCTCCAGAATTAAATACAGTAATTGGAGAGGGAGGAGGGGGAAAGATTTATTCTAACAAATTAAAATATACCTTGCTTTGTTTAATATTCTTCTGACTAATCTGCTCTTCTGTGAAATTCTGGAAAACTAGAAAAGATGTCAGGACCCTTCTTGCTTATTGCTTGCGTTTATAATAATGAATGGAAAAGAAGAAATTGTTTCTGAGATGGAGGGAGGAAGTATCGCTTTTCTGAGCAGGTTTCACTGTGATGTCTGACTAGGACTGCTTCCTGAGTTTTCGTAAAAACACCACAGGAAGCATTGGCTTCAAAGTTGAATCTCCTTTCCCTTTACATCAAAAAATCAGAACTTTAAAAGTTCCTCCAAATTTCTTTGAAGTAAAAGCTGACACTGCTGTATTCAGCGTTAAACAATATCCTCCTGAATATCTTGGACAGCAAATTCTAATGTTGATTGTTAGAAACATGATCTCAATAATGGTGTCCAGTTACGAAAACATTTCCAATGATGAGAGGTCATCCACCCTCCTCCCAAAAATATTAGACTGAACTATTTTGCAGAGAAAAAAAATTTTTTAGCCTCAGTGAGTGTTCACAGTCAAATAATTTTAAAGAAAATGATCAACTCACCAGTCAGCATGAACTGATAGGCGTTGTCAGAGATGGAGAAGATGTGTGGAGGGGCCTCCTGGCGCTTCTTGCCTCGGTAGGCCAACACCACCTCCGGGTTGTACACCGGCAGCCACTTGTAGGGGTTGACAGTGACGCAGAAGAGACCCGAGTAGGTCTGCGAGGAAGGGAGATGGCACGTTGGCTTCCACTTAGCCTGGCAGAGCGGTTCCTCCTAGCTACCCAAAGGCAGAGTGCTGCTGGTACTTACGTAGATCATCCAGGCTGCATAACGCTCTTTGAGGTTGTACAGCACAGCGGGTTCGTGGAGGTGGGTCATCATGGCCATGTCCTCAATTTTGTCGTACTTGGGAGGGTTCATGGAGAAGACCTGATCTTCCTTCACGGTCAGGGTCTGCCAAGGAAACAGAAGGTCCATGTATGTCAGCTAAGAGCTGATATTTGGAATCAAATGGTGTCCTTCAGCCTTGTTTTTCACTCACCTCTCCTGCTTCAGTCTTGACGGTGACCTTCCCTGTTTCTCTGCTCTGGATTGTCCCTTTCACAAAGGATTCCTTTGCATGCACCACAAAGACGGATGTCTTGGCGTCAAACGGCTTGTTCTGGGCCGCAATTCTCTCCTTTTCTGACTTTCGGAGGTAAGGAGCCGCCTCTCCAAAGACGGCCATCTCAGAGTCTGCAGAGGCCATGGCTGCGCTTTATTGAAAGCACGTCAGCAGAGGTGTCTGGTGGGGAAAAAATGGTTGTGGATCACTGAGAATAATAACAAAATCCATAGCAGTGAGAAAACTACTTGCTTTTTATCTAATAAATTGCTAGGTATTGTCCCAGAAAATCTCTTAGAAGCAACCACTTAGGTACTTTTAAGTTAAGTTAAGAGTGAAACTTAGTCTTCCAAAATACTTATAACAGTAAATAGAACATCTTCTGAATATTGACTGCAATGTGTTAACTTGATAAATTCTGACCAGATTTGAGGTCTTCACATAAAGGAATCTACAGCCAGAGAAAATCACTCTCTGTTATGGTCCTTACTTATGACTGATGAATTTTCAATAGAGTACGTCTTGTTAAAGCATTACCTTGTGTGCTAAAAATGAAAAATTACTTTACTTCTTAGATCTTCCCTATTTTCAGCAACCTAGCCTAAGGAAAAGTCAGCAGAAATATAAGAGGATTTATGAAGAGAGCTCATGCAGCTGTATAAAAGTCCTGTCTCAGGCTGTACACTAGGAGTGCATAAATCAGATCGTTACCTTTGGAGAAAGGCTTGTGTCCTGGAAAGTGGCCAGCTCTGTAAAATAGGAATGGCAGTTGTTTCTTATTGCTGCACGGAATTCCAGAGATAAATTATAGACTGAAGATACAGACATGCATTGAAATTATATTGAAATTTTTTGTACACATGGGCACTGCCTCGTGGAAATGGTTGCCAGAGGCAGGAAAAATGGAATGGGATATTGCAAGGACATTGTCCTCTTTCTTCAGGCTCACAAAATGCATGCACTTACCTTGAAGCCTTCCGTGGAGACAGGCCAGACTTGTCCCTGGGAGATTTTATAGCTTCTCCTCTGCAGATGCTGCAGATGCTCCCCCTTTCTTCGGTCAAAACATTTCTGGCAAACCTTCTTTGGCAAAGCATTGTCTGGCAAACTAAGGGCATAATTTTCATTTGATTTGAATGATATAATTAGAACATTTTTATATCTTACTGACTATGTGAATACATCTATAAATAATTTGTCAAGAGTGTTAAGGAGAGAATCTAGAGTACTCAAGGCACTTAGAGAACTTGGATGCAGGGACTTATCGTTCCTCTTGCTGACTTTCTCAGTGATTTGCTGCTTGACCCATGCTAGTTTCCTTGGTATGTTGACAACACAATTTTTCAGTCATGCAATGGGGATGATAAGGTCTATGATGCTTTAGGAACACATGCATTCAGAGGAACAGAAAAGTGTGTAAAAATCCAGCAAATAATTGTTGTTAAGAGCCACTTTTCAGTGGTGGTTTCTAAAAAGCAGAAAGTCAAAATGTATTACAGCTGAGGTCTCTGTATAGGACACTCTCAATAGCTGAGAGGGTTTGAAATACAGTGAGTTGGAAGCTTGACCCAAGTAATGGGAGACTCTACTTTGAAATGGAACTCTTGAATAGATTCCTGGTCTGACTTTTGAGGTATCATATTAAAATATATACATGTGCATGCATAGGTTATATATGGTTTTGTGCATATCATTTAAAAAGTGGTTCCCCAAGAAACTCTGCTTTCTTATTGTTCACTCTCTTACACTTTTTACTTGCATTTGACATATGCTTGCTCCTATTGTTGTCTGCATAAATAACCAGTTCCCTCTGTCAAATCTGAAGTTCCAGAGGCTCCCATAGCCTCTCCCTAGCTACAACTCCTCAAAACAACATCCCTTACCCTGCCATGCCTGTACACACAATCACACATATCACCTCAAAATATAGTTCCACATACTATGCATTCTGATAAATCCTCAGTCTAGCACTGCTGTGACATCAAAATATGCATATTTATGCATTCACAGTCCCAGAAAAATCTAACAACACAATAGTGCCTGTATCAGAGCTTTAGAGGCAGCAGGCAGTTTTCTGTAATGTTGATGGTATGTGAAAAGGAGATTTGCTGGTGGTCCAAGAGACTAACTAATCTAGTTTTAGGAAAGGGTGTAATCACTAATCACTTTAATTTCTTCAGATCCTCCAGGTCTAAACACATTTTTCTCCTGTGAATAACACAAGGACGAGGTTAGATAAACAATGTCTGGGGTCCAGTGCAATATGCAGCATCAGACTACACCCTGTGCTGTAGGAGCCCCTTCCAAGAGTCCTCTGGCACTTGCAGCACCCACGTTTTGGGCCCCAGACTGGAATTCAAACCCAGAGCTCACCCCTGAGCTCACTACACATTTTATGGTGGCAGCTGAATATCTCAGAAGGCTAATCTTTTCACATGGATTAGGAAGAAGAGCTGCTCAGGACTGGTGTAATTTTGAATTCTTGTCTAGTGCAATACAGTAATGTGGAGAGCAATTAACATCTGATTTGATCACACATTCTTCACAAAATAATTCTTCATATAGGAATAGATGCCTGTCAAATTTCCCTGTATGATCAGCTGCCACGCACAAATCCTTGGAGAAAGATGAGGCATTCAGTTACTGGGAACATATACTGACAATGGCCTCGTCTTCCTTTTTGGTTGAACAGTAGACTCATACCAAATAGATTGCACTCAGGAGTAGTGGAAATTGTGAAGCTGAATTCCTTCCAACCCTTGCCATGTTCAGCACTGAAGTCCTGTGTTAGTATTTCTCCATGCTCATGCTGATCAGGGAATTCAGGTCCCTCAAATTTCCTGCTTCAGGCCCTTCACCAAGTCTTTGCTCATTTCTTAACAGCTGTTGTCTCAGGACGGTAACACCAACTGCAATTAGGAGAGGACTACCGGACTGCTAGAGCAATGAAAGTAAGATCAATAGGAGATCACAACTACTCCACAGAGAATGGGCAAATTTTATTTTGGATTGTAGTATCAAAAACTGTATTTGTGGACACTGTCAGCGAGTGCTTCATGAAACCACTAGTTAGAGAGTGAAGGAAAGGCAGTTTTGACTTACCTTACCTATACAGCTGTGGACATAGTTGAAAATAAAGCTGTTTAAGAATTGACCTATGGCAATACATGTAATGTAACATCCTTGGAGGAGTTAAAATAGCCCCCAAAATCCAAGATGATTGTGTTTATAAAGCACATAGAGAAAACAACTCAAACGGAAGCAGTTCAGTTTCAGTAGACTGAAGACCACTTAACGATATCATAGTAGAGGTCCAGGGCAAAGGGATGCTAATTATCAGAAAAGACCTGATAAAAGACAACAGTCACTTCATCGTAGAAACCAATCAGATTGGTCAAGCATGATTACTTTCCTTGGTAAATACATGTTGGCTGCTCTCGGTTATCTTCTTGTCCTTCACATCCATAGGAACAAGTACCAAGAGGACAAATCTTCCAAATAATAAAAGTGAAACTGAGCAGCTTACAGTTTCACTGATCCTTCTTCCTGCCTTTTTAAAAGATGGACATAACATTAGCCTTTTTCCAGTCATATGGGACCTTCTCTGTGTGTCATCATTTTTCACCAATGATAAACATAGGCCTTGCAATTACATGGGCAAACTCCCTCAGCATCCTTTAATGATATTCATAATGATGATAATCATACCCA
Source organism: Larus michahellis (assembly GCF_964199755.1). Lineage (NCBI taxonomy): Eukaryota > Metazoa > Chordata > Aves > Charadriiformes > Laridae > Larus > Larus michahellis. The sequence goes on from NC_133909.1 coordinate 696,775, forward strand.
GCCCCAAAGGTAAGAACATCCAGCCTCTCTCAGTAATTCCAGCTTCTCTAAGTCGTAAGTTAGGACTTCCCCACTGTTGGTTGTACTTTTCCTTCTCAAACTCCGTTGGAAGATGCAGATACCTGGGGACAAGCTTCGTCTATGAAGACTGATGCAGAAAAGGTGCTGCATACTTAAGTGCTTTCTGCATCATCTCTCACCAGGTGGACTCCTGCATTCAGTGGTAGACACACATTTCTCTGAACTCCCTTCTGCGTCATCCGTGCAGAACTGTTATGCTTAATGTCCCTAAGTGCCCAAGCAATGCTTTATATTCCTATTTTGTTGCCAGTTCTTGCCTCCACCTCTTATAGACTTTTGTGGTTTAGGTTATCAAGAAGTTTGCCGCTTCGCTAAGATGAAATTCCCAGTCTTCCTGCAGAACAAGGTAGTTTGTTTCTGAGGTCTCAATAATTTTCCTTTAAACCCCAACCATCTCTCCTCAGTAGTATTCTCTTTCACAGCTGCTGCCAAGGGTGTTCTAACTAGCAGTTCCCTGAATACAATGAATTCCAGTCTTACGAAGTTTGAGTGCTAATTCTGTTGCTTACCTCGCCAGTTTTCCACTAGATCCTTCACTCAGTCATCATGTGGTTGCTGCAGCCTGAGATGCCATCTGGGATCATGTTTACCATAAGTTCATCCCTTCTTCCAGTACTCAACATTGCCTGTCCAGTATTTACTTAAGGATATTGTCATTAGCACACTCTAAGAACTTCTGGCATTGCGTACCCAGTGCTGTTGCCCTCCTAGCAGACATCCACATGGCTGAAATCCTCCCTAATGTAGAGGAGACTTCTGCCTTTCTACTAGCTGTAGAAATCCTCCTTCACTACTTTGTCTTGGTCAGGTTGTCTATAACAGACCTCATCACAACATCCTTCATTTTCCTCCTGTCTCTGGTGGGATATCTACAGTTTCACGCTGGAGCTTTGCACAATTAAGGAGCACTTTAACACAAAGCATATATCCTCCTCATCTTCCCTGTCTATTCTTCCTAAACAGTCCATACCCTCCCATGACCATGTTTCAGTAGTGCACACTATCCCACCATATGTCCATGATTCTGACCATGTTCCCCTTCTCCCTTGCAAAATTCCTACACTTGCAGCTATTCCTCTGTCAATTCTGGGCTTCCGATGATTAAGCTGATTTCACACCCTTGTTATCAGGTTAGTAGTCTCATTTCCTTTTCAGTCCTCAAATACAGATATCCAAAAATCTAGAGGAACTCAAAGGTGAAGTTGATAAATTTCCAAACATGGTGTGGAAGCTCCTACTTTAAAATTTGTTTGGATATCACAGGACTAACAGTTGAGTAAAGTAATCCCATGATATTAAAAAGGTTCATGGGGAAATCACGGGAACTAAAGTGCAGTAAGGCTGATGCCTATACTGGACAAATCATTAGAAATTATATTATAAAACAAAATTAATGGACACAGGAAAAAGTGACAGTCTTTCACCTGTCTTTCTAAAGGGAAGTCTTACTTCACAAACCTTTTGCTTCTTTGAAGGCCAGATAAAGCGTGTAGATTTAACTATCAAGACTGCAGCTGTAATGCTAAATAAATCTTCTCCTGAGTGCAATCTCTGATATTAGACAGAATGGTGCAGGATGCCTTGCAGCCAGCCCTCAGTGCTTGCGATCACCAGAATTGTCTGGCTGCATCAGCACTGCATAACTCTCGGCTTGGATCTCTGCTGTTTAGCAAATGCCCACTTTCCTTTTCGCACCACGGAAATAAAGTATAAAGCTGTAGCTTCTCCCTTGAAGTTTTTAATAGGTGACATTAAACGATGGTATGGAGGGAAAACTGTAAACTGCAGCACTGGCATCTGTGTGCATGTTGCTCACAAAAATTATCTGTGAGCAGTTTTCAGAGGGAAAACCCCTTACCCTTTGGACTAGATTTGGAGGAATTAGAAACTGAGAAGGAAACTGTGAGAAAGTACATAGAAAAAGGCTGGGAGGCCAACATGGGAAGTTCAGGGGAACTTTCAGGAGAAAAGAAGACCTAAACTTTTACCCTTTCCTCCAGATTTTTTTTCAGGAAGATAAAGATTGTATTATTTCATATTTGCAGGCAAATAAACTTGAAGAATTTTCTTCCGCAAATTTTAAAATCATGATCACATGGACAGACAGATAGGTATTTTTTAAAAAGCTCTAGGATATAAACCATGCTTTGGATTTGTTTTAATTCACAGAGATTATCAATCCCACACAAGTGATAAATTTCTGTGATATGGCCTATTGGGCATTCCAGTTTCTTGCAAGGGAGTACTCTGTAATACGCATTACTGGATCCAGACTCCATACAGATTTAGCTCCACAGTTCTCCGTGAGTTAGGCCACAGAAAACTGGCCAATTTCCTCTTCAAGCATGGGGCAGCCAAGATGATACCTGTCTTTGGGAAGAGGGTTCTGCTGAAATAAGCAGCAATGTCCTGCTCCAACACAAAGAGGGAAATGAATCCTGTCAGCATTGACTTTCTGCCACTTCTGTTTCCATCCCTACAGGGCCTGGATTCCACTGGGACTAGAAGCAAACCACAGCACAGTCAGAAGCAGCAGAGCGAGAGAAATCTCTATATACAGATGGTCCTTCACAGACATACAGTGTGGGCGAAGTGCTGGCGTGATGACACCCAGGCATGCTTGAAAACAGATCCCATCCCACTTTCTGTAAGTCCCCACAATGTGATTTCCCCTCCCTTGCGTTCAGTGAGCATGACCTGGAGAGAAAAAGGGGCACTCATGAGCACAAACCATGACACAGGTGAAGTGTGAAAGTGGAGCGCTTGTCAAGGGCTCTTGAGCTTGTGGCCCGATGCAAACCTCACTCTCTGCTCTGCTTCTTAGAGCAGCAGCATCAGCCTTGTAACCTGCCTAGTTAGAAGGAAATTCCAGTCCCAGTATCTCCATGTCATTGTCATACATCCACCTTCAGGCCTCCTGCTTAGGTCCTCCACTCCCTTCACCCTGGACCAAGCTGACCAGGACCTCCTGGCCAGTTGCAATAACAGGACAATACGCATGGTTGCAAGACTTCAGCTTCCGTTTCAGGTCCATTGGTCTTCTTTTCTGCCCTGAGAGAAACAACTAAAGCAAACCCAGTTGGACCATGTGGGAAACAACCAGAAAAGTTCAAGAAGGCATCTTCTTGGGGGTCAATATATATGGTGTAAAATTTAACCTTGGCAGCAGTGAATTCCAGTGCAGAAATGTAGCTGAGTTGGTGAGCTCCCATCTAAGTCTTTGAAGGAACACAACATTAAAGTCATCGTCACACAGTTCATGCTTTCACAATAACCTCATTAGATTCCTTTAACCATGCAGCTATCCTAGAGTAGCCACACCAGGGATTTCATGGGCGTTTTGAGGTGTTGTGTTCAACTGGGCATCCAGTTGGTAGATACCAAAACAGAATGTCCTGACCCATGGAATCTCCCCAGCAAATGGAGGGTGGTTTCTGAAAGATAAGTAGTTGCCTCCTTTGCACTGAGCTCACACACTCTTTCATGGGACTTTTCATGAAGATTGACACCAATGGTGTTAAACGTTCATCTCCTGCAGAAGTGGAGAGAATTCTTTCACACAAGCAATTAGCAGATCTCAAGATGGCACTGATCTCACGCTGTCCCTTCAACGTCGTGTCATCAGCAGTTATCCTGGAAGGAGGCTTGGCAAGTGTTCCTCTTCTCCTAAAGGAGCTTGATGCAGAAGAAGCAGGGGAGACAAAGACTGCCTATGGCAGCAGCCCACAGCTGTGACCAGGTAAGCCCACCTGTACTGTTTCTGATGCACAGCATGAAATTCATGGTCTTGTCACCTGCAAGTGATCTGTGAGCCTCTTATGTGAGGTCCATAATGCCCATTTAAAAAGAGATCCCTTTGTTGTCTCCCTCCATTATCAGCCCTAGGAGGCTGGAGAGAGCTGAGCTGCTCAGCTTCTGCTTAGGTGGGAAATCTGCTTTTGTGGATCAGTGTTTTCCCTATGATTCTCCACAAGAAAGGCCACACCTATTGCAAAAGAAATGCAACTGCCATCAGGCACAAGTCCATTCTGGAAGTGGAGGTGGCTGCCTTCTACACTATGGGAGACTGTCCAGGTACGGCTCCAGCTTGGCCAAGTACTGCCTTTATGACGGTAAAGATGTGCGAGGTCGCGAGGTCTATATAGCTACAGTCCAATGACCTGCCACCTTTTGCAGTGCCACACACAGCTTGTCGCAGTCCCACACAGCTGGATGAGTGTTTTTCTCAGCCAAGTATCTGCACTTCCAAGGGGTAGGAGTCCACCAAATCCCTTAGCAGCTTCCACTATGTCTCATTGTTAGGATCAGATCCAGGAAGGAAGATTGAAGAGATACATGGAATCAAAGTAACTGTGCCACAGGCAAGAAACCACCCATCTGTCCTCCAGTATCTCACAGGTTGCCCAGATGTTCCTACATCCTTTAGGTTGTCATTGCCCTCAGTATCTTGCAGCCCCTGTGCTACCTTAGCCAAGGAAATTTCAAGGTGAACTGTTCCAGCAAATTGATTGTGTTATTAGGATCTTTGCACCATGAAACAAGGAGTGGAGCAACTGGGCAGCTGACAATACATTCTCACTCTATTAACCTGCAAGGATTGAGCACTTGTCAACTATTTTTTGTAAGACTTGCAGTTCCCTCTTTTGCAGCATGTGAGCTGTAAGGAAACCCAAGGATTATGGAGTCCACATATGGACTGACAAGTTGGGTTGTCAGAGAAGATTTTGAATGCCCCAGTATACCAACTAAAGAGTAAATTGTCTGCTTCGCAGGATGTATGGTGCTCTGAAATTTGGGTTTAGCTTTTTGGCATCATGATTCTGCAGTTTCTGAAGATGCCTGCAAAGTGGGAAGGGTGAGACTCAATATGAAGAGCAATGAGTTCAGAGTAGAGCACAGAAGCTCTAGTTACCTTATCTCCAAAACTAAGCTAGTCCCACCATTAACTACCTTCTGCTGAGCAGCCCCATGGATAGAGCATCTGACTATGAAGTGAAGTCTGTGTTCTTCACTCTCCTCAGCATGGGAAAGTGGTGCGTACTCAGCATCCTTTCCTTGTCTCTGAGATCTTGTTCCTTTACGAGTAGGTAAGGATGTGTTCTGGGTGGACGCACTGTCCACAGCCCTGCCTTGAAGCTTGGCCACTGTGCAGGCAGGCACGCTGACCTTCTTTTGAGTTAAGTCCCCTTAGTGTGTCACTGGTTGTCTACAAACACGAGTGGTACACATTACTAACTGAGTTGAAAAGGTGCTTTGCTGGGATACATTTGTGAGAGTGCACTTTTTTTCCTTAGGCTGCTTTGTTATGTTTGGGTTAGGCCATTTATAGTTCTTTACTAGGCTATGAGATCTTTGATCAGCTTTAACAGCCTTTTCTGCTAAATCACACCTCCAGAAGCATATTGAAGATTCCTTTCATCATCCTGAGAATTTTAGCTGAGAAGCTAAATATTCAAAATTTGTGAGTTTTTCCATATTGTCTACATTGTAGCTTATGGTAAGATGAGCAATCAACTCTCACTTATCAGACAGGATGAGAGACCCAGGTAGTGAGATAGATAAGATTACTTGTGTTCTACAGAAGCCACAGGGAGCACTGTGCAATCTGCGTTACGTGAACAAAGTGTCCATTCTGCAGAGATTACCAACAAATAACTGAATGCATTTGACAGTGTTCAAGGTTGTTAGGTGTGCTGTTGTCCAGGAGGAAAAGGTCTAATTGAGTCCATATTAATACATCTGCATACACCAGATCCTGAGCAAATAAAGCAAACTGAAACTGAGGATGGAGACTAGAGCATGATGCAGATTCTTGTAAGGTATTACAGACAGAAAGCTGATTTTGAAGCACAGTTACTTGCCTTAGTGGATTGCTGATGAGGCCACTAGGTATTTCTGCACAGACCTCCCAACAGCTTCTTGTTTCTGAGAGCAACAGGCAGCAGGGAAGAAATTATTCACCTGGAAGAGCAACTGTTCTGATTTCTTTTCCTGCCTTTAATTTCTGCAGGGTCTTTTTTTTTTCAGGATGCTGAGATGCCTTTTTCTCTTTCATTTCCCCTGTGTCTGCTAAACTGTTTGGCATTATGCCCAGAAGAGTGAATGGCAGCCATTGCCTAAGCCCTCCTCTTAGGTATCAGTTGTTATTTGCAGGAATCTTTCAAAAAGGAAGTTGTTTCAGCATGGATTGCCTAAATTCACTTCCACCAGGAAATGAGTGTCCTCATATTCTAGAAAAGAATATTTTGTTCAATGCCTTGATTCTGCCTTAAAAACATGTATGGCAATGTGAGACCTAGCTACTAAAAGACCACTTTCTAGTCTAATGTTTTTTGTTGCCAGGTTCTGTAACTCAAAGAGAGTGGAATAGCATCACCCCCAGAATAAATGGCATTGATTCTGTTCTGGAATCAAGGTATTAACATATAGCACTTTCCAGGTAAAAAAAAAAAACCAAACACCATCACCCCAAAACAGCAGAGGCTAGGATAGTGACAGACCCTTTCCTGGGAGATATAAAAATCATGTGGCATAGAGCTACACTTATGACTCTTCTAGAAAGAACAATGGTATAGGGTGGAGTCTGCAGTTCTCTGACTTGCTCGTGATTTTCCCCCAAAAAAACTCTCAAATTGCTCTTTGCAGGACTTTTAGCTTAAAAGTTCTGTTGTTGGCCATGCTGTCATGGTAGGCCTGCCTAGACAGAGCAGTTTGCTCTGCAGCCTGGGAGGGACAGTCTGACAGAGAATGCCCAGCCTTCGCTGTAGCAGCATTTCTGCTGCCCTCTGTGTAAAATGAGAGCTCACAGGAATGTTACCACAGGACAAGCAGAAATGTCAGAACACTGGTCTTTAGCAAAACTACTCATCCCTACACTTCTGCTAGGATGTGGCTGGGCACTGAACCCTGGAGATGGTAAGAGAACATTTTCCATTTTACAAGGTTATTTATCAATTCAGTGTAGATCTGCTAAGGTGCATGCTTTCAATGCTATGTGCAGAATGTGCTCAGTGCATATTTTTGATGTGTCATCTGGTTAGGAAATGTGCCATTAAACTAACATTTCTGATAAAAGTGACTGAAGGAATGGGCTAAGCGAATTGCTGGAAGTGATATATGATTTCTCAGGAAGAACTACTGAGGATCATAACTAATGAGACTTAAAACCTGCAGGCTCTAAAGCAGTGTGGGCCATTGCTTTACCATGGCAAATGTAAGCAAAAATTTCTGCGCCTAGACGTGAGCACTTGTGAAAACAAGTGGGTGTCACAGGCTGGCCGTGAAGGGGGTACAATGGCCTTGCTATCCCCTGTCCCTTCTGCTCTATTCAGAAAGTAACTTCCGCAGATCTTAATGCAGTTCTGATTTACCTTCAGTACAAGTTAAGGAAAGTGGATGAGTCTGTCCTAGGGGGAACTTTGATGATAAATTTGTTGCTAAGTAGCTTCCAAAAGAGTGGCATTCTTGGAAGTCCTCAGAATGAGTTAACTGAACATGAGAGGCAAATAAAACCCACAATCTGGAATTACAGGATGGGCAGCTTTCAAATGTGCACCACAGGTGCACCATTACTCACGGTCCTGTCTCCACAGCTAACATCAGCGGAAGAGATCTGGGCAATAGATTCTGTCCAAGGAGATGACATTCAGGATGCCCTTTCTATCACCAACCAAAGCAGCTGGGGGGCTCCTGTTACAGAGCAGGTGAGTGGGGCGGGCAAGCTGGGAGACCATTGGGTAGAAAAAGGTAAATGAAACAGCAAGTAGCTGGAAGAGGAGGAGGGAGGGGGAAGGAAAAGAAAGTAAGGAAGGAGCCTGGTATTAAACCCTGCAGGACACGGTAGCATAAAATAAGCTGTACTTGTGAGATCAAAGGTCCATGTAGCTTAACTTTCTGTCTTTGAAAGCGATGCCCAGGAAAAAGCAGCGCCTTGCCTAAGGCAACATAGAGTGGCACTTCTCTAAAACTCTCCCGACTCCCAGTAGTTTCTATTTATGAAAGCCCTGAACAGGACAACGTGATGTCTGGGTATTTAATAGCTCATGGTGGATTTTTAACTGATGAATTTGTCCAAACACTTTTTGAACCCATGAACTGTTCTCTGAATGTATGGCTTGTTACTGTTACTGTTATACTGTTATACTGTTGTTATACTGTTATACCGTTGTTATAGTGTTATACTGTTATGTATGGCTTGTTACTTGTTACTGTTATACTCTACTGAGGCTAACTCATAGGAAGCAAACATCCACATACGCAATTCAATTCACTTTCTTATTATCTTTGATTGAGTGTTACAAATATGTATCTTCTTTGTATTTCATCCAAATTTTCATATCAAGTCACAGATTTGGAGAATTAACGATTAAAATGCAGGGAATGTCTGCCAGGTGCCAAGGTAGAATATGCTGTAGTTAATCTGCAGTACATACTTATAGTACAGCAGGATATTTTCCTTATAGCATTTTCAAGGGAATTTTTTTTCCAAACACTAAGGCCCCTGTCACTTCAGAGACTCCACCAAGCCTCCTATGCAAAATTAGCGAATAGATTTCCTTGGTGGTCAGCCTAAACGGTTCCTCAATTGCTCTCTGCATCCATCTGAGATGCCGAGGGAAGGATACAAATCGCTGCTCGTCCTGAAAGACAAATCAGTTGTGTAAAGCAGGACAGCTCCAGCAGGACACAATGACAGCGACATGTCACCAGAGAGCCAGCAACCAGGGTGTTTTACCTCTCAATCAGGACCGCGGCCTCAGAAAATACATGCTAAGTCTGCCTCAGCTCAAGATGCAGTGCCAACTTCACCCCATCACTGCTTTGCTGAGCAACACAGGCGTATGTTGCCTTCCTTCCAAATCAGTCCCTCAGGTCCCTCAGAGTGTCTGCTGCTCCTCTGAGAAGTGCCTCCAGGTAGCCCGTATCTCACAGGGTGCAAGGTGTCAGAGCAGATCTGTCTCTCGACTGCACTGCTGCCTGCCTCATATGTTTGCTAATCCTCAATTCACGCCTTAGTGCCCTGATATATGTATGTTGTCCACAGTCTTCTCTGTGTTGAAACTCTGAATTCAAGAGAACTAATGCACGTAGACACAGGAGAAAGAAAAGACCACTTTGTAGGCCCTTTTCCTGCATCTCAGGGAGGTCGTCCTCCCCCTCTGCTCTGCCTTGGTGAGGCCGCACCTGGAGCACTGTGTCCAGTTCTGGGCTCCCCAGTTCCAGAAGGACAGGGAACTGCTGGAGAGGGGACACCAAAATGCTACCAAGAGGATGAGGGGACTGGAACACCTCTCTTGTGAAGAAAGGCTGAGGGATTTGGGTCTCTTCAGTCTGCAAAAAAGACGGCTGAGGGGGGACCTTGTCAATGCTTGTAAATACTGAAAGGGTGGGTGTCAGGAGGATGGGGCCAGGCTCTTTTCAGTGGTGCCCAGGGACAGGACAAGGGGTAACGGGCACAAACTTGACCATAGGAAGTTCCACCTCAACATGAGGAGGAACTTCTTTGCTGTGAGGGTGGCAGAGCCCTGGCACAGGCTGCCCAGAGAGGTGGTGGAGTCTCCATCTCTGGAGACATTCCAAACCCGGATGGAGGCGTTCCTGTGCCACCTGCTCTGGGTGACCCTGCTCTGGCAGGGGATTGGACTGGGTGATCTCCAGAGGTCCCTTCCAGCCCACACTATTCTGTGATTCTGTAATTCTATGTATGGCAAATTCATGGAGAATTCAGGTGTCGAATTTAATTTTATTTCCTCAAACTGTCAAGAAGTTTCTTCCTTTAATATAGAATACTTTCCAAAAATTTTATAACTGGAACACTTAGCTCAGGAGTTATAGATGTCCCTCTAGTCCAGGAGTTCACAAATTTGAGATCCTCTGCAGTGGGGCTCTATTGGAACATAGGCACTGTATCTATTTTAAACCTTCTCTCCGAGATGGTCCTTTATGGCTGTTTGGAGCAGTGTTTTCCCCATGATCAGTTAGCACTTGTCAGCTGATAGGCAGCCCAACTCCACAAACAGTGTGCCAATGCAAAATGCTATCATTCGGCAGTTATGGCAATAAATATGTAAGAGGAAGCAATCTTTGGTTTCCCTCCCCTTGGTATGATATTTGGATCCTGGTAATTTATCATGAGCTATGGCCTCCTCGAAGGAATAGTACTGTTAGTTCAGCACGAAAGAAAGCCTGAGAATGCGAATTTTTTTCTGTGTGTTCTAGCTATATGTGATGTGTCTTGTTTAGACTAGCATATTGCTATGGTTCATATTCCACCATTAGAGAGGTATTTTTTTACAAGTTAAAGAATTCTGAAAAAAACAGTCTCACAATAGGTCCATAAAAATAACAAGACTTCTCATTTTTAAAGGGTGTTTACAGTGTTTCTTAAATTAAAGGAAAATTATTTATTTATCAATTTTGAAAAGTCAATGTTTTTATATACCTTAAAACACATTCCCCAAACTAACTTTGTTGCTCAGGGAAGGAAGTAAACAGAACCCTAAAATGGGAACTCTGTCTAATCAGAAAAAAAAAGCTTTTAATAGATAAAAATTGTATTTCAAATAGTAACTCGTCTACACAATTTTGCTGGGTATTATGAGACAAAGTGGGATATATACACCTTCTCAGAAATTATAGTACCTTTTTCAGGCAGGATCAGTAGCTGACTATGAAATACAAAGACAAAAATAGACAGGATGATCATCATGGTTTCAGTTGCAAGAAAGCTATTGATTTACTGGCTATTTTTCTATAAAAGTCCATATGATGCCATACATATCTAGACAGTCCTTGGGAGATGCTTGTCTAAAACAGATGCTTAAAAGCATAGGCTAAAGAAGATCATGCAACATTATAGACACTCTCTTCTACCATACAGTTTTTCTCATTCAAATATTTTCTTAATATTTACTCCAAATCCTTTTTACTTCAAATTAAACAGTTATAGTCCTGGCGATAGAACCCTCTATGTCTCTTAATGAAAATCTTTTGCTTTTGACAAAATTATTTTCCTATTCCCATACCCAGTCTGTACTTTTCTCATCTCTTGACTTAAAAAATCAATTTCTATACATAGCTTTTTCTAAGTCATATTCTTTATACTTGTCATTCTGGCTCCTCTTCTCCTTACTCTACAGAAAGAATTTTCTTTTTTCAGAAGAGGACTACAAAATGTGCTCTAATCAAAGTGTTGTAGACTGTCACTAAGATAACCCATTGCTGATGAAAGCAAAGATACATATACTGCACCATAGAAAGAGTACTTAAACTATTTTTTGCAATAATTCGATATACCATTTTGCAACTGTTTCACATTGCTGAGTGTCTAAAAATTTGTGCCCCCTATTCCTTTTCTCCCTGGCTCAGATAACAAACACCATGCATTCTCTGTCTGATTTCATCTTCTAGAGTACTTCGTTTCCTTCATTAAATTTCCGTCTAAAGTTTTTCCAATTTTCCAGAACTACTTTTAAGCCTGATCTCATTCCACACTGCCAAAGCGCTTGGATGCCCCCCTTCCAAAAAGACATAACATCAGTGTCTGCTTCTGTCAGCTCAGGGTCTTTTCTTTCAGCATTCATGGCCTTGACTTTTCCAGACCTTCTTTGGCCCATTCCACCTGTCTTTGTTGTATCCCAGTGGTGAACACATGAGACTGGCTGACCCACCTGGTTGGATTTTAACCCATCTGGTGTGATTCAGTGATAACACGTGTGCCAGGAAGTTTCAGCAGCTTTAAAAGCACCCATTTTTAAGTGAGACCTAGTTGCTGGTCAGCAGCAGGCCAGCCACCCGGAGGAGGGTCCACCTTGATGGCTCCATGCTGCCACCCCCTGGCAATGGGTGCCTCGAGCAATGGGCCCGGTTGGCTGCTGCCTGGCTGAGCTCTCTGTGACTGACAGGAGCCTGCTGGAGCCCCAGGCTGAGAGGAAAGCTGATGGGCCCTGTGCCCTCATAGCAACAGCCAAAACCTAAGGCAAAAGGCATGGCGACCGAGCTAACTGATGTCTCTGGACCTTGGTTTCCTCTGCCTGATTGCCTGTGGTGACCGTTCCAGGCAGTGACACTGACTTTACTGAGCTCTCCAAAGGGCCAGGGGAGTCAGGCTGCAGGCTGAGATGAGTCTTCACAACCATCAAGTGATAGCCACGGGCCTGGCCAGGGCTTCTCCTGCAGCCCTGATACTCCAGTGGCTCTTGAGGGATTGCTGGTGCAGAGCTCTACTGCCTTCCCTTGGTGAGCACTGTGGAAGCACAACCTGAGCAAAGGGACATGGCTTTCTGCAATGCTGCTGCTGAACCTCGGAGCAAGCCCTGCCCGTCTTCGTCCTCACCCAGGCAGGGACTCAAGGGGAGGCAGTAGTAAAATTGGGCAGTTTCAGAGCTGCAGCCCAGCCTGCCTTTTTCAGTGCTGGTGCCCAAGAGAAGTAACGTTCCCCTGCACCACAAACTGAGCCCCAGCACGTCCCAGGAGGCCACGGCAAGCACCCAGACGCTGGGTTGGCACAGCATCATTCCACAGACGTCAAAGGGGCCGCTCCTGATTTATGGTCTTACCAGGGAGAGCACACTCGGGCCTGCTTCTGATCTTTAACATTTCAGCTGAGAAAGGGGCTGTGCCGGAGCAAGTCTCTCTCGGGTAAGAATAGCATCTGCCGTCTTAGGACACAACGCAGTTGTCCCGCTCCTACGTGGCAGCACATTGCGCTGAGATATAGAAGGCAACCTACCCGCCCAGGAATGTCTTCGAGCGCTATTAGTGGAAGCGTATCAGCTACACAAACAGGCATGACCCTGCACAGGAGTCTTGCAAGAGCGGGGCTATTTTGAGCTTCTGACAGTGAGGATGAAGGCAGACAAATGAGGGGCTGATCCTCCCAGCATGGGCAACCTCCAAAACTCTCTGCGGCCTTGTCTCCTCCTCTGGGAATGACTTGTGTGAAGGCTGACGGGCGATTTGGTGGGACCTCAGAGCCCAGGAGGCAGGGGCCAGGAGGGAGCTGTGAATGTGGGGGGACGCAAGGCTAGGCCTCAGTCCCACCACACGGCCCACCGTGCTGATGGCAAGTCCTGCCTGAGGCTGTGCACCTGTCCCCAAGCTTAGGGCACACAGCTGCCTGCTTTATTTTTGACTGCATCCGTGAGAGCTAGAGAGATGCGAGAGGTGTGTAACTGCGTGCAAGGGAAACACGCAGGAGGCTAGAGGAAGAAACAGTTGACTTTGCAAAAGGGAGTCTAAAGAAAGCTACAGTAGTTCAAACCAGCGACACTTATACCCATGATGCGAGAGCTGATTCTTCAGTGACTCGCCTGTCCTTTCCCTAAAATGCCCTTTGTGACAGTTCTTTTGCACAAATCCTCACAGAAACTGTCTCCAGGTGTCACACTCACCAGTGTGGCCAGGCATCATCAGCCCGCTCCCTCCTCTTCACGCCTGCCGCCTTCTCTCTTCCCTATGCCTGGCTTTGCTGGCTGCATTCCTTCCTTCTGAGGACACATTCTCATGCTTCCACGGGGGAGGCAATGTGAAGCAAAGGATGGTGCAGGGTCTGTAAAGCAGGATTTCAGAGAGTCTCAGAAGTTCAAGCTTGTGCAAGCCATTACAGCTGACATGGGTATACATGGATGTTGTGTGTCATCTAGTCTCTAGCCAGCCCCACCTGAAGCTTTGGAGATGCCTGCAGGTGTGGCTAGACATTCTCACGCCACCCAAGAGGAGCAGTCAGCTCATAGGCGGGTTTAGGCAGTCAAGGCTCACCGCAAGAGACCCTGGCTGCGGTGGCAGACCAGTGCACGCTGTCAGGCAAGGAGAAAGACTGCAGGGCATGAGGAGGGATGAACAAGCTTGGGAGACTGCTAGAGAACCATGGGGAAAAGCTGTGCAGTGTCACGAGAAGGGGGGACTAGTCTGGCATCTCTGCAAGGTGTTGGGTGGCTTTCTTAAGGTCCTTGTGATTGAAAACTGTGGTCTGCTCCTAAAGAGCCATCTCCCATCGCTCTCTTCAGACAGCACTGACAAAGGTTCTGCTCGCCAATGCTTGCTAGTGACACTGGAAGCAGGCTGCACTTCCTCGTGAGAGCTGCTGTGCTGGTGAGGCTGCACTTGGGAGACAGGTAAGGTGAGAGCCCTTTGGATATTGCTGTCATAGGCGTACAGCCATGGAGCTGTCGGTTGCAACTTCCTAGCGCTGTGTGAATCTATTTGGAAACAACGCCGCTGGCCTTGACTTCTACAAGCTTAGATCAAGCCAGCGGTGTCAGTCCTTACCACTTCCCATTGCCCCCAGGAGCTCCACTGGTAAGCTCTGCCTTGAAAACACTGCAAGCCAGTCAAGGTGGAAAGCATTCAGGGGCTACCTGCCTCAGGCTTGGGCACAATCGTTTCCTGCACAGCCTGCGTCCCTTCAGCCCACAACAGCAGCCCCACTCCCATCCCTGTGGTCCTGCTAGGCTCAATGCTCCACGGAGGACCCACCTCTGCTTTTGAATACTAGCGCTTGTACAGTAGACAGAGGTGGAAAGCTGTGGACTCCCACAAGCTTTCAACATCAATACATACCCTGGCCTCTGCTCCTGAGTCTGCTGCTTGTTTCCTTCTAGTCCCAGCTGCACCTCACTCCTCAGTTGCTGCTAATGTGTTTCTCATTCACTCCATGCTGGTCTGCACCAAGGGATCCCGCAGCCTGGAGTCAGCTGGGGTGACGCAACGAACGCTTCAGACAGTCAGTGCTGCAACAGTGGGCGCAATTGTGTAAGTTGATATTGCTGAAAGGTTTTCCAAATTGGCTTAATAGCCCTCAGTTACCGCTAAGCTGTGTTTGATTCACTGTATACACAGGTTTCTGAGAAAATCCCGCAAGGCTGTGTGGTCTCCCTGAAAATAAGGGGCAGAAGTTACTTGGAAGCCAAGAGCTGTCAGTTCTATGAAAACACCAGCTTAGGCAGGCATCTGTGGGCTTGTCTTTAACATACCTTGGCACTCTCTGTGTGTCTTTCACCCAAACTAGAGGCAAGATGTCATGCGTCGGAATAATCCAGCTGAGAGAGGTGATAGAGCACATGAGACTTCACAGTTGTACGTGCCCACTGTGCCTTTACTGTTCAGATCAGGGTCTGGATGAAGGAAGAAGTGTTTGACGACTTACCCCTTTCCTTATTCCCCAAAATACATTGCCTGCTTAGCAAAAGCGAGCTAGAGGTATGTGAGGAAGGAATGGAGGGATACACCCACCAGTTTTCTTCTTTTCTCTTGCCTGAGGCAATGCCACATGCAGCCTGTTGTGCGAGAGTGACAAGGCTGATCCTTGAGGTGATGTGTTGAGGAGGGGTGCTGGTGCCACGCAGTGTGCGAGAAATGGGCCCTAAGGGGCAGTCCTTCCAGCAAGTGGCCCCAAGGGGCAGGGCTCAGCATTTTGTCCACTGCAGAGAAACAAGGAGCAGGTGGTGACAGCAGCTGGGGGAATCTAGGGTAGGAGAGATGGCGTGATTTAGAGGCACTATGGATATGGATCCTCTTTTGCCTCTCATATGGGAATGTAACTGTGCTGAAAGGACAATGGGAGAAGCATTAAAGGTACATGAGGGAAAGAGCAGCTGTAGTTGAAGAGAGCACAAGCTGGACTATCAGCCTCTAAGTTTGCGGGTCCTCCGTCCAGAGTTTGCATTAGCTTCTCCCTTCCCCCAGCCGGGGAAAGCAAGAAAATCAATGCAATAGCCCAAGCTTGATCAGAAAAAAAACCAAAGAAGGCACTGTTCATATTGCGTATGCAGAGGAATCTACCGTCTTTATTCTCTAGACATTGACATGGTTACAAAGACTAATTACAGAAGAAAGTGAGTGAGAGGTTCACATTTTGTGCAGCCCCCAGGTCACTTTGCTGCCTCAGGACATCCTCACTCTTCCTCTTCTATCTTCCTATGAAACTCCCGACTCTTCGCTCGGAGCTTGTTGACCTGCGACTCTGCAATGTCAGCCCGCTCCTCGGCTTCCTCCAGCTCGTGCTGGATCTTGCGGAACTTGGAGAGGTTGACATTGGAGAGCTCCTCCTGTGCGGGGAGAGGGAGTCGGTGGTGAGGAGCCCAGGGCAGGGGTTTCGCTCCTCCTGCGCCTCCTCCCTGGGGGGATGCCCGGACCTCCATCCCCCAGCCCCCACTGCTTACACATAAGCCTCGTACAGACCTCCTCATCCTCCCCTTTTTAGAAAATCCATTATAGGCAGAGCACAACAGGCTTTGAACATAATTCTCCTATGGAATGTGGGAAGGAAACAAACTGGGCAGCTGTAAATCAGATTTTATCACCTCTGGAATTAAATATTAAACTACCTCTGCAGGCCATTAGATGAGGTTAGGAATTTGTAAGAGACAGTGAGTCCATGAGATCTCCTAAGTGTCCATCTCACAAATCTTATCTGAGTCTAGAAGCCCTTCCCTGTATGGAAATGTTTGCAGCAGCAAAGAAGTCATGCTCAGACATTCGTAAATTCGGTGGCTGCAGTTGATTCCTGACTCAGCATGCCCAGAAAAAAGCAAAGGTTCCTTGAACAATACATTGTGCAGTGCACAAGGTGGCTTGGGATTGTACTTCCAACACGTTCTCTATCTGTTGAAATTTCCCCGGCCGTATCCAAAATGGGGAATTCCCTGTCTAGATGAGCATATGATGAATCAGAAGGATTTCTTATGGAACATTTTCTGTGTTTCTAGGCACAGAATTCTGGACTTTTGGCAGGTCATTTGCTTCCACATAACTACCAAGCTTCTCCAAATTGCAAGGGTCATAGGCAACTTTCATAAAGATAGCTATTTGAATTTAAAAATTCTGAAAATATGTTCTTTTAAAAACTGATTAGTATATTGTACTACCAGTATTATTAAGAAGAGCTACTTCTTACAGACTATGTTGTTTTTCTAATGCAAAAAAATATGTACATGCACTTACCCTGCTCATTAGCCTTCTTATTCACTCATTGATCTAATTCTCAAGGCTACGCTAATTTATATACACTTCAAAGACCTTGAAGCCATCTGTTATCGACTAGTGTCACTTTCCAAGTTTCTCATATTCATCTCTTCGATGACCATGCTATGCAGTAGAGACGCTTTTCATGCCAAGCACTCAGAGTGATACTTACAGCCTCCTCAGATTGTCTCTTGTAGGATTTCACCTTCATTTGCAGCTTGTCCACCAGATCCTGGAGCCTCAGAATATTCTTCCGGTCTTCCTCAGACTAAAGACGTTGGCAAACAGGAAAGAGAGTGAATTGGTTCCCCACCATGTGAGTTAGCAATTCCCTTTGGCAATCAAGTGCAAAAAATTCTACTTCCCGCGAGAGGGTGTGTCAGCCCAAGGAGGCCTCCTGCCGTACCTGGTAGGTCAGCTCCTTCACCCTCCTCTCGTACTTGCGCACCCCCTTCACGGCTTCGGCGCTGCGCTTCTGCTCAGCATCAACCTCCCCTTCCAGCTCCCGCACCTGCAATGAGAAGCCCATCTTTGGAGCTTCCCTGATGGCTGCTTACGTGACGTGTTCACTCCTGCAGAAATACCAGCCCTACGCACTCTGGCCTCCAGCTTCTGGATTTGCTTCTTGCCTCCCTTCAGTGCCAACTGCTCAGCCTCATCTAGACGAAGCTGCAGGTCCTTCACCGTCTGGTCCAGGTTCTTCTTCATCCTCTCCAGGTGAGCACTGGTGTCCTGCTCCTTCTTCAGCTCTTCTGCCATCATGGCTGCCTGATGAGAGCAAAGAGGCAAAGCCATTTTTGGGGCTGGAGACAATCTGGGGAGAAGGAACTTATATTAAGCTGTGAAAGGATCTCCCGACTCACATCTGTGATGGCCTTCTTGGCTTTCTCCTCAGCATTGCGAGCCTCCTGGATCGTATCCTCCATTTCACTCTGAATTTGGGCAATGTCTGTTTCCAGCTTCTTCTTGGTGTTGATCAAGCTGGTGTTCTGTGCCAAGAGAGAGTGCAAGACTTGTATTCTGAGGCCTGCAATACCAAACCTGCAGTGTGAGCCAAGTCTTTACTCTTCAAGCTTGCAATCAAAAATCTGGAATTCTTTTTAAAACGGTTGTTTACAAAATGTGAGGCGTTGGCTCAGGTGATGGGCGCTGAGCATACCTTCTGCTGTGGCTAGCAGGAGAGAGGCCATTGCAGACCACTGTCCTGCCCTATCCTCTGGTGTAGAGCGGCCCTCTGTGTCTGTTAAGTGTCAACACAACTGCTTTTGGTACCACACACTTACCTGGGTATGGAGGAGCTGCACGCGTTCAGTGGCATCCAGAAGCTCCTGCTCAGCCACTTTCCTGGAGCGCTCCGTCTGCTCCAGGGCTGCCCGTAGCTCCTCAATTTCAGCCTGCAGCAGGTTTGCTCTGCGCTCCACCATGGCCACCTGCTCCTTCAGGTCCTCCTGTGTCCTGAGAGCGTCGTCCAAGTGTATCTGGGTATCCTGTAAAAGAGGCAACAAAAATTGCAAGGTGTCAGTGTGTGCTTGGGTGTCAAAAATGTCAGGTTTTTTGTCTTACTGTAGCTTTGTTATTTTACTGTAGCTTTGCTGAACAGACCTTGAGAACTCCCTGTGTGTTTCTCAGGTTCTTTTGTGCCTCTGCAGCCACACGGTTGGCATGGCTCAGCTGGATCTCCATTTCGTTCAGGTCTCCCTCCATCTTCTTCTTCAGCCGCAGGGCTTCATTCCTGCTCCTGATCTCAGCATCCAGGGTGCTCTGCAAGGACTCCACAATTCTGAGGTGGTTTCTCTTCATCTGGTCGATCTCCTCATCTTTCTCTGCTATCTTCCTGTCAATCTCAGACTTCACCTGGTTGAGCTCAAGCTGGAGGCGCAGGATCTTCCCCTCTTCATGTTCTAGGGAGGCCTGGACAAAGGGACACAAACATTTGTAACATCGATGGAGCTACTGCTTTCTAGTTTATTAGAGAATACTTCAGAAAACCTCAGCTGGCTGCACTCCCCAGCCAGAAGAGGGTAGGAACAAGCAGTTTTTAGCCATGTTTCCCCATTGCTCAATTTTTTAGTGCAGCGCTTAGGGGCATGTACCTCAGCTTCCTCCAGAGCAGCCTGGATTTCAGATTTCTCCTGCTCAATCTGCTTCTTGACTTTCTCCAGCTCATGAATCGCCTTTCCACCCTCAGCAATCTGCTCCGTGAGGTCGGAAATCTCCTCTGTGGGAGCAAAGACCAATGACATGGTCAGGCACAGAGCAGAATGGGAAGGGCCCTTTCACACCAAGGTGACAGGCATCTTTGCCAACCTGCAGGCACAGACCCATACGGAATGGCAGTAGCGGTGGCTAGGGAAAGAGCTCTGCCAGGAGCCGAGGAACGGGGACTTACGCTGCAAGTTCTTGTTCTCACGCTTCAGCGTTTCCAGGTGGTCCAAGGACTCCTCATAGGCATTCTTCATCTTAAACAGCTCTGTGCTGAGAGAGCGAGACTCCTTCTGGGAGGCTTCCAGCTCAGCCTGCGTTTCCTCATACTTCTGCTTCCACTCTGCCAGGATCTGAAGAGAAACGGGGCATGAGTATGGCTGTGGCAATCAGGAGGGGATGCTCTGCCCAGAAGCCCCAGGCCTGGAGCCCAAAACACCTTGTCAAAGTTCTTCTGCTTCTTATCCAGCGCTGCGCAGGCAGCATTCGATCGCTCCACGTCAATCATCAGGTCCTCCACCTCATTCTGCAGCCTCTGCTTCGTCTTCTCCAGGGAGGCACATTTGGCATTGACAGCTTCAACGTGTTCCTCAGCATCCTGCAGGCGCTGTGCCAGCTTCTTCCTGGGAGGTGGTAAGCACAGATCATAATTGGGGACTATGATGGACGCTGTTTTTTCATATTCACCACAGTGCTGAGGCACTTTGCGGTATTTGTTCCCAATGAACGCAGCTCAGAACCTGTCATAAACAGTTCTTTTTCTTCCCTTTTTCATTTCCTAGGGTCTAGCTATCACTCTGCTCTCTGTACACGCTACACAGTGCCTTTTTCTTGCATTCTTTGTCAAGTAGCCTATTTTCCTTGTGTTTTTCAAAACCATACCCTTTCACAGAGTCATAGAATGATAGAATTGCCCAGGTTGGAAGGGATCTTTCAGATCATCTAGTCCAACCATCAACATAACTCTGTCAAAAGCCACCACTAAACCATGTCCCTCAGTACCACGTCTACCCGGCTTTTAAATACCTCCAGGGATGGTGCCTCAACCACTTCCCTGGGCAGCCTTTTCCAATGCTTAATAACCCTTCCAGTGTAAAATTTTTTCCTAATATCCTGTTTAAACCTTCCTTGGTGCAACTTGAGGCTTTCTAGTGCTTATTTCTGTTTCATATAATTCCTCCCCAACCTACTACTAGACTTTTGCATTTCTTTATTTTATTGGTCCCTTTAATTTTTGTTATTGGCTTCTGCCAGCCTTCCCCACGTTCCTCACGTACTTGGCCTCCTCCAGCTCCTCCGTGCGCTGAATGGCGTCCGTCTCGTATTTGGTTCTCCACTGGGCCACTTCGCTGTTGGCCTTGGACAGGGCACGCTGCAGCTCCCCCTTGGCCTCCTGCTCCTCCTCATATTGTTCCCGCAGCAAGTCACAGTCGTGGCGAGCAGACTGCAAGCTATGGGCTAGGGCGTTCTTGGCCTGGGGGAAAAAAAGATTGCAATAAGGAGTAGGTGCATCCTGGGAAATTTTCCTTTACTGCCACATAGACATATATCCCAGAGAAATAGCGATTAACTGCGTGAAAAAAATAAAAGCCAAGTTCTGAGATACTGCAGAAAGATGGGAGTCCTGCACTGACAGAGCCTAGATTGCATGACCTGGTGGGATGTTTTGAACTTTCATTAGATCATCTTTTCAACTCTCGAACAATGCACCAAAACCAATGAGATGTAAAATATTCCTTTCATATGTAACATGAACTATTTTTACCTTTATCTCTTCCTCTAGCTGACGCTTCAGTTCTTCAATCTGCTGGGTGAAAGCCTGTTTCCCTCTAGACAGCTGAGAAATTAAACCATCTTTTTCCTCGACCTGGCGTGCATATTCACCTGGAAAAGTTTGTAATTAAGAAAATATTTTAACAGTCAAGAGAGTCATTCTCCCATTTCCAAACTAGAGATGGAAGTGCCATACCAGATTCTGTCTGCAGACGAGCTCTTTGAGCACTGAGATCGCTGATCATGCGCTGATTCTGCTCCTCTTTTGTTTTAAATTCATTTAGTTGATCTTCCAGAGTGCGGCACATCTTCTCCAGGTTTGCCTAGGTGTCAATCACACATAAGAAAATAGAGATAATACCTCTCTTATGCCTTAGTTACAGCAGGAAAAGGTGTCCAGAAGATGTAGTTTACATCTTGGGAACCATGTACATACACTCACTGTTCTATACGTAAGATTTGGAGAAAACAGTTACTTTATAACCTCATAATACTTAAATAAGACAAGATTAAATAGAAATATTACTAAATATTTCTAATAAAAGTATTTGTGTATGTACCTTGGCTTTGGAGACAGACTCCATGTTACTGGCCAAGTCATCAATCTCCATCTTCAGCTCACTCTTCTCCTTCTCCAGCTTCTGCTTCACTCGCTGCAGGTTGTCAATCTGCTCCCCAAGCTCAGCTGTGCTGTCTGCGTGCTTCTTCCGCAGCGTGGCAGCCGTGGCCTCGTGCTGCAGCGTGGCCTCTTCGAGGTCACGACGCATCTTCTGAAACTCTGCCTCACGCTTCTTGTTCATCTCAATCTGAGCTGCGGTAGCCCCTCCTGCTTCTTCCAGGCGCTCACTGATCTCCTCGAGCTCCCTTGAGAGGTCAGCCCGATGCTTCTCTGCTTTTGCCCGAGAGGTTCGCTCTGCCTCAATTTCCTCCTCCAGTTCCTCAATACGTGCCTGGGGAACATTAGGCAGCCTTCACACCCATGCCCTCCTCCTTCCTCACCGGGGACCCAGTGAAAGAGGGGAAGGAACAGACACTTGCCTGCAGCTCCTTGATCTTCTTCTGCAATTGCATGCCCAGAAGTTGCTCATCCTCGATTTTGCTCTGGATCTGGCTGATTTCAAAGTCTTTCCTTTGGGCAAAGCAAACCATGTTAGAGCTCAAAGGAAGAAGACAAGTGCACCAGCCCAGCGCTCAGGTGCCCCACAGCCACACTTACTTCTTCAGTTTCTCATCCAGCTGCTGCTTATCATTTTCCAAATCCATTATGCTGTCATGGGCCAGCTTCAGGTCTCCTTCGAGTTTCCTCTTGGCTCTCTCAAGGTCCATGCGCAGTTTCTTCTCTTGCTCCAGGGACCCTTCCAGCTAAACACAACACCACCATCAGTGCTCTCTTCGCAGTGTCTGACTGTGCAACATCTTTAATCTTCTCATATGCCTCTATACTTACATCGTCCACTTGCTGCTCCAGCTTGGTCTTGGCTTTGGTCAGCGTATTGACTTTGTCCTCTTCTGCCTGCAGGTCATCCAGTGTCTGCTGATGGGCCTCTTGGAGGGCTTTCTTCTCTTTTGTCAGCTTCACAATGGTCTCGTCCAGGGCTGCCATCTCCTCTGTGAGGTTTTTCACCTTTGAGAAAAGGGAGGAAATGCAGATAAGAAATGTTGTTTAAAACTTTACACTGTGTAACAAAACAGAGGTCTTTTCTGTAAGAGTGACATCTTCTGCTTTATACCTTGTTTTCAGTCGCATGTTTCTCCTTCTCAACCTTGGCCAGTGTTAACTCAAGATCGTCAATATCTTTCTTCAGCTCTGAGCATTCATCCTCCAGTTTCCTCTTCTTGGCTGTCAGCTCAGCATTAATTTCCTCCTCATCCTCGGCCCTTTCAGTCACTTCTTTAACTTTGGCTTCCAGCTGGATTTTGGTTTTGATGAGCTGGTCACACCTTTCCTCAGCATCAGCCAAAGCATCAGCTTCCTGGTGGGGAAAATACCATTTTTATGGATATACTTTCTCAGGGAATATCAAGATGCTTAACTGCATAGTTTAGAGTCCTGGATAGCAATTTTTTAGTTAAAAATTAGGTTTATGTTTGGACAGAATGAAATATAATATAGAATTGATTTCATGTTATTGGGTTTGAAACAGCAATTTTTGAAGGCTAAAACCAAATAAAATTCTTTTCAATCTACGTAAGGGCCTGAATATTTACTTATTAGTGCAAGGTATAGAATCTAGTATTATCCCATAATATAAAACATTAGCACAAAGTACATAAATTTGGGTTTAATCATAGGAATATTTCTCACAATTATGAAGTGCTGGATGATAAATCTATGCCAAGATACATATAAATACCAACATCACAGTTATGCTTGCATCAGTCCTGTATTTCTCTTTTTTCACCCTACTGTCTTTTTGGAGCAACTGTTTCTGATTTAGATTTTCATCACCACGGCCAAAAAATACTCAGTATCTAGCAGCTCTGGCTTTTCTCTGAGCTGGAAAATTAGTCTTTAGGCTTTTTTTTTGCAACAGATGTCCTGTGGTACTTGTATTTTGTGTCAAGTTTTAGTCCATCAGAAATAATAAGAAGGGAAAATTATAATTTTATCAGTGAGTGGATTTTTCATCTTTTCACAGTTCAAGATTCTTTAAAAACAGGGGCATGTAAAGTTTCCTGTACATCACATGCGCTGCATAGTATTGCTTTGAGGATGCAGTCTTTTCTATCCTGTGAATGATTTAATTTAGAAACCACAGCATTAGAACATCACAGATATACAACATAATTTTATGTAATAATGCTGAGTGATTTAGGAGGTGAGTGAGAATATTAAATTCTGTTTCTTTTCAGTTAGTTCAGTATTATGACACAGTGATATTTGTAACAGCTAAGCCACCACCTACACCAGAAAGAAACATCTTGTTGAATTGGAGAATAAAGAGAGGAAAGAAATGTCATCTTAACTTGTCCTAAGAATTCCTGATCATGTGATTATAGAGATAGAGACACTCAGTTTTGGAGAGGTAGGAAAAAATTACTAGAACAAACATTATACTAATAAAAGTAAAGTTTCTTGATTGCTCTGATGCAGTTTAAGTGAATAGAAATAATAGAGACCGCAGCATACAACATAAATGTTTTACCCATGTAATATCTTGACTACAGCCTCCCAACAGTCCTTATGGATGCTAGTTATACTTTTAAGAGCACCTCTTAATGAAATACAATTGAAATGAATTAAATTGTAGTTTCTATGTGTCTTTTGAAAATATAGTTGTAAATATCATCCTAATTATCACAGTTCACTTAGAATGAGGCACACTGATGGTACTCACAGCCTGCACTTGGAGCTGCAGGTCATTTTTTTCCTGCACCAGCTTCACCATTTTCTCCTCCAGCTCCTTCCTCTTGGCCTCAGACTTTGCAAGCTCTTCCTTGACTTTCTCAAACTCTTGTTTCATGTTGGCCATCTCCTTCTCAGATTCTGCGCTTTTCAGCAAGGGCTTGATCTTGAAGAAGAGCTTCATCCAGGGCCAGTGCTTGACATTCATGAATGCACGAATGTTGTACTGGATACAGAAAATGGACTCTCTGAAAGGTAAGTCAAATTAATATTAAGTATTTAGACCATGATGACATAATAAGCCAAATACAGTGAACCTAATTTGAAGAAATGTCTACCTCCTCTCCACCATTCTCTGGTACTCCACTCTCATCAGGAAGCCCCTGCACCTGGCCTGTGTGCGGGTGATGATCTGTGCCAGCTTCTCATCTCTCATCTCTTCCAAGAGGCCTATCAGCCCCGCTTTGAAGAACACCTTAGGTAAGAACATGAAAATAGGTGCAGTTGATGTGCTTGTTGTTCAGTGTAGCCCAGTACCATGTCCCCCATAGCAGAAAATACAGGAAGTTAAGAGAAAGAGCAAAAGCACAAAGAATGCATGTAGTGGTAGACCTTTTTTTATATCTCCAAGCTTCCAGTTACCTGCAGTTGAGGAACTAAAATAGCCAGACATTTTGTCTTTCTCTTTATTAACACTTGATTCTTTTATTCTACTGCTTAGTTGTAAATTAGGAACCATTAATTAACACTTATTTAAATCATCCTGACACACCAGAAGGCTGTATGGCCATATAGTGAGACCTGGACAGGCTGGAGAGTTGGGCGGAGAGAAGCCTTATGAAATTCAATAAGGGCAAGTGTAGGGTGCTGCATCTGGGGAGGAATAACCCCTGCACCAGGACAGGTTGGGGGTGACCTGCTAGAGAGTAGTTCTGTGGAAAGAGACCTGGGAGTCCTGGTGGACAATGGGATGACCGTGAGCCAGCCATGTGCCCTTGTGGCCAAGAAGACCAATGGCATCCTGGGGGGCATCAAGAAGAGTGTGGCCAGCAGGTGGAGGGAGGTCATCCTCCCCCTCTGCTCTGCCCTGGTGAGGCCACATCTGGAGCGCTGTGTCCAGTGCTGGGCTCCCCAGTTCAAGAAGGACAGGGAACTGCTGGAGAGGGGACAGCAAAGGGCTACCAAGATGATGAGGGGACTGGAACACCTCTCTTGTGAAGAAAGGCTGAGAGATTTGGGTCTTTTTAGTCTGGAAAGAAGACGGCTGAGGGGGGACCTTGTCAATGCTTGTAAATACTGAAAGGGTGGGTGTCAGGAGGATGGGGCCAGGCTCTTTTCCATGGTACCCACCAACAGGACAAGGGGTAACGGGCACAAACTTGACCATAGGAAGTTCCACCTAAACATGAGGAGGAACTTCTTTGTTGTGAGGGTGTCAGAGCCCTGGCATAGGCTGCCCCGAGAGGTGGTGGTGTCTCCGTCTCTGGAGGCGTTCCTGTGCCACCTGCTCTGGGTGACCCTGCTCTGGCAGGGGGTTGGACTAGATGATCTCCAGAGGGCCCTTCCAGCCCCCACCATTCTGTGATTCTGTGATCCTATGGCAATAAATTTCAGATTTATTCATGTTTTGAGTCAATAAGTACTTAGTTGACGTCTTTTAAATACACTATTTAATCATTTCACATACTATCTGGAGAATCTGAATATCATTTTCAAGCCATGCAAACCAAAACCACATAGTACTTGAAACAAACAGTTCTTTTACCTTGGTGTGACCGAATTTGTACTGAGTGTGGTCTATATCAATTGATCCAAGAAGTTTCTCACAAGCCTTCTTGCTGTCAATGAACTGTCCCTCTGGGATAGCACTTGCATTTAATACTTTGTATCTGGGGGAGAAAATGGAAGGACTTGTATTGGACTTGATGATCTTAAGAGTCTTTTCCAGTCCAAATGATTCTATGATTCTCTGAATATAAAGAGGTCTGCTGTTGAGACGAATTGGCTGATAAACTGCAAGAAAGAGCCTAAGAACTGTTGAGAACATAACAGCCCTGCTAAACATAAACTTTAGAGAGGGCTTTTATCACCAGAAATGACACTTAAATTTCACAAGCTACTCAAGATGGACAAAATCATTGAGTAAGGGGAAGTCTGACCTCTGTTTAAAATCTGCATACAGGACTCTGTTGGGGAATCCTTTCCTGCAAATTCTGATCCCTTCCAGCACGCCATTACACCGCAGCTGGTGAAGCACCAGTTCATGCTCCATGGCACCTAGCAATTCAGAGCACAAGTATATGCTATATTATGTAAAGCAGAGGGGAAGACCTGCACCATAATGAAAACCTTCTACATGTGTGCCTCTTACCAGGTGTTTTTGTTTCATTTGGGATGATGCAGCGTACAAAATGGGGATGGGTGCTTCGCAGATTGGTCATCAGCTTGTTCAAATTCTCCTGGGAGAGGCATTAACAAAAGTTTGTATTAGCAAATGTAATTTACACTATAAGCATCAAGCAATCTGAAATGAGATAATGAGATATCAGACAAAAATTAGCTTTCAGAATCCTTAACTGAAGCTCCTTGCACCAGATTTTTTGACTTGCTACAGACCATTGCTGTTATTAACTAAATATAGAAAGTTCTTCTGATTAATCTGTAGGAAATATTGTACTCTTAAACATATGATTTTAATACATTTCACTGACTCTAGTGGAATGCCCTCACTAGCAAGTATATCCATCTTCCTTTGGATGTACCCAGAGAGGTAAACTGGTACTTCTATGAGGCAGTTTGAAGCATACTACGGTAGGCATTTAAGATGGGTCATATGGATCACACTATAGAGAACCTTCTCGTTTTCCCCACTGAAAGGAATACAAATGACAAGCTGAGTTTTACATGCCTAGATTACATGTTTATCTCCTAAGGTAAAATGAGAATAAGGTGAGATGAATCCCAGCATTGTTTTGTAATTTATATCTCTATATGTGCTTATAAATAATTATTGCCTATAATTAGTGGAGGGAAGCAGGTGCCTTCAGTGGACACCTCAGAGTATGTAAATTAAGCAGCCAAAATATTAAGGTGTCTAAACACTAACATGTCTAACCAAAAGGAATAGTGGAAGAAAGTTTGAAAACATAACAGAAATGCAACACAAGCACAGCAAATAATATTTCTCCTATAACATTAGCTCTTAAAGCCTTATGACATTTAAATATAAGCTTATTGCATTATTTTTTAATGATACATGCTGACAATAATTTCCCACTTGCAAGGCCAAAGCATTACAGCTATGACTATTTTTCTTGGGGCATATACAGATGTGCCCATGTCCTGTTTCAGTGCACTGGGTAGAGGCTGTCAGGTGATCAAGAATCATATGACAGCAGATCTGTAGAAGAAATTAGGCTATATCAAGAAGGGAGTCCTAATTGAAGGATGAATACAATAATAAATAACCTCATGAGAGACCTGGCAGAAATGTATGGAGCAGCCAGGCAGCAAGACTTGGTTATGACAAAGAACTGTCAAGTATCTGACATCTTGAAAATCCATAACCCAAGCAGTGGTGGTATTTCAACTGTAAGAGATTGATCCCTGAATCATGGAGAAAAAGAGGTTATCCTCCAGACCAGTAGGCAGAATGTTGTTAAAGGGCAAAAAAAGATTCTAAAGCCAGAGGTGGGCATCTGAAAGAAATCTGGTCTATTCTAGGTTTATTTCAGAAGTTTTCTGTATAACATTCTTCCATCTGGAAACATCATCCTGGGACAAGTGGACAAAAAGAAAAGTTGTGCATTCAGTGGAATGGAGCATAAACAGACTGTAGTGGATTTATTCCTGGAAAAATATTGCCCAAAAACTTCAGGGTATTTTAACACAAATAATCAAAAAAAAGATTAGCTGTTTTAAACGGTGGGTTTACTCCTCATCTTAGGAGAAATAGTGAACTCTCTACTGTACCCGGAAAAGAGCTGAGACAGTCTGGAAAGAAGAACCCTTCTTCTTGGCACCTTTCTTACCAGCGCTAGCCTCTGCAAAATTGAAAGTAAATAAAACAGGATTTAGGTTTTTGCTTTTGCCTTTTATAATTCTTTTTGTGAGCTGTACATCAGTGAAAATAGGGGATTCATAGAACCAACCTGCTTCTGCTCCACCGTAGTTGGCAAAGAGTAAGGCCAGTGTTTTCAGTGATGATTTCTGGTACAACCCAATGACAGTTTCATTCAGAGGGTCCTTGTTCTTCTCAAGCCAGCCAGTGATGTTGTAGTCCACTGTGCCAGCATAGTGTATCAGGGAGAAGTGGGCCTCAACCTTGCCTTTGGTAGGCTTGGGCTTCTGGAAGTTGCTGGACTTGCCCAGGTGCTGGTCATAGAGCTTGTTCTTGAAAGAGGTGTCAGTTGCCTTGGGGAACATGCACTCCTCTTCCAGGATGGAGAAGATGCCCATGGGCTGGAAGAAATGCACAAGGGAGACAGATTGCAATTTAGTTTTCAGGGCAATAATGACCTTCACCTGGGCAGAGTAGGGGAACACAGACACATCAGAAATGGTTATTATGCAATTACATTTTGTGCTAGAAAGTGAGATCAAACATATTGATACTTACATTATTTAACACCAAATAAATCATAAAGATTAATGGAAATTCTTTAGTTTGTGTTGAGAACATGCTTTATAAAATCAAAGCACTACCTTCTTATGAAGAGGTACTCAAAGCACACACAAATGTCTTAGACAAATTGAACATAAGCCAACAATACACCCTTGTGGCAAAGGCAGACAACTCATCCAACTGGGCTGCATTAAGAGCGTTGCCAGCAGCTCAAGGACGGTGATCCTTCCCCTCTACTCAGCTCTGCTGAGAAATATCTGGAGTGCTGTGTCCAGTTCCCGGCTCCCCAGTACAAGAGAAACATGGACATAGTAGAGTGAGCCCAGTGACAGGACAGATATTTAAATGACTGAACATCTGACATACAAGGAGAAGCTGAGAGAGATGTGACTGTTCAGCCTGGACAAGAGAAGGCTCTGGGGCATCTTATCAATGTGTATAAATACTTAACGGGAGAGGATAAAGAAGACAGAGCTAGAAGCTTCTCAGTGATGTCCAGTGACAGGACAATATGGAACAGGCATGAATTGAAATGCAAGAAATCCCATTTAAACAGAAGAAAAAAGGTTCTTTACTGTGAGGGTGGGCAAAAGTTGGAAGAGTTTCCCCAGGGTACCTGTGAAGTCTCCAGCCTTGGAGATATTAAAAATCCAACTGGATATGGTCCTGAGCAACCTCCTCTAGCTGACCCTGCCTTAACCAAGGAGGCTGGACTAAATGATGTCCAGAGCTGCCTTCATACTTCAGCAGTTCTGTGATTCTAACTACTTACCATCCTGTAGCCACTGAACTTTTCATCTCATGTGCAGTGCAACTGCCTTTTCATTGTCAGTCAAAGGATGCACATGTAAGTGTGACTGTGCTGACAGTTATGTCTATCCAACTTCTATGTAAATTTTACAAAGATATAGCTATTCTGCTGTACAAGCACAAGTCAGTTAGAGACGAAAGCTGAGGAGGACATGCTGTCCTAGAAATTGACTCTAGCTGTTTTAGAAAAACACTCTTATTGGGAGTTTAACAAACTTTTGGCACTGGGAAAGAGATTAGTACAGATTTGCTGCCACAAAACTGTGTGAAATCTCCTTCGTGTCTCACTTGACTCAATACCCTACAGGGCAAGGTATTTTGAATAGCAAAAGGTGAATATTTGGACATGAATACGGAAGATCCCTTTGAAAAACGAGGCCAAGTAATTATAGAGTTTCCACGCATCTAATGCATTTGAACAGGAAGGACACCTTCTCAATGAGCTCAATGCAGGCAGCCAGGTCCATCCCAAAGTCAATGAATGTCCATTCAATTCCTTCCTTCTTGTACTCCTCCTGCTCCAGCACGAACATGTGGTGGTTGAAGAACTGTTGCAGTTTCTCATTGGTGAAATTGATGCACAGCTGCTCAAAGCTGTTGAACTGGAAATAAAATAAGAAAGACCCATATTTGCAAGATGCAGCAATATTTGCAAAACCTCATCCTTTAAAAATAAGTAATGTAGTTATCTTGGCTTGATTGTCAAGTCTGTGCATTTCTTCAGTCTGCTGTATGTGTACAAAACAAAACAGAGAAATGCAGTAAATTAATGCATTTAGATTTTGCATTAATGCAAACAGAGAAATGCATTAAATTAATTCCACAAGGCGTTTTTTTTAATTGATATAAATGTGTGTATACAGTATGTTTCCTGTATAATCCAAGGCCAAATTACAGGAAGAAAAAACCCCAGGCTTACACCTATCATGATATACATGTTTTTATACTCTCTTGCCCTTGATCATTTAAACCAAGGAATTTTTTTCTTATTGGACCATTCTGTACTTTTGAGTTTGCACATCTTGAAATAAGACAAATCCTTTGAAAGGTCATTTTTTACTTCATGACAAAAAAAAGGCAAGTAGCTGCTAATAATTATGTGATGATACCGTATCTTCTTTAAAAATATATCTCAGAGCGATCATAACATCCAGTTGTCACTTCCAAATAGCTCTTACCAGATCTTTGTTACTTACATCAAAGATCTCGAAGCCAGCAATGTCCAGGACCCCAATGAAGTACTGTCTGGGCTGCTTAGTATCCAGCTGTTGGTTGATACGAACAACCATCCACAGGAACATCCTCTCATAGACAGCCTTTGCTAGAGCACCTACAGCATTGTGCACCTGTAAGAAAGATAAATGCCTGGAGTTACCACACAGAGCAGAGGAGAATCAACAGGATCTTAATTCAAAACAATGTTCCAGGTTACCACACGTTTCTTACCTGCTGCGCAGTTTGACCCTTGGTCACATATTCATTCCCCACCTTGACTCGTGGGTAGCAGAGGGCCTTGAGCATGTCAGCTGAATTCAGACCCATAAGGTAGGCAGCCTTGTCAGCCACTAAAAAGACAGAGGAAAAAGGAAGAATTTAGTGTCATATATGCTTTGAATCCTGGAGAGTTCTCTAAAGGCTGCAGGGTTCAGATCTTTTTTATTTGAAATCTTTCAGTAGGCTCTCATAGAGGGTATCTTAGTAAGACCAAAGTCATTGTTATTCATATTGAGCTTTTCTAAAAGAATTTATGTTTGAAAATCTTCACTGAAGCATGTAGAAAGTAATGATGTTTTCAAAAATCTCCTGGCACAAAACTGAAAGCTGCAGCTTGCCAGTCTGAATATTTGTAGTACATGTACAGCTCAGGAGCTGCAGTGACAACAGTCAGGTACTGATCTACATTCAGGTGATCAAAACCACTCGATATTTAGAGTGGAACACAGCGAGGATATCTGTTCTCTTTCAAATCCGGAGTTTACAGCCTTTTCTGAGCTTTGGTTTCTGATGTTCAGTAAACCTCACTGGCTTTTATGCTTTTGCCTATGGTACTTCCCACCTTCTGCCTAGTCCTATATCAACAGAAGCCGTTGCTCCGAGAGATGAAGACATGGGTTGTAGGTCCTGCCCCAACAAAGGAGAGGAATCAAATAAACCTCTCAAACCACAGTTCCCTGAGAATCTGACAGGTGAGGGTGAATGGGAATATTATCTCCCATCCTGTTAGAGCTGAACCACTTGGCTGTTTCACAATTGCAAGCCATATTCCAACAAAGGTATGACTAATAACTTTACAGGAAGGACATCCATCGCTCTGACTTCCTGGAAGCATATAAAGGACAGTTTAAACAATTAATTTTTCATAGCATTAAAAAACAAAAAAAAACATGAGATCAGGGAACTTCTCACAAGAAGAGAACAAGGGACAGTTTTTTTCTAGCATACTGTTTTCCTTGGGATCCGAAAGTCAACAAGGAACAACTTTTGCTGATTTCCATATCCGTAGTGGCTAACAGAAGGGTTAATTATTGAGTTTGATAATACCTTCTGTGCCTTCCGGCTCTGCCTGCTCCTCTCTTGGTTTCTGCTTGAACTTCAGGTTCCCGTAGTGCATGACAGCCCCTGTCAGCTTGTAGATGGCGGTCTTTTCATCAGCAGTGAAGCCCAGGATATCAATGGCACTCTGGTAATAAAAATAGCAAAGTGAAACATTTGCATGCTTTGTGATGTGCCTATTGGCACCTGTTTTCTAAGTTACTTACATCTGTAGCCATCAGCTCCTCCTTGTCATCAATGCTGGGAACAGTGATCTCACCTTGACTCACAAATGGGTAGTCATATGGGTTGGTGGTGATAAGGAGCATTTCTGAAAACGAATGGGTTCATGGGTTAAATTTCATTATTTAAAATGTAGTTAGATATTGCTCAGTTGATCTTCTTCCAAAAAGCTCAGTGATGCCTCCTACCAATCAGCTCTGGCTTCTTGTTGGATGTGACCTGATAAAATATGTGGTAGCTTCTTTCTGCCTTCAGCTGGAAAGTGACTCTGGACTTCTCCAGCAGATCTGGCAAGAACAGTAGGACAGATTATGGCACCAGAATGCACGTGAAGATGGGAATTTAGGAAAGAATGGGATCAGGCCAGGAGAGTCTCTTACAAGTTTCAATGTCAGCAGAAGCCAGTTTGCCCGTGGCTCCAAAGTGGATTCTGATGAATTTGCCCTGTTAAGGAGAAGAAGAAGAATTTTGGCCTAAGTGCATTTCATTGCCATCTCCTTATGTGGGAATACCACTAGCACATCACCACTGTTATAGTGAGGAGGGATTTTGTCTAAAGCAACAACTTACAAAGCGTGAGGAGTTGTCGTTCCTCACGGTCTTGGCGTTTCCAAAAGCCTCCAGCAGTGGGTTAGCGCTGATGATTTGATCCTCAAGCGTTCCCTGCAGGAGGATAATTATTCAGTTACAGTCTTTGGTTTACATGGAAATTACACGTCAAACATTCAGTCTGTACTTCCTGACTCACCTGCATTTTGCCCGACTGCTCTTCCTTCTTCTTCTCCCCGCTCGCTGCAATTGTTGCAAAGTACTGGATGACACGCTTTGTGTTCACAGTCTTCCCTGCACCGGATTCTCCGCTGTCAAACCAAAGAGAGAAGCAGAGAGCGTGCGGTCAGGCAGGAGGTCCCCTGGCACCGTGCAGGCCTGCAGGGACCCAAGCAGGGATGTACATACGTGATCAGGATCGACTGGTTCTCGCGATCTGTGAAAGAGGCAGAAGCAAAGATAGCGTTAGCAGTTGTCCCGAGTAACACTAAGCTGAATGAGAAGTAAAGCTGCAAATAGAAGTTGGGGCTTCTTCAGAAAGTCCAAGACTAACCAGTTCCCTTCCAGGTCCTAACAGTAGTAAGTATAAGACCAAATGGCTGCACAGAGCTGTCAGAGGCATGTGATCCTCAGACAAGCTGTGCATCTACTTGCCTTCCACACAGTTCTCATCAAGAAATCTAATCAAACTGCCTACCTGTGTTCAAATGAGTGGATTATATGCTATATTTTTTTTCTTTCCTATCAGTGAAAAATAGAAGCAAACTCAGCTATGAGGTATTTCTGCAGGGGGAGATTGTAGAATTTTGTACAATAAAATGCAAATAATACACAGTGCTAAGTTCATGCATGCTTCTGGGTCAGTTTCACTTGAAATTAATACCTGCATAGCTTGATTAAATCCTCAGTCAAACATCTCTGTGGTGTTTTTAGAAGGTTTGTCACATGGTCCAGCAAGATCAGTGGGGCTTTTTGGCTTAGATTGCTGTGAGGGAGGGCAAGCACTCACCAGTCAGCATGAACTGATAGGCGTTGTCAGAGATGGAGAAGATGTGTGGAGGGGCCTCCTGGCGCTTCTTGCCTCGGTAGGCCAACACCACCTCCGGGTTGTACACCGGCAGCCACTTGTAGGGGTTGACAGTGACGCAGAAGAGACCTGAGTAGGTCTGCGAGGAAGGGAGACGGCATGTTGGCTTCCACTTAGCCTGGCAGAGCGGTTCCTCCTAGCTACCCAAAGGCAGAGTGCTGCTGGTACTTACGTAGATCATCCAGGCTGCATAACGCTCTTTGAGGTTGTACAGCACAGCGGGTTCGTGGAGGTGGGTCATCATGGCCATGTCCTCAATTTTGTCGTACTTGGGAGGGTTCATGGAGAAGACCTGATCTTCCTTCACGGTCAGGGTCTGCCAAGGAAACAGAAGGTCCATGTATGTCAGCTAAGAGCTGATATTTGGAATCAAATGGTGTCCTTCAGCCTTGTTTTTCACTCACCTCTCCTGCTTCAGTCTTGACGGTGACCTTCCCTGTTTCTCTGCTCTGGATTGTCCCTTTCACAAAAGATTCTTTAGGATGGGCCACAAAGACGGATGTCTTGGCATCAAACGGCTTGTTCTGGGCCGCAATTCTTTCCTTTTCTGACTTTCGGAGGTAAGGAGCTGCCTCCCCAAAGATGGCCATCTCAGAGTCTGCAGAGGCCATGGCTGCCGTTTACTCAAGACACGTCAGCAGAGAACTCTAATGGGGAGGAACAATATGGCACTGATTGTTTACACGTATTCTGTAAGATTAGGAAAAAATTTATATCCTGTGCCTTGGTTTCTTTTCATAATCTGAGTATGTGGAACACCTAACATGAGCTAACTAGAGACTTAATTTTTAGGTCAACTTAGAAAATAAGAGGTTTTCATTGATGTACTCTAGGTCTTCAATCATTTAGGAGAGCAAATTTTAATGACCTTCCATAAGTGTGGATTTAGTGCTTTAAGAATACTGTGTCTATAAGATAAATGTGAATTTGCTGAGCAAGTTTCATTAAGACATCACTATTAGGAATGGAAAATACAGTTAGGACATTTTGTTAAAAGGACGAACAGTGAAGTGAACGTTTCTAAAAAAGTACAGTTTAGGTGACTTACAGTCTTGGAAAACATTGAACCTGTGGGACATTTACCTTCTAAATATAATGGTAACAGAAAGGCAGTGGGAAATTAATGAATTTTACTAATGAAGTTCTCAACTGAAAGAAAAGGGCATGCTTTGTGACCTTTTAATATTATGCCATAATTTATTTTGTCGCATGCATTTGTCATTCTTCAGTACAACATCTAAACAGTTTCAGTCCCAAAGTTCTGGCTTGGGTGAACACTGAAATTGGAATTGCCAAGCCTGTATTAAGATCCCACATACATACTTACTGAAAAAAAATCTAGGAAGGCGAGTTCTCAAAGCTTGAAAAAAATAAGAGTATTTCCTCAGATGCTTTATTAAACATCTAGGTAGCTAAATTTAGTCAATTGCACTTAAAACTACTCTAGCTACATTAGTAAAATTTATTTCCTCTTTGATCATTAGGTAGTAAATATTTTTTTTGTCTGGAGTAAGAAAATGGATTTCTAAGAGAGCTCTGGTATTTTACAGAGGTGGTTAGATGGTCTGTATGCTCACATGATTTATTAATTCATGCATTCACATGTAGAATGCAGAATTTTGCATTTTTTCCTCCCGTAATCATCTTGGTCCAGTTCTACTGCTGCGACAGCAAAGATGGGAAGGAGCACACCTTGATCTCTGTTAGGTCGATTTAGCAGAAGTGAAGAACTTCCCCATGGGGATTTTCTGCTCTGCCATCAGTGGTCAGAGACTTCAAACACAGCCACGTGAAAACCTTGGGCACCCCACCAACTCCTACTGTAATCACACTGGGTTTGAATATAGGGTGAAACAGAGACCCTTCCAGAAATCCCACCCAAAAGGATCTTTCTCTGCCCTCTAAGAATTAATAAATGAGGTTCTTACCTCTATTGACACCAGATGGGTGGCTTGCAGGCTGGCAGCTGGTAAAACAGAAATGGCAACTCCCTACTTGCTGCTGCACAGAAATCCAGAGTGAGAATGTGCAGGTGCCTTGAAAGCAGATTTAAAACCTGAGCTGAGAAATTGCCCTCCTGGAAAAGAGCGCTGGAGGCAGCAGGAATGTTGTGGCACATAAGGGCACCATCCCCTTCGTGTGAGTCTGTGGACCCCACACACTTACCTTGAAGCTTCCCGTGGAGACAGGGCAGACTTGTTGCAGGGACATTTTATATGATCTAGTCTGCAGATGCTACAGATGCCTACTCTTTCTTCGGTCAAAAAATTTTTGGCAAACCTTCTTTGGTAAAGCATTGTCTGGCAAACTGAACTAAGGGCATAATTGTCATTTGACATTACTAGATATAATTAGAAAATTTTGATGTCTTACTGACTATATGAATACATCTCCTATAAACAATCTGACAAGGGTGTTAAGGAGGGAATCTGGACTAGTCAAGGCACTTAGAGAACTTGGATGCAGGACTTATGGATTCTATTGCTGGCTTTCCCACCGACTCACTGTATGACCCAGGCTTGGATTGCTTGGTATGTCTGCGCTGCAGCTATCCCAGCTGTACAATAGATAAAACAGGATGTTAAGAGATAAATTAGCATTATTAAAAGCTATGGGTAGTTGTGATGGTAAGATCCTGATAGCAGAAGTGCAGATGTATAGCAGTTCGTGAGGGTTACAGGCACAGCAGGATGGTCAGCAGCACTGCAGCAGCGAGAGGCTGGGCTCTACCTGGTGCGTCTGACAGAGATGTGAGGCAGCTTCAGGGATATCAGGAAGAGCGTGTGCGTGTGCAAACACACACACACAGAGGCATGTGCATGTGTGCCTCTCTGTACACACTTCAAATTGCAAATAAGTGGGAGATGCTCCAAGAAACATTGTTGTGACCCTGTGCACCACCTTGTTCTATGGGAGGGGTTATACCTGCTGAGACTTCTGAACCGCAGGTCAGTGCCAGTGAGAAAGAGATGCTCCTGTGTTTTGCTGCCAACTTCTTAGCTTATCCAGGTGTTTCCATGCCTATAACCTTAGGAAAGATAACTCTGATCTAGGAATGGCCCCCGCAGGTGTTTTTTCCTACCTACAATTGGTAGAAAAATCCTCTAGTCAACCAGAGCTATACAAATGATTTGACATATGCACAAACACGTCACCTCAGCATGCAGTCCCAGATACTCTGCACCCAATACATCCTCAGTCCAACACTTCTATTTCATCACAAATATCTTGCACATTTACACATTTGCACAGTTCAGAAAACCACAGTGAACCCTTTACCAGAGCACTGGGAGTAGCAGGCATGCCTGTATATTGCTGAGAGACTGGTCTAGATTTAGGGAGAGGGCACTGTCATGTGAGCTGCTTTAAATCCTGTCAGATTTAAACACATTCTTCCCCTGGTCATTGGCATTTTGGTTATTAAAAGAGCTCAGTGGATAACACGTGGGCAAAGCTAGAAAACCGTGCATAGATCTGATGTAATATCCAGTATCAGGCAATGTCCTGTGCTTGTAAAGCCTATTGCAAGGAGGGCTGCAGCACTGCACTACTCACTTTGTTGGAGCCCAAACCCAGAGCTGAGCTCCTTGTTCAGGGCATGGGGAGGCTGGTGGAAACACCCTGCACGCTGCCCAGGAGGAGCCCAGAGCCAGCCAGTGGGAAATGGTGAGTGCAGGGGTGCACCTGAAGTCTGGCCTCCCTGGGTAGCGGGCACCAAGGGGTGCTGGTGGGGGCACCTCCCTCCAGCGGGACCCAGAGCACGGCTGTGCTCCCCAGCGTGGGGACAGCAGGTGCTGCTCTGAGGGGCTCTTGCAGCTGTGTCCTCAGGGTTCTGGGGAGCCACGTGGTGTCCAGCAGCCCAGTGGGTACCAGTCCTGGCCATGGAGGGGACAGGAGGGCCTTGGCAGCTCAGAGTAAGGGGTTTAGAAGACCATGCAAGAAGAGCAAGGGATGGCTGAGGCCTCTCCCAGGATGTGGGACCTGGGGGGTCTCTCCCCTCAGGCTGGGGAGGGAGGTATGATCTCCCATTCCCCAGGAAGCTGTAACATCTGCGCTGTAAAGGCAGCATCCTCTGGCGGCAGCATGTTAAGTATTAAATTGCTGCTGCTTTTCTGTGGGGCCCTGCTCTCAGCAGTACATAGCAAGCCTGTCTTATCCAGTGCTCTCAGGCAGGGAAAAAGTGCCCTTAGGATGTGCCAGGGGCTACATGGAGAGTCTAGCTGAGCCTGTTAGGCTAGACCACCTGACTTTGGGGTTTTGCCTAACTGGTAACCAGTTGCACACTATCCTTAACATAGAAAACACTTTATGTTAAATGGGCCCTAGCAATTGCGGAATCACAAAGACTTCAAGTCTTACTGCCATGTTTACCAGTATTGCTAAGTTAACTAAATCATGTGAGGACTTCCAGCTAAAGACCCTTTGTGACATTAAAGCAAAGCAACTAAAGTGCACAGGCACCTCTACATTCCCCCAGTAAACTCCATGCTTTGCATACAAACAGAGTGAGATGCCTGTAGGTTCAATATGATGTCCACAGAGGCAAGAGTACATATCCTGGCTTAGAGACCAAACCATTTGCCATCTACTTCAGGGACTTGGCCTTCACCATCTCAAATATTGGACTATCCAGTTCACTGAAGCTAGTCTATGCTTGATCCTTGTAGGAGAATCTGGATGGTAGGACTTCCAGCCAGCAGGATCCAGTTCTAATAGAGGTTCTGGCCCACTCTGACTGAAGCTCTTTTCAATACGGGGCCTTAACAGCCATGTGGAAATAGGCATCTTGAAGACTGAGGGGTAGGAGCTTGTGAGCCTGTTCAGTAGAAGAACTAGCATCGTTATCTTGAAGACGTGAATTTGGCAGCTTTCCTGTCACCAGAAAGAATCACCACATTCCTTGACACAAAGAAATGGTAGCTATAGAGCTATTCCACTGAAACAGGGAGGAGCAGGTCCCCTGTCCCCAGAGTCAACAGGGAAGAAACTTTCTGCCAGTCTGTTCTCCTTGGTATGAGACTCCAGACCTTGGACTTTGACTGTCCAGACATTCTATGTCTGTGGTCACCACCTTAGGAGGTAAAGCAATATTGTGTGCAGAGGAATGACACAGGATTTACACAAGAGAACTCAGAAAACTGCAGACAGTCACATCCTACAAGGAAGACTGGGAATGCTGTCTGCCCAGGGTGTAGAGGAGAGGCAGGACGTACTGTCCCACCTAACCCTGCATCAAGTGTTGGAGGAGGTCCTAGTTTGACTGAAGGTTTCTGTGGGCATATGCAAATCCACAGTGTGAATATATATGTTGGGTTAAGTTCAGAGAAGGAGAAACTATTGTAACTATGAGTATATAGGCTTTGCTTTGTGTCTTGGAGTGAAATCCCGGAAGGGTGCTTGGTATTAATCATTCAAGAGTCTGAAGAATTACTGAAATCTAGTAAAATTCTCCAGAATTTTGTAGAGAGAGATGTGTTCTTCATGCTAAGAACAATTCGCATATTGAGTTCAGCTAAAACTTATATACTTCACATTAAATAACACTACCTCCACCATGAAGCAGCATTTATAGATGACACCAAGTGCGTCTGCTTACTTTTCTGTCAGCTGCACTGTCATACAGAAATAATCCGGTGAAGGGACTTGACTGAATTCAGCATTAAACAGTCCACTGCTATTCAAACTGAGCATCAGGGCTGTTCCAGCAACACCTCTGGAAGAACCAGCATTAGAAAAACTCTTTCATACAGTCAGAACAAGAAGATAAAATGTTAAAACATTGACTACTTTCACTTAAAAACTCTAAATTCACATCAACTTCCTTTTTTCCCCCTTTGCATTAACTGAATAACACATGGAAAACAAAAACTTCTCATTCAGTGTTTTTAGTAGATGCTTTTAAAATATCTTTTTGAAGGAAATTATGAGCTAAAACAACAGCAGCTGTAACTGCATGTGTTGTGACCACAGGTTGCATATGAACTCTCAGTGAATGTCTGCAGGGGAAAGACACCTGACAATTGGACTGAGTCTGCAGAGGCTGGAAGAGGAGGCAGGAGAAAGTGCAAAAAGGGTTGGGAGATACCCCAGCATTCAGTGTTTTAGTGTATGACATAAAGCTCACAAAAAGAAAAATGAAGTGTTATAAGCATTCTTGAAAAGGATTCTAAGCTACTGAGCATCTGCTTTGGCTTTGTTTTAATTTATAAAAATCTGTCCTACCATCTACTAGCTATCCTACCCATCTATCACTTATATGACACTGGCATAGTGGCTGCTTACAAAGAAGCAGTCTCTAAACTGAAGTAGGTGAGAGAGAGTTCACTGTAGTTTAACTCTGTAGATCCCAGTAAGTTACATCAGGGAGAGCTCTGCCCTGTTTCCCATATTCAGCCCCAGCCAAGGATAAATCTGTCCGGGAAGGGATCTTTTGAAAGAAGTGCAAGTGCCTCAATGCTAAAATAAGAATGCAAAGTTTCCTGCCAGCCATTAATTTTCTGTCAATCCTATTTTCATCTCTTCAGGGCTGGACTGCAGTGGGACCAGAAGCAAACCACAGCACAGTTAGAAGAGAAGAGGTGGACTGAAAACCATCTCTGGATACAGACTGTCCTGCACAGCAATGCGGTGTCGGCAAGGTGCACATTCCCCATGGAGGAGAAAGGATTCAGTCATGCTGAAAATAGATCCTTCTTGAGACAGAGATCAGGCAGCTGCCTCCCTTTCTGCCAGCCCTTAAGATGTGTATTTTCTTTTCCTGATCCTTGCGGTTAGCTGAGAGACAAGGAGTGAGAAGGCATTTTTTAGCTGGGCAGCACAGCCAGACTGGAGAGGGGAGGTGCCTGCAGACTGCTGCGTGTTGGCTGGTGGGAACCTCCCTCTCATACTTGTTCAGCTCATGGAAACATGAGAACATACCTGTATGGCAGGAGGGTTTGCAGCAGGAAAAGGAATCTTTTACTGTAGTCCGGTGATCCCCAGTCTTTCACACTGGGAGCTACGCTCAGACCCTCTGCTCCTAGAACAGACTGCCCTCCAAGAAGAAGGACTTTGGGGTTATGGTGGATATGAATATGAGTGCTCTCACTGCAAACAGGACAAACTAAGTGGTGTTAGAAGCGTGGTCAGCTGATTGTAGGAAGCTGTTATCCCTTTTGCTTGACACTGGTGAGTCCTCACCTGAAACAGTTTGTCCAGTTTTAGGCTCCCCAGTTCAAAAGAGATGTGAACTAATGGGAGAAGGTCCAGCAGAAGGCTAGCAAGATAGGCAAGGGTCTAGAAAACTTGTGCTATGAAGAGAGTTTGAGGGCATGTTTAGTTTGAGGAAAAAAGGGCTAATTTACATGAGTGGCTGTTACAAAGACAACGTGCCAAGCTTTTTTCAAGAGTAGCTGACAATGTAACAAGGGGCAATGACCACAAATTATTGCTTGAAAGTCTCCAGTTAGACATTAAGAAAATTCTTTCCTATTGGTTAATGGAGAAATGGCACAGGCTACCTGGAGAGGCTGTGGAGGCTCTGACCAAAAAACTTGGCTAGTCAAAGCCATGACTGATCTCACCAGTGCTGGCAACAGATCTGCTTGAAGTGGGAGACTGAACTGAAGACCTCCAGATGTTCATTCGCAATGGCATTTCTGTGGCTTTAATGTAGGTTCCCTCTATCCATCCAAAGTAGACAAATGCTCAAAGATAAGCAGAGAAGGTATCTGCAGCTTCATGTCTTGTGCTAAGAAACAGAAATTTTCCTGGAATCGTGAAAAGCAGCTTTTCTCAAGTGAACCATCTGTGATCTCACTGAATTGTTGGAGACAGTTAATTTCATGCAGCTTGTCAAAACATATTCCTCCAGGACACCAATTCCAGAATAGCACTTCTCAAGTACATCATCTGGAAACGTCCTTAGCAGCAGTAAGCTTCAGTAGCTTTCAGTCCTTGAAGAGCAGAGTGATACGCAGGCAGACAGAAAACTGTGGAGCTCACTGGGGCAGCAAAGTGCATCATATCACGTCAGAAAGAAGTTCCACCAGGTGAGGGGCAGGAGGGTACAGGAGGGTCCTCTTGTTATCACAGTCTGGACACATTCATGGTGGGAATTGTATGCTGGTGAGCATTTCCGCAGCCCCGTTACAGGGATTTAGGGATCTGCTACAAACCTTTTTCATTCTGAGTCACTAGATAGTGTTTGTCGGAGAATGTGTGGATGATATAGTGAACAGCAACTAACATCACCACCGTGTTCTTTCTGACCGTAACGTAACATTGAAGGAAACAAGATTACACGATGTCCCTGACAATGGCAGGGGGTGTTGGACTTGATGATCGTTAAAGGTCCCTTCCATCCCAAACCATTCTGTGATTCTGTGTGATTCTGTGAATGGCTGTACTGAGGGAGATCAAAGGAACATGTAGACTCTCACACCTGAGACATTTGTTGTCATCCCAGTCTCCCCAGATACCCACCCTCCACAGGATGTCCCACCCATGTGGTGAAGCCTAGAGCACAAATCACCTCAAGTTGGTGAAAATGTCTGTGACTGGAGCAAAACCGAATAAGGCACACCTGGGAAACTGTACTGAAAACAGCAACCTATTTTTCTATGTCACTGCCAATGGGAGAGAGAAGAACAAGTTCCTATCATCTCTATGTGAAGCCTAAGCAGCCTTTGGCCTTCTCAGGTCTGTGACCTACCTGTCGCCCAGCACGGAGCCAGTAATGCTCACGGGATACGGCAGACATCTCCTTTAACAAGGATCCCCTTGCACACTCTGCTAGTGAGCCGTGGGAGGCTGGAGAGAGCTCAAAGCTGCTGACCTTCTGCTCCAGTAGAAAACCTCCTCCTGTGGGCTGCTGGCCTGGGGAGCAGGCTCAGGTGCCTACTCAGATAGCAGTGTCTCCTGTACCTGGGACAGGTCTCTTCTGCTGCTCCTCCTCAGGTGATCAGGGTCCCTGATGCCCCAGTGGAGAACTGGGAGGTGCTGAGG
This sequence comes from Larus michahellis, assembly GCF_964199755.1. Lineage (NCBI taxonomy): Eukaryota > Metazoa > Chordata > Aves > Charadriiformes > Laridae > Larus > Larus michahellis. Next base: position 739,969 of record NC_133909.1, read on the forward strand.
GCCATGGGACCACGAGTATCTGCAAGGATGTGCTGCTCCTCTGAGCACACATCAGAGCTAAGGTGAAATGAAGTCAGCCCTACATGTGGTAGGCAATTACTAGTGATTATTCTGCCCCGCTTCAGCCTAACCAGCTTGTTGGGTGACTGGTCTCCAGACCCTCATAAAACACTGTAAATATTCCATAACATAGAATTTATATACATCTGTTCTGGTTTTATATACATGAACATTTGATGTGTTACCAACTGTCTCTAAACACTGTCACATAGGTGACAGACTTGCTGACAAGCAGCTTTTGCTTGGACATGCTTCTGCAGTTAGGTTCCTCCCATTTATAATGACCAAATATGACCTGGTATCAAAAAAGTTCAAAGATCTTTGTCTATCTATCTGCTGCATGTATGAGCATCTATTCCCCCAAAATCTCCAGAGGAAGAACATCCTGCCTGGTCACTGGTACGAAAGAAACTGATTGCACAGCAAAGCCATTCGCTTTCTTTTATTTGACAAAACCCTCTCAGACAGGCGTTACAGTACTAGGATGCTTCCTAACTGAAGACAGTCTGATGCTGTTTCTGGCTATCTTGCCCTTGCATTGCTACCCGTTAGCTGATAAACAGCACCTGAGGAAAGTGGTTTTTTTAGTAATTTCGATGCCAGGCATTGGGACAAGTGTGTTGCTGCAGAGGGAGGTGGAAGTGGCTGAGCTTGTACAGGTAAGTGTAGGAAGATCACTGACTTTCCAGGCTTGCTGGCGGGATAGATGGGGAAAAGCTGTGGCTGTGGTTTCTGGGAGCAGCTATTTAGCACTACCCACTGCTCTAACATGCCTACCCACCGTGGTAATCTCACCTCGCAGATCTCTGATGTAGGCAAAGCCATTTTGCTGTGATCATTATTGCAATTAGTATCCCCTGTTCCTGAATACTTTTGACTACAGTGGCTTTTCTTGTTTCACTCCCTTCCTTCCCTTTCCCCAGGTCTTCAGAGAATTTTAAGCCCAAATAATTTGCTTTTCCAGCTGCTATACAAAACTCAACCTCAGCTTATTTGAGAGGATATGAAACAGCAGCTGTGCGTCCATCTCCCAGCTGAAAACAACGAGGATGTGTAAGGCTTGCTCAGCTGTGAGAAAGCCAGAGCAGAAAAAAGGCATCATGCAGCGATAGCCCCATAAATCTGAGAGTAAGCAGACAGCCATATCAGCCTAGAGCAAAGGTCCAGCTGGTATTTTGTGCATGAGTGTACGTTGGATACTTGGTGAAAATCCAATTTCACTTTTTCCATGCTACTTATAATATGTAAGCATATAATCTTCCCACCTGGTTGTTCCTTTCCCAAAGTGAAAGATCATAGTCCGGACAGTTTGTCTCCCCAGTGCTCTGTACCCTTCCTAATTGCCCAGGCCAAAACTGCAGATAGCAAGTGGTTTGTGGGCCTGGTGCAATGATTTCTGTTTTGTTCTTACTTGATCCTGATGATTCCTGATACTCTGTTTGCCTTTTGTCGCCACCAGTGAGCACTGACTTGACGTTTGGAGGCAACTATTCACTATTCTGGTAACCTTCCTATCTCCTAATCCTGGTCCTCCTTTTAGAGACTAAATTTCTATAGGGTTTGGTCTAAGTATGGCTCAGAGTCATTGTATGGACAGACAAGTTGATGTTCTGTTTCATCTGCATAAAGGGTTTTTATGACTGATGCACATACAGTTTGCCTTACAAGGACAACATCTTTCTTAGTGGCTTTCAGCGAAATGACATTGAGTGAGACTCGAGAGAGGCACAGCCCAGCTAACAGAGCAGTGGGGAGACAGGTCAAGCAGCAAACTTTTATTTGGGGGTGAGCAGCTCTTCACTGAGTACCAGAGTTGTGCCGTTATTGAGAGCCCTCGTGTTCCCAGCAAATATCAGCGGAAGAGCTGGACGAGGAGGCGACATTCAGGATGCCCTTTCTATCACCCACCAAAGCAGCTGAGGAGCTCCTGTTACAGAGCAGGGGAGTGGGGTGGGCAGGGTAAGACACCTCCGGGTAAGACAAAGAAAAAAGAGAGCAAGTGGCAAGAGGGGGAGGGAAGGGAAGAAAAATCAGGATTAGGTGCATAATATTAGCACTAGCAACAACTGTATGCAAAAAAAGAGAGCTAAAAAGAGAGGTGCTGCCTTCCCAGGCTGACGCTCATCTGCGACAGATGACCAAATACCACTTTTGGGCAGATTTCACTGTTGTAAATGGAAATATACTGGTATGGACTTTGTATAAACCTCTTCACTTTAAGCATTAGACTTTTCCAGGTGAAGACAGCCCACTGGATTACCACAGGATTGTCCGAGTGCCAGAGTCACTGCAGTAAAGTTAACAACAGGATGTGTCAAAGAATTTTCTAGTGACATTTTCTGAACTAACTTTTTATGTTGCAGACAAGTTCCTTTTGCACCCTCAGAAAATTTGTTAACAGCCTCGTTATTTTATATTGGCAGATAAATTTCCTTGGTGGTCAGCCTAAACAGTTCCTCAATTGCTCTCTGCATCCATCTGAGATGCCGAGGGAAGGATACAAATCGCTGCTCGTCCTGAAAGACAAATCAGTTGTGTAAAGCAGGACAGCTCCAGCAGGACACAATGACAGCGACATGTCACCAGAGAGCCAGCAACCAGGGTGTTTTACCTCTCAATCAGGACCGCGGCCTCAGAAAATACATGCTAAGTCTGCCTCAGCTCAAGATGCAGTGCCAACTTCACCCCATCACTGCTTTGCTGAGCAACACAGGCGTATGTTGCCTTCCTTCCAAATCAGTCCCTCAGGTCCCTCAGAGTGTCTGCTGCTCCTCTGAGAAGTGCCTCCAGGTGGCCGGTATCTCACAGGGTGTCTTCTAGGGTCTCACAGAGACTCATCCCATGATCCCACATTTCTGCCTGCCCCTTACCTTAGCTAAGCCTGGACTTTACCTCTCCAGGCTCTGATCCCAAAGCAGGACCACATTTCTCCAGCAGTGCTGTGCTGACATGGGGGCTGTGCTGCCGGCAAGGGACTGGGAGGAGGCAGGGCCTGTAAGGCCTCAGTCGTGAGAGCTTAACAGCAAGGCTCAGATGATTCTTCCTCTCCTGGGGCTCCTGACAGGAGATTGAAGTGTGAACTGTTGAATTTTACTTTACTGACAAAGCGTTTCTTAAGGGGAATGTTTTCAAACATTTGCTCTACTTTTACTGGAATGCTGCATTTGAACTTAGGAGATCCCTGGCCTTCCATATGGGACAGCAGTTCTATATGAGTCCATCAGCTGCATCTATTTTAAACTTTCTCTCAGAGATGTTCGTTTATGGCCACGATGGACTGATGTTTTTCTCAAGACCTTTGCACAAGCCCTTATCAGGTGACTGGCAGCCTCACTCCACAGATAGAGTGTCAATGCAAAATGACCCTCATTCTCCATAAAGCAGTGAGGAATTCATCTTCCTTACATCAGTGTCCCACTTTGATCCTGATAATCCAGCAGGCTTTATAGCAGTGGCTGTCAGTGGAGATTTTTTTCCCTCTGCTCCTCCTGCACGCATCCTCCCCTGGCTCAAAACTGCTAATTTGTTCCTTTCCCCATTACGTATCTCCCGCCTCCTCCCAGGACAGGCAGGAGAAGCTAGCATCACTCAGATGCTTAGCTTCTGCTCCCATCTTCTCATTCACATCTGGGTTGTTTTTTCTTTTTCTTGGAAGAGTCTTCAAAAAACATACACATGGGTGGTGGCCACAGGCTGGGCTCACAGAGTGTCAAGGTAGGTCCCTGTGGGGTGGGCCACAGCAGCAGCTCAAAACTTGGGCCACTCTGCACCATCCCCATCCACTTACCTCCTGCCAGAAAGAGCAGCAGCTCCTGCGGCCTACCCTGCCTGGGGAGCAGGACGGTGCAGCTGGGGTCTGGCCGTGTCTGGGGGCATCCAGACTCAAGCTGGGGACTGCCAGAAGTCCCTGAAGTCTTCAGCCCTCTGGGAAGGAACATCTTTTCACTGCCTCCTCCCAATACATCTTGTGGTCCTGGGTTTGGGAAATGCTGCCTGAGGATGCCAGCTCCCCACAGCACAGCGCGCGGGCATGAGCGATGAGCCGAGTGCCATGCGCAGTGGTAACGAAACAACATACCGCCTTACTGTACAGATTAAATACAGTAAAATATTTCCTCTAATCTAAAATTACCTTTACAAATCTCCCTCGAGGTGAGCTACAAATCAGATAGATTGTCATTTGCAGATTATCATTGCAGTGTTTCCCAGGAGTTTCTCCTCAGGTTTCTCCTGACTTTTCTTCCCCAAACCTGATGCTGAGGTGTCATTTCGTCCACCTCGACATCCTCTACGATCTTATCACTTATCCCTTTCCCTCACACACATCCATCTCACTTTCCTCCTCCCAGACGCCTCCCTGCACTCCCCAGCACTATTTCAGCCCTACCTCAGCACTGGGATTGCTCTTATTCCCACCCTCTCTCACTTATCAGATTATTAATTTTTTTCTGCAAGAGTCACATGAAGGCGAGTTCAGCTGCCTGCATCACAGTTAAAGCACTGGGGCCCCAGTTCTGCATTTGACCTGAACGTGTCCATTGGCTGCTCCTGCTCCACTTGGCTGACAAAGGGTACATGGCTTTCTGCAATGCTGCTGGTTCTGGAGCAAGCTTGGAGCAAGCCTTGCCTCTGTCTTCCTCACCAGGGAAGGGATTGGTGGACGGAGGCCTCTTGCTGATAAGCAAAAAATAGGTTTTCAGGTCCACAGGCATTGCTTTAATTTGTTGGTGCCCAAGAGAAGTGACGTTCCCCTGCACCACAAACTGAGCCCCAGCTGAGCGCTGGAAGTACCTGGGCAGCTGCTGTGCTCCCTGTGGGACAGCACGTTCCAGGAGGCCACAGCGAGCACCCAGACGCTGGGTTGGCACAGCATCATTCCACAGACGTCAAAGGGGCCGCTCCTGATTTATGGTCTTACCGGGGAGAGCACACTCGGGCCTGCTTCTGATCTTTAACATTTCAGCTGAGAAAGGGGCTGTGCCGGAGCAAGTCTCTCTCGGGTAAGAATAGCATCTGCCGTCTTAGGACACAACGCAGTTGTCCCGCTCCTACGTGGCAGCACATTGCGCTGAGATATAGAAGGCAACCTACCCGCCCAGGAATGTCTTCGAGCGCTATTAGTGGAAGCGTATCAGCTACACAAACAGGCATGACCCCGCACAGGAGTCTTGCAAGAGCGGGGCTATTTTGAGCTTCTGACAGTGAGGATGAAGGCAGACAAATGAGGGGCTGATCCTCCCAGCATGGGCAACCTCCAAAACTCTCTGCGGCCTTGTCTCCTCCTCTGGGAATGACTTGTGTGAAGGCTGACGGGCGATTTGGTGGGACCTCAGAGCCCAGGAGGCAGGGGCCAGGAGGGAGCTGTGAATGTGGGGGGACGCAAGGCTAGGCCTCAGTCCCACCACACGGCCCACCGTGCTGATGGCAAGTCCTGCCTGAGGCTGTGCACCTGTCCCCAAGCTTAGGGCACACAGCTGCCTGCTTTATTTTTGACTGCATCCGTGAGAGCTAGAGAGATGTGAGAGGTGTGTAACTGCGTGCAAGGGAAACACAAATCCTTTTCATCCAGGAGGGTATTCTCTTGCCACCTGAAGCTCTCTGTCTCTGAGGGGTTCTTTGGTATCATGGATGTCTGAAATGCCTCTTTTCCTCTTCTTCCCAGCCATTTCAAATCTCCTCCCCAACTAATTCCCATCCTTTTAACATGCTCTTTCTTGTTCTGGTATGGATTTCTTTCATTCAATTATTTTTTATGTCTCTTTCATGTTTTGTTTGTTTCATGTCCATTGCTTTGTGAAAACAGGATCTGCACATTAAGCTCTCTGGGGAAAAAAAAAAACCACTCTCCTAGAAAAGTTTTCCAGCTGGATCAGCTGGCCTAGTCAGTCTCCCTTGGGACTCCACATTCGGCTGGACTGATGCACACAGCAGTGTTAGCAGGCAGGAACAAGTGGTCAGGGGATTGTTAAAAAGTACTGCCACTAAATGCAATCCTGCAGCCTTAGGGGATGGATCTGATGCTAGCGCTTGGAAGAAGGCCCCTTGGCACAGTGCCAGCCTCCTGAGCTGTTCCCAGGCATGTCCAGGACTCCTGCAGATGAAGACTCAGTTGGTTCAGCTGGCAGACCAGAGGAACAAATATTCATTCATGGGCATGTCATTTGCCCAGCCGTCTAATAAGTTAAACTGATTCCTCCTACAACCCTCAGTAGTATGGCTTTGCCAAGCACCTCAACGCTAATTGGGCATCCCCTGTGTCTATCACAAGACAGCACAACTGGGTATGGGCAGTGCGAACAGCCCCTCCTCAGCTGCTCACCTAAAGATCAGGCTGGTGATAAAAAGAAAGGCTTTATCCCCCCATCTTGGTGCCATGTGATGAGGCTCGGGTTCCTACAGAGCAGCCTTGCCAGGTGGAGATTCAACCAGGATCTTAAAACCTTCTCCCTGGTGTGGCAGGCTGCGTGATGGAGATGTCGGACAGGACTGTGTCCTCCTCTGAGGCTCCCCAGCAGTGGAGTGCTCCTGTTTGTGCTGCCCTGAACCATCATGGCTCAGCATGGGCCAAGCTTCCTTGCAGTAACTCGAGCTGTGAAGCTTTATGACCATGGCCATGCATTTCTTTCAATTTGTTTTATTCTTCTTGCATGAAATTGGCAGTATACAAAGTAGACCACAGGCTTTCCTCAGAGCTGCATTGCTACCAGCAGGCTCTGAGCCCAGTTCTGTAGTCGTGCTCTCAGGATCCTCAACTCCAAACTAGCCAGACCGACCTACACACATGGCATTTTACGCCAATGCAGGCACAATGGTCTCCAGATACAGTCAACCTGAGGACTCAAGGCTACCAGGTGGGAAAGCCAGGCTCCCCCCACTTGCCATTCAGCCAACCCTGTCATGAGTCAAAGCCAAAGCATTAATGCAAAAGAAAGTGAATTCCCCCTCTTGGAATGGGAGAGAGCCCCGTTGCCAGCAGAAAGGACCTGCTGGGGTGAGGGTAGTGATTATCCTGCTAAAGTCTCATCCCTGCAGATCCCCACTCCTCAGGCACTGCTGGGGCTGCTGTGCTCTGCCGACTGTGCTTGAGCAGGTGGGAAAGTCTCAGAAGTCCAGGGACTGTGTAGTTGGGCAAGAGCAATCAGCAACTTAGTACCAGAAGCAGGAAAGAGAGCTGGGAGGCTTACATGACATATCCAAGCTGATGCCTGGATACTTTGGCATGATTAATGACAGTCCCCTGATTCAGGTTGCTGGACTTTCCTAGCAGTTAGTAATTTCCCATTGGTTTTGCACAACTACCCCTAAGCAAATCACAGCTGCTTTCCTACAGGTCTATGAAGTAGATTATTGTACTGTGCGACTAGCTGTTTTACACTGTGGGCTAGGCTCAAGAACGTGACCTAAGAGCAAAGCAGGACTTTGGGTCGCATCCTGAGACAGAGCAGCATGCAGTGAACTACTGAGAACAAGATGCAGGCAGTCCCCTGGAAAAGCGCCATTTCCAGGCAGCACGAGCTGAAACAGAAGTCTTCCCTTGGGAAAGCAAAAGACCAACACATCCAGATCTGTCCCAACTGGTGTGAAAAACTAGCATTTGATTCTGGTTCCCCCAGCTAACAGGGCCATAACAGCAGATGGAGGCCCCTCTTGAAAGGATCATGGTGTGGGGACAGTTTTTGAGGAAACTAAGGGCTAGACTGACTGAGAAGGTTTATCAAAGTTTCAGGTTTCTCAGACAAGCTGAAGATCTTGCATCTCATCAATTCAGTATCTCATGAGGTTATTTTTTGGGCAGAGCGATAGAAGGACTTGGGCCATTGCATAACAATCATTATCAAAGACTTCTAAACCCATCTGTATCTAGGGCAGTAGTTCACAGACCTCTGGAGAACAAGGTGAGAGGAGAAATCAGTAACTGCAAACCCTGCTCAACCCGGCAACAGTTCTGTTTATCTTAGACCAGGAATCTGTGGGCAACAGTTAATTATCTGAGCAAAACAGAGTCCCTGTACTGGTGTTTGCAGATGATCTTCTTCCAGGTCTTGGGACAGAATGAACAACTTGACTGATGACAGCAAAGTTGGTTGCAAGCTCTGAGGACACAAGTATGGAAGTATGGAAGTGCCATAGGCTTTACAGCACCTTGGCATTCGACTCATTCATGATGAACAGTTGTGAAGGTTTAATAGTAACCAAAGTACTAAACATGGTGGTCCCAGTGGGTTTAGAGAAATATCTGGGTATGAGGGTGGATTCATAGTTTGGACCATCAAAATGAGATCTCACTTCCAAACTAGACTTGTAGATTAAACCCACACAGAAGAAGAAAATGCTTAATGTGTTCATTGTTCCAAAAAGCCCCATCTATTTTAAACTGCATTTCATATATAAAGGACAGTACACTCACTTTTTTGGATACCAGTATATGGCAGTAAGGTCCCTCCATATCTCCACATGCATGTATAGTCTTCTGTATTCAGTAACAAGAGGTGGGAATGGATGGACTCACAGCCTCATTCCCTTGTCCAAGCGTGGTGCTTGCACAGACTTGCTAACTCAGAAACATGGCAACTCATCAGAGTGTCCTGGAGTGTGGATTTGAGAAAGGACATAAGAATTGAGAATTATTTTTTTTGAGAAAGGACACAAGAATGTGGCTGAATGCAGGAGATAAAAGTGAGACACCCAATTTTCATGCTCTCAACCTCAATTTCGTAATGCCCCAAGTATTAAAGGATGCCAAGGAAATGGTGAGTAACTGAGAGACCTCCTACGCAATATCAGGTGCTCTAAATCTTGCAACTGAAAAAAAAAAAATCACCAGTGGACTAAACTGCCTAGAAAGGCATGCTGTGTGGTACATACTGACAACTCCAGCAGGAATAACCAGATCTAGATTTAGCAAGGAAACCCCGAGAAACTCCTCTTTGTGGCACTACTAAACTACTGTGTGAAGCTACAAGAAACTGCACATCCCACCGGAGAGTTATGAGGTCAGAGCCTAGAAAACACATGAAAGCACTGCAGACACCATCCCAATGATTCTGAGACCTGGTCCCACACTTTGGGAGCCCACCTGGCAGCACTAGTAAATCCAATCAGTGAGCACAAGTTCATTGGTAGCCTCATAAAGAAAGAAATAATGGGCAGGGTCTTGCGAGCCCCATCCTAGAAGAGCAGTTAAAGAGCTCAAACTGAGCTTGTGTTTGTGAATAACAGAAGTGCCCACATGTCAGGGAAAACTGTCAGTGACAAGAGAAACAACTACGCTAGAAAATAAAATACATTGCTATCAGTTTTTGCTAGAACAAATGAAAAATCTGACACTTTCTAAGGAGCATGTACATTGTGTTTTCCATGGGGGCCAGAGGGGAGTGATGCGGGAGGTGGAGGGACCTGATGACCTCCAGAGTTCCCTTCCAACTTCAACCATTCTGTGATATGTGGAAAACAGAGAAACAGTGAAATGTCAGAGCAATGGTGGATTGATGGACTGCTCTGTAAGTTGGCTTTGCTGTGCTCTGCAGGCATGACAATGTCTTTGCCAACCTGGGAAGCCATGACACACCACCTTAGTTTCTGCAGTGGTTCCTAGGTGGTACCTCTGGCACGGAACTCTGAAGGTTTTTGTTCTCAAACTGAGAAACCACTTACAGTTCACGCAGACTGAACCAGGGATGTGGATCTCCAGGTTATCTGATGCAAGGAAGTGACGTACTAACCGGCTGCCACAGGGCACCGTTTGTTTGGACAAGGTGGTGTTCAGCAGCGGGTCCCATCTGTTACACAGCTCTACCTCCCTTTCTGCACACTGAAGTACAAATCCCACGTCAGGTGGGCCAGATGTGTCTGGCACATAGGATCTCAGTGCGAAGGGTACAGTGCAGTGCTACAAATGAGTGAACTGTTGACCTCGTGTGGTGGCAGCCAAGTGATTAAGGCACCTGATAATTTTGTGGTAATGGAAGAAAAAGGTCTGCCATCCAACAGGAGCATCCCTTACATAGGTAATGTTGGACCAGTAAGGATTAGGCAGAGACATTGACCATGATGGTAAGGCCATCCTGACTCTTTGCCAAGGAGCATGAGTGCACTGGATGAGGACAAATGGGAGAAAGTGGGGGTCTAATAGGGAGCCATGGTGAAACCTTCAAAGGTGTCATGGGAGGGACAGGTATCTTCTGTTTTTATTAACTCTTCGTAGTTGAAAACTAAGAGGTGAGGCCCATCCTTTTTCAGACAGGAGTGACAGAACATCGTAGTTTTCTCCTCTCCCGTCCTTGTAACTGACAGCAGAAGCAGGCCAGACTGCTGCCTGAGTGCTGGTGTGGCTGTGTCCTGGAGTCAGGTAAGGTGAGATGGATTTGGATATACCTTTCCGCGGCACATAGACACAAAGCAGTCAGCTGGCACTTCACAACAGTGTCAGCATCCCATTTGACCCAGTATCCAGTGCTATGCACAAACTGATTCATCTTCTCAGTGCACTGGGATGTCTGCACAAAGGTACCCCATTCACTCTCTACCCCTTACTGTGCTGCCAGGTATGTCTCCTCAGTAGTCTTGCCCAGTGCCAAAGTATCTGGGTTTTCTCACTACCTGCAAGCCTGCAGTTTCAACTATACCACACATACGCCACAAAGTAGCTGAACATGTATTTCTCTTTGGGAAACACCAAGCAGAGCTATGGTGCCCAGTGCCCCTGGGGAGATAAGCTTCAAGCAGCTATTCAGATTTTCCTGCTAACATTACAGACTATTTGTTAACTATTTCCAATGTAACAAGTATGTGAGACACCTAAGTTCAAGCCTTCATCTGCTCGGAGCTGCAACACTGGAGCTCAGAAGCAGGCCAACATTCTGAGCTGACGTTTGAATACAAGGAGATTAGAAATACTTGATCTGTAACGCACACAGATGGCTGCGGGCTCATGGGCTGGGTCAGTCTTGTTCTTCCATGCAGAGATACAGCAGTGAAACTAAGCAGGAATGCTGTAATTTTGTTCATGTTGCTTGTTTGACATACCACATCCACTCATACAGTAGTTTATTCTCAGCTTCATTTAACAGGGTCGGGATATCTGCTTTCAAGCAGAAGGTATGGGGGAAGGCTATCGAACACCTAGATTTTAAGGTCAGGACAAAATTACTAAAACAAGATCATAGCAGTAAGACTTGAACACGCAGTTTTGACTATGCTTAACTTAACTTAGAAAAAAAAAATGACTCTCATCTGAACATCAACATTTGGAGCATCTGAAGTTGCAGATATCTACTTTATTGACACTGGTACAGCAGCAGAGTGACAGAAAATGTTTATGTCCATAAGCAAATGAAAGATTACTTCCTACCAGTGTAGCTCTAGCTACTGCAAATCCACAGCTGGACAGATAGCTGGGGTGTAAGTTCTGGTTATCCCAGAGGAAGCTCATTTTTTACTTCCTAACACCACCTGGAAAGGAGAGGCTTTGTTTAATCCACCCACGTCAAGACGAGTCTTTAGTCCCTAAAATCATCTGCCTCAATGCAACAACCAGCTAGGATGTGCAAGTGGAGCCCAGGTCAACGTAGCAGTGTCTGTAACCCTTAAGACTACACATCATCAAACGTTATGCTGTCAGACTGAGGTTGAAATGGAGAAACATATCTGTTGGCTTTTCTGAAGTGCTACTTTGCTGTTGCAGTGCTTAAGCAACCCACACCCCCATCCTCTGGGGCAAGTAGGATCCCAGCAATTCCAAAAGCGAATGTAAAGCATGGAAGGGAGTAAAAGGATGTATTGATCCATTGTATCTATTAAAATATTCAGGCATTACAATTCTGAATTTTTAGGCCTCTCAGAGCAGAATCCAGAACTCGTGCCAGGTGCCCAGGGTCCATAGATACTGCACAGTATCAGGCACTTCAAAGCAGGATCTGAAACTACAACATATTGCAGAAAGAGTTGCCCATAGTCAGTATGTTCAACATGCCTTTACCTGGGGATACCCGATAGAAGCTATCTGAAATCTTGCCCCTGTCTGGGCTTTCAACTCAATTACAGATTCAGCTCAGTGGAAAGAGACCTGGGAGTCCTGGCGGACAACAGGGTGACCATGAGCCAGCAATGTGCCCTCGTGGCCAAGAAGGCCAATGGCATCCTGGGGGGCATCAAGAAGAGTGTGGCCAGCAGGTGGAGGGAGGTCATCCTCCCCCTCTGCTCTGCCCTGGGGACGCCACATCTGGAGTGCTGTGTCCAGTGCTGGGCTCCCCAGTTCAAGAGGGACAGGGAACTGCTGGAGAGGGGACAGCAAAGGGCTACCAAGATGATGAGGGGACTGAAACACCTCTCTGATGAAGAAAGGCTGAGGGATTTGGATCTCTTCAGTCTGGAAAAAAGACGCCTGAGGGGGCACCTTATCAACGCTTGTAAATACTGAAAGGGTGGGTGTCAGGAGGATGGGGCCAGGCTCTTTTCAGTGGTGCCCAGGGACAGGACAAGAGGTAATAGGCACAAACTTGGCCATAGGGAGTTCCACCTCAACAGGAGGAGGAACTTCTTTGCTGTGAGGGTGGCAAAGCCCTGACACAAGCTGTCCCGAGAGGTGGTGGAGTCTCCATCTCTGGAGAAATTCCAAACCCGCCTGGAGGCATTCCTGTGCCACCTGCTGTGGGTGACCCTGCTCTGGCAGGGAGTTGGACTGGGTGATCTCCAGAGGTCCCTTCCAACCCTATGATTCTATGATTCCCTCTATAAGGTAATCTCATGTCTAGAGACTTTGCTCAGGAACCTGGACACAGCCTTCCAAGTGCTTCCACTGGGGTCTGGGCAGGATACCCTGATAAGCACTGAGGAGTCAAATCCTTTTACTGGCTTTGTGGCATTAATAGCACAATGGCATTAAGTGACTCATTGAAAGTTGCACACCAGGCTCTGGCAAAACCAACATCGTCTATTGAGTCTGAGGCCTGAGCCTTCAGAAGAAAGCATGTTCTCCATAGTGTCTCTTCTAGAATTAAAATGCTGTATGACTAAGAGGATGCTGTGGGTAAGCAGAAGGCAGCCTGGAGCCAAGGCTCTCCGTTTCCTGCATACATGCTCTAGGCACTAGTAATTTTTTCAAAATATGAACTGAGGGTATTTTACCTCCAACCAAAAACTGAGCTAGACTAGTGCAGTCAAAAGGTGTTACACCTGTAAAGATCAGATTAGGAAAATTAGGCTCCAGATCTTGTACCAAACAGTCTTGTTTGGTACAACTGCCAGGGAAGTTCAGCTAAGGACACAGTGCTGCTGCACATTTCTCAATCAGAACATTAATTCTGCCTAAGGCTCACAGGAAGGTTGTTTTAGGAATGTTCGGAGTTAGGCTGGCTCTCATTCTTCCACTTTATGAGGCAGTTCCTTAAATCCGAAACTAATGTGATAAACTAGCCAGAAGGCTCATGCTTGGCACCAGAGCCTAAAATGCCAGAGTCACAGAATCATAGTATCACAGAATGGTTTGAGCTGGAAGGGACCTTCAAAGATCATCTAGTCCAAAACCCCTGTCATGGACAGGGACATCTTTCACTTGATCAGGTTGCCCAAAGTCCTGTCCAACCTGAGCTTGAACACTTTTGGTGATGGGGTGTCCACAACTTCTCTGCGCAACCTGTTCCAATGTCTCACCACCATCATCATAAAATACTTCTTCCTTATGTCTAACCTAAACCCACCCTCTTTCGGTTTAAAACCAGTGCCCTTTGTCCTGTCACTACAGGCCCTGGTAAAAAGTCTTTCTCTGTCTGTCTTTATCTGTCTTCTGCCCTTTATATATTGAAAGGCCAGAATAAGGTCTCTTCGAAGCCTACTCTTCTCCAGGCTGAAGAACCCAAATCCTCTCAAGTCTTTCTTCAAAATCCCTTCCTTCCAGAACCGTTCTTTCTGGCTACACCCATCTGCAAGGCACAAATCTACTGCTTGACCTGCTTGAGCAAACAGTACAAACTTGCACACCTGCCTCCTGCAATAAAGGCTTACCTTTGTAGAAGGCACTTCTCGGGTTTTAGCTCTGAGCTTGTTTACTTGACTCTCAGCAATATCTGCCCTCTCCTCGGCCTCTTCTAGCTTATGCTGTGCTTTTCGGAATCTGGAGAGATTAGTATTGGCTTGTTCACCCTGAAATGGCAAAACAAAAGGAACTGACAACCACCTGGCAACATGCTGGTGCACAGAGCCAACTTTTAAACTGACAGTCTGTTTATGGTAAATAAGTATTTGCTTCAGTTGAGTGACTCACAGCTTCCTCAGCTTGTCTTTTGTAGGATTTGATTTTCATCTGCAGTTTATCTACCAGATCTTGTAACCTCATCATGTTCTTCCTGTGTTCTTCATTCTGTGGAAACGGAATGTGAAATTATACGTCCCTGTGAGACAAAACATCAGGAGAATTGCTTTCTAGTTATATGTACCTGAAAAGTAAGCTCTTTGACATGCCGCTCATATTTGCGGATGTTTTTCATAGCCTCTGCAGATTGTTTATGTTCTTCTTCCAGCTCAGCTTCTAACTCTCGGATCTGGTGAATCAACCATCAATTAGCTTGAGCCCTCACACAGGACTCAGAGAGGAAAGGTATCTTTGACATTCACGTTCAGTGCTGGTACCCACCCTGGCCTCCAGCTTCTGGATTTGCTTCTTGCCTCCCTTCAGTGCCAACTGCTCAGCCTCATCTAGACGAAGCTGCAGGTCCTTCACCGTCTGGTCCAGGTTCTTCTTCATCCTCTCCAGGTGGGTGCTGGTGTCCTGCTCCTTCTTCAGCTCTTCTGCCATCATGGCCGCCTTGGAAGGGAGATGACACAAGAAACTGGAAGTATGTGAAAGAACAGTGCATGCTGTGCACCATCTGAAGTTTTACTCCTGGTTCCTGCTGGCTTTTCCTGCTACTGCACTTTCTGCTTCGTTTTTTCTTTTTTTTTCTGTGACACGCGATAGTGGAAGAAACATGATAAGAAATAGTAGGAAAAAGGATGGGAAAAAAATCTGCCTTGCTGCACACATGGAGCTTGGAACAACAGAAAGGGTAGATGCTCTGTTCCACTGTACGCTCATGACTCTGACTCGCTGGCACCCAGGTGCCACGGCGTAGAGCAGGAGCCACAGCAAAGCTGGGGAGCAGGGCACAGCACAGCCACCGCTTCTCTGCACAACACACGTGGGGCATGACGGAGTCTGTGCGCTGTGACTTAGTGCGCGCCCTGTAACTGCCCCAATAGCCTGGATGGCCAGTGTTACGAGGCAGAAGATAGTTTAAAACAATCTATATTATTTAAGACTAAACTAGGACATATTTTGCTTTCAAGCATTTGATTCCCACACGATCAAATTAAGTATTTTTGCTCACAAATAGTGCAAAATTCAACAAATTGCTTTGGCAGTAAAATACCTGAAAAAGTCTAAATTGAAACATGTGAGAATAAAATAATGGCATTAGAAGTTTTAGAAATATATAAATATATACGTGGGTGTGCATAATTCATTGTAATACTCCATTTCTGTTTTATTCAAACAGAATAGAAATTATTATAAAAAAAAAATCACTTTCATGAGCAAGTGGAGATGTTTTCCTTCAATTTTAACCTCAAAGAATGTTTTTAAGTTTTAAGATTTTGTTTTGATCCTATGTATCAAAAATCATTAGCAGGTTGGGTTTCCTAATACACCAGCCCTACTGCCTGCCTGAGCTTCACTGGACGTGCACAGGAGGATATAGCACCAATATTGAATGGCAATTCACAATTCTCATTTGCAAAGTTCTTAAATAGGATTTTGAAAAGATAAATATTTAAACAAATTAGGCACTGTATTGGTTTCCATATTGCAGAATTTTTTGTGGCTTACATTTTCGTGCAGCACTGGAGAAAGTTATTTGTTTTAGACTGACTAAATGTGTGTTTAGTTCATTATGATGACAACAGCCCCAATAATTCATCTGTCAGCAGGCCAATTTCCCTGTTGTTCTAACCCTCCTTTGACACATAGCCTCTTCATCCGGGCCCACAGACTGGTTCTTTGTCCAACTTGTGACAAGAGTATTTACACTAACTCCCAGCAGCAATGCCATTGGGAAGCCCTGAAAATTCGAAGAGAAAAACACAGTAACATCCTCACATCTGTGATTGCCTTCTTTGCTCTTTCTTCAGCATTTTTTGCTTCATTCGTAATATCTTCCATCTCAGTTTGGATTTGTGCCATATCAGTTTCAAGCTTCTTCTTTGTATTAAAAAGGCTGGTGTTCTACGAAGGAGAAAGAGAGGCTTTGAGTGTCTCTCTTTGGGCTCTCACACACAGAGACCACGAAATCATTCTTACTCTCCGAATCTCTAGATGCAAATATATGTCTGCCTTAGCAAAGCAAACTACCTGGGTATGGAGGAGCTCCACACGTCCAGTGGCATCCAGAAGCTCCTGCTCAGCCACTTTCCTGGAGCGCTCCATCTGCTCCAGGGCTGCCCGTAGCTCCTCAATTTCAGCCTGCAGCAGGTTTGCTCTGTGCTGCACCATGGCCACCTGCTCCTTCAGGTCCCCCTGTGTCCTGAGAGTGTCGTCCAAGTGCAGCTCCGTGTCCTAAATATGAAGAGCCAATTATATCCTAATTAATTTCTTGGATACTTTGCTTAAAAATAAATCAACCAGAAAGGTAAACCAAGACCTTGAGAACTCCCTGGATGCTATGCAGGTGTTTCTGTGCCTCGGCAGCCTGGCTGTTGGCATGGCTCAGCTGGATCTCCATTTCATTCAGGTCTCCCTCCATCTTCTTCTTCAGCCTTAAGGATTCACTTTTGCTCCTTATCTCAGCATCCAAAACACCCTGCATTGTCTCCACAGTCCTTTGATGGTTCTTCTTTAACTGGCTGATCTCCTCATCTTTCTCAGCAATCTTTCTGTCAATTTCTGATTTAATCTGAGTCAGTTCTTGGTTGACACCAAGGATTTTGACCTCTTCATGCTCAAGAGCTGCCTTTAAAAGAAAAAGAGAAAAAACAAACACAAAAGTAACATTTCAGAGAACACAATCATTGTGATGTTACTCAGTGACTTCACACAAACTCCTTAGGTTTGTGGCAATCAGCCTTGCACACAGCCAGTGCCCAGGAGAGAGAATAGAAAGCATTTGGACTGCTCTCTACTTTTTCCAGCGATATTTAAATTAACTCACCTCTGCCTCCTCCAGAGCTACCTGCAGCTCAGATTTTTCTACTTCGGCCTGCTTTTTGGCTTTCTCAAGGTCTCTGATCATTTTGCCATTTTCAGTAATTTGTTCAGTCAGATCAGCTATTTCCTCTGTGAGATAAGACAGACATCAGCCTGCGGCAGCCAGAGAAGCTGAACTCTATGCTCTGTGACTGTGTTCAACACCTCTTTTGTATATCTGCATACATACATATGCATACGCATACGTACACGTGTAGACAGTTGTATATGTGTATGTATATGTACATACAGATAAAAACAGATACAATCAATTCATGCAGGATGACAAAACCACAGGGCCATCAGTGCGCTTTCACAGCCCTGCTTACAGAGAGCCTGGAAGACACCTGCATGTGTTTATGTCTCTGGACAGGCCATCACGGTAACGCTACAGGTCTTGTCATGATACGTTCACAGCGCATCTGTAAAACTCACTTTCCCAAGCTCTACAGCCTCCTCAGGGCACCACCCTTACCTGGGAGTGGCACCTAAATGCCCTCGATCTTACATCTCTGCAGCAGATCATGGTGAGCCGGGACATTTCATTTGCTTTATTACATCAGTCACTTTACAAACGTGCTCGACAACTTTTGCTGAGACTTTTATATTCTCAATTAAAATGGAGAGAATAGTAATGACAGAGCCCTGTACTTTAGTGTACCTCGTGCAGACCTGAGCAATGCCTTGTTGTGGTAGGACTGTGAGCAGCTAATGGGAAGCCAGAGCCAAACACTTACGCTGGAGAGTCTTGTTTTCCCGTTTGATTGTTTCGAGCTGATCTAAGGTTTCCTCATAGGTATTTTTCGCTTTGAAAAGCTCTGTGTTCAGCAAGCGTGATTCTTTAGAGAGAGCTTCCCGCTCCAGCTGGCTCTCCTCATACTTTCCCTTCCATTCTGCCACCACCTGAAAGGCACCATCTTTTATTCCCTGCTAGTACTGAAAATGTGATTTTATTTGTGGCTATTTTCTGTACTAAATAAATACTGCAGTCTCTGAAAACAGGACAAATTCCTATTGCCATGCTCTAGAGGAGTTATAACTGTTAGACTCAACTTGATTTCAGTATTGATTTAAGTAAGGAGTATTAGTTTGGCCTTCGAGGAAGGCTAGACTTAAAAGATACTGTGCTCACTTATCACCTTATCAAAGTTCTGCTGTTTCTTCTCAAGGGCAGCTGCCAATGTGTTTGCTCTCTCTTTATCCACTGTCAGATCCTCCACCTCCCCCTGCAACTTCAATTTCATCTTCTCCAAGGAGACACACTTTGAATTCACACTCTCCGCCTGCTGCCCTGTTTCCTGGAGACGCTGAGAGAGCTTTTTCCTTAAGAAATATGAACAAAACAAGCATATAATTCAAAAAATCAGTGTATTTTGTACATAATGTAATGAGTACAATATCGGAAGTCGTTTTTTTTTTAATTAAATGCATATGCAAACCCCAATAAAATAATTTACATTTAGCTACTAAAAGTATATCTGTGTTCTGTACAATGCACGTAACATCTGGCCAGTTCAGCCCATCTATCCCATACTTGGCCTCCTCCAGCTCCTCCGTGCGCTGAATGGCGTCCGTCTCGTATTTGGTTCTCCACTGGGCCACTTCGCTGTTGGCCTTGGACAGGGCACGCTGCAGCTCCCCCTTGGCCTCCTGCTCCTCCTCATATTGTTCCCGCAGCAAGTCACAGTCATGGCGAGCAGACTGCAAGGCGCGGGCCAGGGCGTTCTTGGCCTAAAAATTACCCACAATAGCACGTATTTATGTTAGCTATGGCCAGCAGATGACCCCATGACCTTACACACTAAAAATATGGTCACTGAGGCTTGGGCAGAAGACAAAGGGCCAGAGGTTTACAAGAGTTCAGGCAGCTATCTTCAGCTGCAGCCAACTTTTCTCAGCTCTACCACCAGAAAAGACCAAGAGTGATGCTCTCACCTTGGCATATGCTGTAGCTTTTCTTCCCTGGGACTACAGAAGCAAAAAAAAAAAATCAATAGACCAAGGCTTCAAAGTTAAAAAGCACGTGAAAAGAATTAACCAAAAAGTGAAACCACTTACAATGTGTCAGAGACCTCCTTAGCAAAGCAGTTAAACACAGTGCTCACTGTACGCATTCTGCCCAGCAGTAATTTCATTGTGTTAGACTGTAGGCAACAATACTTACAAAGCTGCAAAAGTGTTTCTTAAATGAACTGAGGCCCTGATACATTTTGAAGCCTTAGCACGTGCTCAGCAGTTAGCACTACCTTGATCTCTTCCTCTAGCTGCCTTGTAAGCTCTTCTATTTGCTGCGTGACTGCCTGCTTGCTTCTGGACAGTTGCAATGTCATGGTTTCTTTCTCTTGGAGTTGACGGCTTAGATCACCTGTGACAAGAGAAGACAAGTTTCCAGCACTACCCAGATTAAGCATCCTGAAAACATGCAGATATAAATAATAATCAGTAACAGACAAGTGGAATCACACAACGTTGTTTACCTCATCAGTTGTTACCTTTACGTACGTACTTTTACCATTCTTATTTTACCATTCTCTTTGCATATATATTTTTTACCATGTCATCTTTTCTCTTAGCATAATGCAAGGTTTGGTAATGAAATTATGAGACAGATGTCTTCCCCCACATTTATCTATTCTATCTCCTTAAACATTACTCCTATTCCGCTTTAATCCTGAGTTTTACTGTTCATTCAGACCTCCATATACATGTGCTTAACCCCCAATTTTCTCAGCTTTAACTACTTAAGGGCATAGCACTTATTTTCTTAGTTTCAAACCTTCCTTTCTCTTTCCTTTCTTGTTTGTTATACCTTCTAAATTTCTTCTACACTGACAACCTTTTTTAAAAGAAGATTAGGGAAACTGGCAATCCTGTCTCCAGTTCAAGATGTTTTTCTTCAAGTTGTATCACCCTTTCTAGCTTATTCTGTGTTTTCTTCCCATTCCGTTTTACCATACCTTCCACTAAACACTTTAATAGTCTCCACCTAATCTCCACAGGATTAGTAATTTCTTCTGCTTTCCTACCTCTGCTACCAATGTTTACTTGACCTCTCCTTTCTCTATCCATACTATTCATTTTAGGTATATCCTAAAATTTCACTTCATAAGCTTTACGATAACTGGAAAACATTTATTCTACATCACTCTCTGTCCTGTGGGCTGAAGTAACACCTCTCTACTTTCTTGGAGAGGTGCCTATAGTCCATGCTGTCATCTCTAGAATTCTTGGGACTTCTTGCAGCCCCTCAGTATCATCTTTTTCAGCCTTTTCCTGAGCCATTTTAGATTTTTTTCTCAAGCTTTCAATTTCATTCTAAGATTCCCCTTGAGCACTATGCACAACGACGTTACAACAAGCTGGTCAGATTTACAGAATCATCTTGCAAGCATGATCACTTCAAAGAGATCACTCAGAAGAAAAGAAGAAAGAATTTGGTTATGGTCTGTGTGTTCCCACATCTGTGTGTTCCTCCATCAAAAGGTGTTGTAAATTCCCTTTTCCCTGACCAGGGATGGACATGGGGGAGTCACAGATCACAACCAGTATTTATTTGGACACCTTTAACTAATTAAGTTGCTGCAGTTATTAGCCTCAGGCTGTTACTCTTAATGCCAGGCAACTCTGAACTCAGCACATTCACACATTCCTTCACAGCTCACTCGCACACACGTTCAGCCGTATCTCCCTAGTAGGAGCGATACCTGTTGGGCCAACCCCAGCCTCAGGGGCTCCCGTTTTCACCAGGGTGTATGTATAATCCCATAGTCTTTGCATATTGCAGCCACCACCCTCTTGGATGTGGCCCCAGTCATACAGCCCCCTTGTTGATGCTGGTGTTTGCCCGTGGCCTTGGGCTGATTTGGCAGACCTTGGCGGTTCTTGTGGATTCATCAGGACCACTACCTTCCAGAGACTTCCAGATTTTGGGAGACTTTCACATGCTATGCCCTCTTTGGTCTGCTGTTTCCTTGTACCTACATCTCCGTCCACATACAGATGTGCCTACAGAGTTCGTTCACATGAATTCATATAAATTCACTTAAAAAGGGTTTTCATGGCAGGCAGAGCCCTATGGATCAGCTGCTAGAATAGCGTATGTCAGAACTCCCTGATCTACTATTGTGTAAAATCCCTAGAATTCAGAAGGTTAGTCGAAGCCAGTTCAGTGGCATTTTAATTTGAGATGTCCGACCTTGCAGTCAATCAGAGCAAGGACCTTTCATGCTTGTCACTCACACCGTTCCCAGAAGCCTGCGTGGGAGCAGCACCAAGCTTCATGAGGGTAGCACATACACAGATGCTGTACACACAGTGGACACGTGCACTCTTGGAGGAGAAAGTGCAGTTCTAACAGGTTGCTCAAATCATTTGGGACTGTCCCAAATTCCTAGTCCCCCTGCATGGAATCAGCGAGCTATGTCACATCATTCTGGGAATTATTTACCTAAGCAAATAATGCTTGCAATTGGCATATGAACTCTAAAGTGTCACTCATGAACTCATCTCCTTTCATTTATTTCTAATGTTGTCTGTGCCTGTACCAATGACTCTGAAAGCAGAATATGGACTTGGGAACAATTAGGTCTCACTCATGGTACTCGCTAGAGGGTCTTTCTGCTACTGAAGGGAAAAAGTAGCCCCTCAGCAGATCTTTGTGCCTTCCTTACCGGACTCTGTCTGGAGCTGGGCTTTTTGTATCAACATCTCGTTCATATTTCTCTGGTTTTCCTCAAATTTGCTTTTCATATCTCTCATCTGGTCTTCCAGTGTGTGGTATATTTTTTCCAGATTAGCCTGAAAGAGAGTAAGAAAGTGGAATCTGTGTATGCGTGCTTGAATTGCATTAAATTCCCACCAGACAGAAATATTCCCAATTCAAGTATTTCACTTATAAAGAAACACCTTGGACTTAGTAATGGTCGTTGTACTACTGGCCAAGTCATCAATCTCCATCTTCAGCTCACTCTTCTCCTTCTCCAGCTTCTGCTTCACTCGCTGCAGGTTGTCGATCTGCTCCCCAAGCTCAGCTGTGCTGTCCGCATGCTTCTTCCGCAGGGCGGCAGCCGTGGCTTCATGCTGCAGCGTGGCCTCTTCAAGGTCACGACGCATCTTCTGAAACTCTGCCTCACGCTTCTTGTTAAGTTCAGTTTGAGCGCTGGTGGCTCCTCCAGCCTCCTCAAGTCTTTCACCGATTTTCTCAAGTTCATTAGCCAGCTCATCACAATGTTTCTCTGCTTTTACCCGTGTCGCTTTCTCACTCATGGTTTCCTCTTCCAGCTCTGCAACACGGGCCTGAATCATGAGGAAATGGCATATCAGGAATCATTAAGGGGAGAGATAATTCAATGCTCAGGTTAATGCCTAATTGCCATAGCAGAATACCAATCCCATTGTTTTGGGGACTATAAGCAAAACAAAGTTCCTTTGAATTTTAATGCTTTGCCATTGGAGGTGAAGGCTTACCAACAAGACAAGACCTACCGATCAACTCATACTAACTTTAGATCGTGGCTTTCGGTTGTGGGAAGAAAATTATTACAACCTATCGAGGTGATTGCTGTGACTGAGTCAGAGATTTTATCAGTGACCAACTGTGGACAAGCATTATTCATGCTTCTACATTTTCACCAAACAAACAGTAAAAATGTTACAGTTACATAAAGTCTCTTGCCTGCAATTCTCTGATCTTCTTCTGCAATTGAATACGTGAACTCTGCTGTTCTTCAATTTTATTTTGCATCTGGTTAAATTCAAAGTCTTTCCTGTAAAGGAAATGTTCTTTTAATAAAAAGAAAATATGTCCAGTTAAAAACAAATAGTAAATTTGTCACCATTTTTTTCTCATACTTCTTTAATTTTTCATCTAAATGTTGTTTATCATTCTCCAGATCCACTATGGTTTCCTGCGCAAGTTTCAAGTCTCCCTCAAGCTTTCTCTTTGCTTGTTCAAGATCCATACAAACTTTTCTTTCCTGTTCTGAAGATCCTTCAACCTGTAACACAGAAATATATCAAGATGACCAATGGAACAACTGAAGAATCTGCCCCTTTTCCTCGTGTTGACTGTGCTCACATGGTTCACTTGTTGCTCCAGCTTGATCCTGGCTTTGGTGAGGGTATTAACTTTGTCCTCCTCAATTTGTAGGTCATCCAGTGCCTGCTGGTGGGCTTCTTGCAGGGCCTTCTTCTCCTTGACTAACTTCACAACAGTCTCATCCAAACCTGTCATTTCTTCAGTTAGATTTTTAACCTATTTTAAGGTAAAATACTTGAAGGTCTCTAATAATTTTGGCTTTTGTATAGGTTAGTGATCACACAAAGGTAATAAACACATTGCTAGACTACCAAAGAGTCTTAATTAGTTCCATTATATGGTCAGACTATACAATATCTCTGCTTACGTATCCACCCTTCTGAAGCCACAAGGCAATTCTGAACTTTCATTTTAAAGCATTTTGTATGCTTATGGGCTGGTTTTCCTGCACAATAGAGGTGACCAAATTTAACACCAGGCCCATAGATTTCCTTATACAACATCGTGTTATTGTTCAAGTTGACTGCACCCTTACATCCTATATATAGACAGAGTAACTATTATTAAACATGCAAATAGCAGAAATAAAACTACCTTGTTTTCCGTGGCGTGCTTTTCCTTTTCAGACTTGGCCAATGTTAACTCAAGGTCATCAATATCTTTCTTCAGGTCAGAGCACTCATCCTCCAGTTTCCTCTTTCTGGCTGCCAGATCAGCATTTATCTCCTCTTCATCCTCTAGTTTTTCCACTACCTCCTTTATTCTTGCTTCCAGATGGAATTTTGCTTTGATCAGCTGGTCACATCTTTCTTCAGCATCAGCCAAATTTTCATTTTCCTTTTTACAGAACACAGAAATGTGTTTCATTGTCACACATTGGAACTGACACTTGCAGAAATCACCTGCTCATTATGCAATCAGAACATGAAATAACAGAACACTCAGACAAAACTGATGTGATCTGACAAGCCAAGGATGGTTTTAAATTACGTACAGTCTGTACTTGCAGCTGCAGGTCCTTCTTCTCTTGCACCAGAGTCACCATTTTTTCTTCCAGTTCTTTCCTCTTGATTTCTGACTTAGCCAGTTCTTCTTTCGTCCTCTGAAACTCTTCCTTCATCATGGCCATTTCTTTCTCAGTTTCCACACTTTTTAAGAGGGGTTTTATCTTGAAGTACAACTTCATCCAGGGCCAGTGCTTGACATTCATGAATGCACGAATGTTGTACTGGATGCAGAAGATGGACTCCCTGAAATCACAGTGATCCATCAGTACTGTGTGAAAAGCACAGCTTTGGGGAACCAGACCTTGCAGAAGATACCCACCTTCGGTCTAACATTCTTTTCAATTCAAGTCTCCTGAGGTATCCCCTGCAAAAAGCCTGTGTCTGTGTGATCAGTTGTCCTAAGCAATCATCTCGCATCTCTTCCAGGACACCTAGCAAACCTGCCTTGAAGAACACCTGCAATCAAAGAGCAGAGATCAGTCATTGCCAGGCTTATATTTTAATGCAATGAATGATTATTCATTGTGTGGAAAAATGTAATGTTTACCTTAGTGTGTCCAAGTTTGTACTGAGTATGATCTATCTCAATGGAAGACAGCAGCCTTTCACATGCCTTCTTGCTATCAATAAACTGTCCTTCTGGAATGACACTGGTGTTCAGAAGGCGGTATCTGACAAAATAAAGGCAAAAAAGCTCAACTGTCGGTATCATTTCAGTGCACAGGATGCTACAAGAGCAGCTGTCACTTTGAAGACACGGAGTTAGGCTGAGTCTGACTCACACCTCCAGCCTTAAGTAGCAAACAGTCAGCAGAGCAGTTCAGGAGGTTCCCAGCACATGTTACAGCCCTCGCTGAGACTGAGGGCATGGATGGTCTGTTCTCCGGACCTGAGAGACTCTGCTCATCTATGTCACAGTCATTTACATTAATCTAGTGGGGCAGCTCACTGGGTTAGCTGTAAATTCAAAAAATTAATGGATTTTAAGAATGGGGGGACTGCTGCAAGTATCTAATCTGACCTCCTGTACAACACAGGTACACGGTCCTCCCAGTCCCTTGTTCATCCAGCCCCCATTTTGTCATTAATCTAGTACACGTGTTTTTAAAAAAGAAATTTCAATCTTATTTGATGCCTTCAAACCTTTAGTGTCCCAGGTAAGCTATTCACTCTCACTGTAGGACAGGTATACTTCACTTCTACCTTGACAACATCCTTTTTTAGGTCCCACCCTTGGACTTCTGCTTTGAGTCTGTCTTTTTGATGACAGTTTCCTGTATATTCAGAAATCTTTACACCCGTAGGCTCTCTACACCACAAATAAATCATCTGTTAATGTACAGTTTCATGAGTTAAATAGTTTGATTTAACTCTCACTGCACTTGAGTTCACATTTGTCCTGTAGCTCTTCTCTGAACCATATCCAGCTTCTCGCATTCCTCCTGAAGTACATAAACCAGAATTAGACATAGTATCTAGCAATGTATTCTTCCTAATCCTCCATTGAGAGATTATTCCACCCCCTATGCTTTTCAGCATGCCTCTCTTCACCCATATACAAATCTGCCCACACACATCAGTGCCTTGGGAAGTCGTCTTCAGTGAGCGCCCAAAATGCCACTGCTCCCATTTTCAATGCCCCTGCTCCCCAGGATACCCCGTTCAGTGCTGTAAGTGTGCTGTACTCTCTTTGTTCTTAGAGATCTGACTGTACATTTGCTTTTTCAAATACAACAAGCAGATGACCCCAGCTAAATTTAGCAACCCTTTGCAAATGTCCTATCTGCATGGCAGTTCCGGAGTTAAAGTCGTTTGTGGGTTTTTTTAATCTATAAAATAATGTAGCTAAGGCGCTGCAGAAATGTTAGCCCTGTACAAAATCAGAGTGCCATGTGGAACTAATTTAGATGTCCCGGTGAAGTCTCTTTTGTTAATGTAGCTACATTTGCCAGTCAAGCTTGTAATTTCATCAGAAAAGTGGTATCGGGTTTAACACAATTTCCTTTCAGTAAAACTATCCTAGTTAAAATTATTCAAACAGCATTCTTCAAACTTCTACTAGATAATGGTTAAATATAGGATGCGGTACAGACCACCCTCCGTATTTTTGCTGAAACATGCTTGTGTCAAATTTGAGAATTTAAACAAAGAATATCCAAACAATCACATGAGCGTGAATGAAGTGAAAATACATTTTGGCATATGATATTCAGGAAGTTATTTGGGTGGGCACTGCCCACACAGACCCTGCTATTAGAGATGTCTTCATACTTTCCATAGTTGTTAAATATTAAAATAGTCTTTTCCTAAGAACTATATCATTGACTTGTTTAGCAAGACTTTTCTCTCAAATGAACTGGGCTCGATGCAAACGCAAGAATGTTATTACAGACCTTTGCTTAAAATCCCCATATAATATCTTGTTAGGAAATCCTTTCCTGCAGATTCGAATGCCTTCCAGAACACCGTTACATCTCAGCTGGTGCAGAACAAGCTTGTGATCCATCAGGCCTATGACAGTGCAACATGGGGATATATTGATTTTTCTAGCATTGGTCAATTGGTCATTCTGCCAATTTCTACTCCGTGTTCTATAAATTACCTGGGGTCTTTGTTTCATTGGGAATGATACAACGCACAAAATGAGGATGAGTTGTTCGCAAGTTGGACATGAGCTTATTTAGATTTTCCTGTAAAAAAGAAATCATCTGCAATCTCTATATTACTTCAAGACATAATGCAAATATTCTCAGTATGATTTGACTCTGATTAAAAAAAAATTCAGAAGTTTTTCCCTCTAGTGAATATTCTACAATCCTATGTAGGCATCAGCAAAGTAAATAGCTACTAACAGTGGATACAACTTTCCTCCAGTTTTAAAATGACCTTAGTGGTTAGAAACTAATCATAAGAGCTATTAAACAGGATGAGGATGGGAAGAAACGAACAATATCCTGGGATACCAATATCTTGTCTTTCTTGATCAAATGAATGAATGGCTTGAACTGTTGTTTTTATTATTTAGATATATTAGCTATGTATATTTAAAAGAGAATTGAGCCACAAACCCCACTTCAAGTGCTGTGTCCACTTTTGGGCCCCTCACCACAAAAAAAGACATTGCAGTGCTGGACCGTGTCCAGAGAAGGGCAACGGAGCTGGTGAGGGGTCTGGAGCACAAGTCCTGTGAGGAGCGGCTGAGGGAGCTGGGGGTGTTCAGCCTGGAGAAAAGGAGGCTGAGGGGAGACCTTCTCGCTCTCTGCAGCCCCCTGAAAGGAGGGGGTAGCCAGGGGGGGTCGGTCTCTTCTCCCAAGGAACAGGCCATGGGACAAGAGGAAACGGCCTCAAATTGCACCAGGGGAGGTTTAGGACGAATATTAGGAAAAATTTTTACACTGAAAGGGTTATTAAGGATTAGAACAGGCTGCCCAGGGAAGTGGTTGAGGCACCATCCCTGGAGGTATTTAAAAGCCGGGTAGACATTGTGCTTAGAGATATGGTTTAGTGATGGTTTTGTCAGAGTTAGGTTGATGGTTGGAGTAGATGATCTGAAAGGTCCCTTCCAACCTGGGCAGTTCTATGATTCTATGACATCAGAAGTCACCCGCTCTGCAGTATAGGTTTTGTTAACTTTGCATTTCTTGAATCATCCCATGCAATAATGACATACATAATGAATAAGGCCCACGCCACAGCCGGGTGGATGCTGCACTCCTCATCCTGCCAGGAAGGGCTGAGCCTGCACCTGGCCCAAGGATATAGATATGTCACAGCAGCATCAAGGGGCTGCAACGTGTAATTTGTGTTGTCCACACTGACTGCAAGGCACTGGTTGCCACACAATGCCCTGTACTCAGAGAGACACTTCCTGGAAGAAGCCAGTTACAACCAACTAAGGGAAGGATGCTGTGAGCACCAAAGGTCAAAGCCAAGACAGCCTTTGGTCTCTCTTGAAACTGTGCAACCTGATCAAAGCACATGGATTCCCTTCTCCACCACCATCTCATTGGACTGCATCAGCAAAGTACAATTCAAATTGACCTTTACCGGATCCCAGAGGTAACTTTCCACAGTATGGTATGGCAACAGAGAAAGTGGGAATGGTGAACTAGTGCAGCCAGGTCTGACAGGACTGGCCCAGGTTGCCCAGGGAGGTTGTGGATGCCCCATCCCTGGAGGTGTTCAAGGCCAGGCTGGATAAGGCTTTGACCAGCCTGGTCTGGTGGGAGGTGTCCCTACCCAGGGCAGGGTGGGGGGAATGAGATTATCTTTAAGGTCCCTTCCAACCTAAACCATTCTGTGATTCTGCGTGTGTGTGACTGCCTTCTCTCCATTTTCTGCATCTGAACCATGCTGTGCCAGAGAACACACCTACCCGAAAGAGTACAGAGACAGTTTGGAAGGAAGAGCCCTTTTTCTTGGTTCCTTTCTTCTTAATACCACCACCTTCAGCTGGAAAATGAGATGACAGTCCAACTGAGGTACTGCTGTAGATCCCTTTGACAGCATTATAATTGTGCATCTAATACATAGAGCACAAATGCTGACACAACACTGATTCAAGTCAGGTGATAGGTACAGTAGGAAACACAGGACAGGAGACATAATCCTCTGACCTTACCTTCATCTATGGAAGTAAAAGTGGCATAAAGATTGCATAAAATTTTCATAGATGATTTCTGGTACAGCCCCACAACAGTTTCATTCAGGGGGTCCTTGTTCTTCTCAAGCCAGCCAGAGATATTGTAGTCCACTGTGCCAGCGTAGTGCACCAGGGAGAAGTGGGCCTCAGCCTTGCCTTTGGCAGGCTTGGGCTTCTGGAAGTTGCTGGACTTGCCCAGGTGCTGGTCGTAGAGCTTGTTCTTGAAAGAGGTGTCAGTTGCCTTGGGGAACATGCACTCCTCTTCCAGGATGGAGAAGATGCCCATGGGCTGAATAGAAAAAAGGTGTTTTCAAATAAGAGTAATTCAAGTTATAATAACATGGAGTGAAAGAAATGCCGTATTTAGAGTACTGGAGGTATTTTACAGAGAATTATCTTGGAAGGAGCAGATAAACAAGATTTTTTGTGAACACCTGGCAAGATACTCAAAAGCACCAGATTTTCATAAATAGGCTTTTGCACTACCTAGACATTGTCTGGAAAACAAAGAAAGCCAAGCAAAAACTGTGCGGTAACTTCTTGGAATATAGTAGTGACTTGTCCTCACGCAGGAGGTAAAAGCAGGCAGACATGAGGCATTTGAATTTAATTGAGAGGAAAACCCAAGGAGGAACCAATATGCAAAGACAGAATACAACTGGGACAAATATGATAATGAAATGACAATTTAGAATGATGTGGAAGAAAGAAAAACAGAACAGAGAAAAAAAAAGCAATGTCTTTTTAGACGGCAGAATACACTTCCAGTCACTGGATAACTAATCACAAGGGTTATGTTTAAAGGAAGGCAGGAGGTAAGGAGTCCTGGAGGCTTCACAGAGAGAGCGTACTGGAGGCGCTCAGTGCAAACACTCTTAAGAAACGCTTCCAGGTCTGATTTGTGTGATTGCATAAGTCGTGTAAGAAACTCACCTTCTCAATGAGCTCAATGCAGGCAGCGAGGTCCATCCCAAAGTCAATGAATGTCCATTCAATTCCTTCCTTCTTGTACTCCTCCTGCTCCAGCACGAACATGTGGTGGTTGAAGAACTGTTGCAGTTTCTCATTGGTGAAGTTGATGCACAGCTGCTCCAGGCTGTTGAACTAATATTTGAGTAAATGTGTAAATATTGTTAAATCAACTCTCATCAATTTATTTCATACAGATGTCAAGCCAAGGTCAGCCAGACTATCCCTGAAGCGTTTTGATAATAGCGCAGAGGATATATCATGGGTGGTTGAGGGTTACAGAAGAGTTGTGCTGTGCAGCACATGGCTGATGCAGCCTGCGTTGGTGTGTTTTTGGGTGACCCTAATGTCACTAAATACACATTCTATGGGGAGGGTGACAGCAGCTTCATGGCTATGCTTCTGCTGTTTCTTTTCTCTTACAAAGCGGGTGATGGATCTACAAAGGCAGAAGCAGGTTCAGAGAGATTGGCCCTCTTCTTGAGGGCTGCCTTGGGGTGAGGAGGAAAGGTCCAAAAAGTGAAACAAAAGGAAAACGTGTTTAAAGACAGACAGAAGTCTGAGAGTGCTATGTGAAAACAAACCTCAAAAATCTCAAAGCCAGCAATGTCTAAGACCCCAATAAAGTGCTGTCTTGGCAGCTTTGTATCCAGTTGTTGGTTGATGCGCATTACCATCCACAAGAAGAGCTTTTCGTAGACTGACTTGGAGATGGCATTGACTGCCTGGTGCACCTGCAGGGAGATGGTTCACACAGTTGTGTCAGGGCACTGCTACTGCATCACCAGAATAAATCACCCTCCACCACGCACAGATACTGCCAGCCCACAGAGTGCGTTAACAGGCCTTAATGGTCTTGACCATCCTCAGCCGTGACCTGCACCCACTCCTGTCCCTTAAGGAGAGGATGGCCCCTGCTGCTCCCTGACACTCACCTGATCCACTGTTTGGCCCTTCACGACATATTCATTTCCCACTTTCACCCGGGGATAGCACAAAGCTTTCAGCAAGTCCGCTGAGTTCAGGCCCATCAAATATGCTGCTTTGTCCGCCTCTGTAAAACAAACAAACAAAAAAAAAAACACACAAAAAAAACCCTGAAAGACTTTCTTCTTAACTGGGACAGACAGAATGCGTGGGAGCCAGCCAGACCTCGCTCTGAAACCTGGCAAACTAGTTGGCTTTACCCTATCCACAAAGCTTCACCAATATTCTCATTTACTTTTCCAAATAGCCTTGCAGGGCTGGTCCTCATGATTGAGTGGCTATGGCAGCCCCAACAGTGTGGTAAAACCAGTGAGTGCACTGGTGATGGGACAACAGAATGCTTTTCCCTGCAGGCCACTTCTCCACAATGTCACCCAAACAGAACAAGTCTGGATGTTTTACCAGAAACCGGTGAATTCTACAGTAACATGTCCCAGGCACAAGGTCCTTCAGCAGAACCATCAGGAATAAAGTGGTAAAGTGGATGCAGAAAGTGACTCTACAGGAGATGATAAATTGAAGGTTGAACCTCCTTTTTACTCTTATCAAGGAACATCTGCTTTCCTGGTACAAAACCAGTTGGAAATTAATCTCTCCAAGCCATGAATGCATTACCTTCCGTGCCATCTGGCTCTGCCTGCTCTTCACGTGGTTTCTGCTTGAACTTCATGTTCCCATAGTGCAGGATAGCCCCTGTCAGTTTGTAAATCCCCATTCTCTCATCAGGGCTGAAGCCCAAAATGTCGATGGCTGCCTGCAGACCAGATAGATCAGCTGGTTATAATGGTGGTGATGGTAAAAGTGATACTGTCTCCCCTTCCTAAGTGTACTCACATCTGTGGCAACAAGCTCCTCCTGGTCATCAATGCTGGCTACAGAAATCTCCCCTTGACTGATGAAGGGGTAGTCGTATGGGTTGGTTGTGATGAGGAGCATCTCTGAAAGGCAAACAAAGGAGTGAGAGCCAGATCCTGGCAGTGAAAATGGAACAATGGCTCAGCAAGGTTTCACAGGATCTTTTTCCTTTTGTACCCCCAGCTCTTGGTTTTCTATTAAGAGGCAAGAAAGACAGAGTGAAGCCATTCATCTGCCTTCCACTGGATGAGCAGAAAGTCTCAGAGAAGTTCTCAGTCCCATCAGTTTAATATGCTTGGAGCTGGGAGCTGAACATTCAACGCTGGCAGACAAGGAACAAGGGCAATCCAAAGAAACAGCTTTTAAGAAGGACACCTCTAGGTAAGACTCGTATGTGCTTATCCTCATACATGACATATACTAACCCATCCTGAATGCCCTTTGCACCCACTGGGGTTGTGTGCTAGTGCAATAAGGGATACAAACATGCATGTTTATCTCATTTTCAGTCCTGAATCCTATTGCAGAGCAAGAGGAGAAGCAAAGGTGTGCAGATGTGCAGTGGGGTTGTGCAGCGTGCAGGAGAGGAAGCCCTCCATACAGTGAAAATGAATCCATCTGTGTCCTTGTACAGTCCCCTGGCACACGGCAATCTCTCTGGGAAGGGGAGAGAGAGGCGGTAAATGTCGGGAGGGCACATAGAGGGAGGGTGGGGATCAGAGCTCCACCTTGGGAGATGTTCTGTGGACAGTTGGGAGGGATGGGCAGAGTGAGGTGAGGACGAGTGCAGTGGTTGAATGTGTGGCAAAAGGGTTTGGGACCGCTGGCGGGGCATGGGTGGGGTATGCCATGGGAGTGGGAAGGGGAGAAGGCTGGAGGGGCTATACTGGAAAGGGGGAAGAACTTTTGCCCATATGATGAAGGGTTCAGATTTTGTAGATCGAGGCATCTGGCCATCCTGCACCCAGGGAATTTCTCACCTTTCTATCGAAGATTATTCACAGGACCTGGCCCATATAAGTTGGACTTTCCACACAAGCAGGAACAGTCAATTAGCCACCCCCCCCACCTCACCTGCACACAGTTTGCATTAGAACTTACTCAGGGAAGATAAACTGGAGGCGGAGTAACCCCTAGGGCGACACTGTTAAGCAGAGATAAAAGTGCTGTGTACAGCTTTGGTAGCCCAGTCGTCACTGGCGTTGGAATACAGAGGACACAAATAAGCACGTGATCAAAGCTTCAGTGCTGCGTGCAGCCTGAGGCACCTGCTGGAAGGGGAAGCTGGGTGCCTGTGACACATGGTGCTAGGCCAGCAGGTGCCACTGGACCCTCTGTCACTGAGCTGGCATATTTAGGGAAAAGTTTCCCATGTTGATTTTACTGTAAAACACCAGCAGGTGATCGCTGTCCTTACCAAGCAGTTCAGGCTTCTTATTGGAGAGGATCTGGTAGAAGATGTGGTAGCTTCTCTCAGCTTTCAGCTGGAAGGTGACTCTTGACTTTTCCAGCAAGTCTGTAATATGCATGCACGTATAAATTTTTCAAGCTCTTCTTTGCTTCACAGGAAAGCAGTAACCCCATTCCCCACCATTTACTCACAGGTCTCAATGTCACCAGAAGCCAGTTTTCCAGAGGTACCAAAATGAATACGAATGAATTTACCCTGGCAAGCAGACAAAAGGTAGTGGTCAGTGCAGTATTCTCAGGGTACGATGCCAGAGCGATTTTCTCTCTTGAATCCCAGTGAGAGCATCTCCAAATCAGTCTGGATTATCTTAGATATTCAAAGATGGATAAAAGGAAACAGTTTGCTGCCGCCCACGCAGCTATGAGCATGAAACAGCTGTAAATACATTAGTATCTGACAAACAACCAAGAAATTTGTCAGCAAGAACATTTCTCCCAGTGACTCCCAGTTGCAAGTAAGAAGCAGGCAAACAGGATTAGAAATGCAGGAGGCCAGAAAGAAACACAACAACTCACAAAGCGCGAGGAGTTGTCATTTCTCACAGTCTTGGCATTCCCGAAGGCCTCCAGCAGTGGGTTAGCGCTGATTATTTGATCCTCGAGCGTACCCTGAAAGAACATTTGAATAATTACTGAAAAACACCAGGGGCTATGTGGTAGGAAAAAGTTACTCTATTGCAGCTTGCCTGACCACACGTGCAACCACGTGCCCTTCATTTCAGCTGTACCGTGTTACTACAGCATCTTCTCCACTGCAGCGTCAAGAACCAGCACCGTGTGTAAATGGTAAATAATTCATTTTTCTCATATTCAGAATTTCTCCCATGGTCAGAGCTCTCATCTCTCCGCCACAGGGACAGACTGGTCCACATGAAGAAACTGGAGCCTCTGATTCTTCCCGGACACCAAAGCCCCAAACTGTGTTTCACCTGGGCAGTGACAGTGGCAGCTCTGGTATTTGCTGTGGTCCTAACTGCCTATCAGCCCCTGGCCTTACTGGCCCTCGAGAGAGTGGCTGAAGCTAATAAAAGGTATTTCATGTTTTGAGGTAAAGGTCACCCACGCTCTCTGCAGCCACGAGCGGGTAACATCCCGCACTGCCCCCCTGCCAAGCCTTTCTCCCTCACACCTTCATCCAGGACTCCTTCCTGGCTACTTCCCCGCTCGCTGCAATAGTTGCGAAGTACTGGATGACACGCTTCGTGTTCACGGTCTTCCCTGCACCGGATTCTCCGCTGCTGAAAGAAAGCACAGAGCGAAGAATTATCTGCCCACTTTTTGTTGGAGACAAAGTTCAAAGCGACAGATGTACTTACGTGATTAGGATAGACTGATTTTCCCGATCTGTCAAAGAGAAAAATAACTGCAGTCAGAGAAGCTGTAGGGAAAAGTCCTGGTTCTCAGGTAGCCCATGACCTAGTATCCATCAAAGGCAAAGAAACAAAATCTCTGCAAGCAAAATTGAAAAGACGCACGGTCTTTCTCTTCTTCTCTCTGCCCCTCCCCATACTCTGCTTTTTGTCTTCTCTTCTTCACTTTTGCTCCATCCTGTACTCTCCTCTTTGCTTCTATCTTCACCATTCTTTACCTTTATTACTATTTAATATGGGACAGGACTCAATTCAAACTAAAAACATGTATTTTGGTGAAAATATTTCTTCCAGCTCTGTTCTGAACAGAGCCACGTGCTTGTGTGCTGACTGGGGACCTCCCGGCTGGCGTGTCCTACCCGACCACAACTGCCCTTCGCAGTGGTTCCTGTTATGGTGCTTCGCTTAGTACTTAGACCAGAAATACAGATCATGTGCAGCACAGCACTTCAAAAATAAAAAGCCTACTTCAGGAGACAGGGAAAACTGTCTGGAGCTGGTTTTGCATCACCTAGCAATAAAACATCTAATTCCATAGCACAATAGTTGGGAGCCCAAGCAGATAATCTGCAACGTGCCAAGGAACAAGGAATTAGGGTAGCACACTGTGAGATGGCAAAGGCAACAGAGTCCAGGCAGATAAGGAATGGCATTTGGCAGAAGTAGTGTTTCTGACACAGTTTTTTCCTATGGGTCTGGTCAAAATCGAAAAGCTCACCGGTCAGCATGGACTGATAGGCGTTGTCAGAGATGGAGAAGATGTGTGGAGGGGCCTCCTGGCGCTTCTTGCCTCGGTAGGCCAACACCACCTCCGGGTTGTACACCGGCAGCCACTTGTAGGGGTTGACAGTGACGCAGAAGAGACCCGAGTAGGTCTGCAGGAAAAAACCCAGAAGAGTCACTGAAATCCATCTCCTGGCAGCTGGATTTTCTCCTTTGCCATGAGAGGGAACTTACATAGATCATCCAGGAGCTGTAGCGGTCCTTGAGGTTGTAGAGGACAGCAGGTTCATGCAGGTGGGTCAACATGGCCACATCCTCAATTCTGTCAAACTTAGGTGGGTTCATGGCATATACATCATCAGGTTTGACAGCAACCATCTATCATTCAGAAACAAAGAGTTAACCTTGATTCAGCAACTTTCAATGCTCCTTCCATGTGTACACACAGAGACACAAACACAGAGAAGTAATAACATTTGCTAAGTGTGCTCTAATTCTGATTTTTCTTTCATTAAACTGTGCAAAACAAGGTATGGCTGTTACAGGGCAGATACTGCTTCCAGCCAGGAACTCTACAACACTGACAAACTTATAGGATATAAATTTACTCTTCTGGAATTGCTACAACCACACAGGCAGAGTTTGCGCTGGGCAGATCTTTCTCCACATTATTGCTGCTTGTGAACTTCAGCTCGCTGCTGCTCACGGCTGTAACCACCTGGCACACAACCGCTGGCCGGTCTACCTTTCATTCTCCAAGAGATGCACTGCACGTTGCCAGAGAGACAGGACACTAACAGCACAAGATTTGTCAACAGCAAATCCTTCCTTGGAACAGATTTGTTCCACTCCTGCCAGTTGCCATTCCTAATTAAACAAAGGCTCTAGCCCTACCAAACAGCACCGTCTACTGGGCTCACACCGCGGACGAGCACCCTGTCGCACAGCCAGAGCCCGTGGATACGCTGGGGTGGCCAGATGCGCAGGAAGGCAGATGTACACAGATGGCAGCAGCTTATCTTGGCCACACTGAACCATGAAGGAACTTGAAAATCCTGTTGCCATTTCTCCAGGTGGTTTTTCCCGCTGTTTTTATCCATTGCTTTTATGCTGTAACTGCTGCTCCCATGGACTGGCCGAAGCTGACTGGTGCAATCCAAGGAGGAAATGGTGTTACTGCAATCAGATTTGATTTGGAAAGATTGAACACCATTTCCAAGCTCAGGTCCCGACTAGTGGAATAATCTTGGGCTTCTTTTGACAAAGCAAGAACTACAGGCACAGTTTTCAAAAGCAGCTCTGTGATATGTGCCCCTAAATACCTTTCTAAAGCGTTCAAACACTTGAGCAATTAGGATTCACAGAAAGTCTCTGTATAGAGTAAGAGATCGTGCATTAACTGCTACTCACAGGACATATCTGGGAGTCACTATAGTTTTCTAACATAATGCCAGTTCAATGCTCAGAAGAGGGCAGGAAGCTCTAGAATATTAGGAATTATTAGAAAAGAAAGGGAGAAAAGAAGAGAGTTTTACTTAGGATGTGTCTGACAGTTCAATCACACCTTCATTACTGATCACAGGATATAGTTGTACTAGAAACCATACAGAGAAGGGAAACAAGGATAGTTGCAGGTATGAAACAGCTTTTCTATGTGGAGAGCATAACTTGATTGTGAAACTTTTGCAGTTTGCACAGTCAGGAATGGCAGAGACAACCATGGCCATCGCAAGGGAGCGTTACTCACTTTTTCTCCTTGTGAAAAAATAAGCAGAGATTACCAGGCTGTACATTGCAGAAAAAGGAAGCACTTTACACAGACTCCGATTTTAAACTGTGGAAATCTTTCCCACAGGACACTACAGAGGCAAAAAGCTCCAATGGATGTAAAAAAGCCAGCCCCGGGACAGCAGGTCCTTGTGCACAGCAGTCTGCTGCAGCCTCTGCTCAGTCACACATCTGCGACTGCTGGAGGCGGGGGTGAACCAATGGATGTCTGCTTTATTCTTTATTTGCTTTATTCTCTTTACTCTTAAAAATTCGGTAGCGCCTGCAGTCAAGACGTTGGTTGAGGTGGTTCTTTGGGCCGCTGCAGCTTTTCGTACAAAAGTTATCAGGACAAGCTGCTAAGACATTGCAGCGTTTTTGCAAGATTAACACCTTGGAGGCTCCTTTAGGAAACTGTTCACAGCCAGCGACACTGCTAAAAAATTCACATGCAAAGGGGACTTTCAAGTAGCTGCCCGCTCTGCTACCAGTAAAGGAAGGAATTTATCGGTGGATATGACAGTATTAGGTGAGAAAGGGTTAAAAACAAAGATTGAGGAGCGCTAAGACTGGCAAGGCTACAACCCAACCTGTTTCAGAGCATTGCCCGATCTTTAAAGCCTAAACCAGGAATTATTATCCAGTGGATACCTTCATCCAAGCATCCAGACCAATACGTTCCTCTGGAGGCTGGGCTGGTCCCATCAGAGGGTAGGGCAGTGCAGATGCTGGGCAGTGCAGGTTTCTCACCTGAGCCAGTCTCGCGCTTTCTGTGTTCCTTGCCCGCCCTTAGCAGAGGTCCTGGGCCCTCAGCAGGGCAGGGAGGAGCAGGCTAGGAGGAACGCACTTACTCTGCCATCCTCTGTCTCAACAGTTATCTTCCCATCCTGTGCAGCCTTGATCTTCCCTTTGGTGTACTCCACCTCGGGGTCAGCCACAAAGCAGTAGGTCTTGGCGTCAAACGGCTGGTTCTGGGCTTCTATTCTCTCCTTCTCTGATTTGCGAAGGTACGGTGCAGCCTCACCAAAAACCTCCATGCCAGCGTCTCTGCTCACGGCTGAAGCTGAAAGACAGACCCTGCTGTGCTGGTCCCCTCTGAGGTCCTCAGAGTTGGGCAGAGTGGAGCTGAATGTCCACCAGCCTCCCAGGTTGGCTGCTCTAAGAGCACCCTTCCCATCTCTCGGATGCGTGCTGCAAGGTCTTGAGGGAGATATTTGCCTTTCAAAGCCAGAACGTACAAAAGGAACAAAGAAGAGCTGCCACCCTTCATGGCCCCAAGGAAAGGGGATCCATGCCTGAAGGAGCAGGAGGGCTCCCTGGGGAAGTGTGGCAAAGGGGAGGGATCTCTGAAAGACTCATGTTGTCCTTAGTAAGACTGAATCCCTAAAGCCTGTTTTTCTTTGAGTTCTCCACTTATGATTTCCCCCACTCCCTTTTAACAGGGAGCCTGTCCTAGTCCTCTGGTGGGCAGCCGTAGCGGGCAGGAACGGACACATGCCATGGCCCATTAAAGCAGCTCATGCAGGGAGGAGAATGGGGACCTGCCCACGGTGAGTGCAAGGGAAGAGCCAGCTCACACCAGTCTGGGCAAGCTATTAGTTTTCATGCCTTGAATTCTCACCTTAACAATCAGTCAACAGAAAGAAGGAAGGAACGAGCTGACATCTCTGATCTCTGAAAGAGAGAGAGCAAAAGGTCAGACTCCAGCTGAGCTATAGCTTCTCCAAAGGCCCAATACCTCTCACTTACTGAGAGCAACCACTCCAGTTGAGGACCAGCAAAGCGAACTGCAGATACTGGTCCTTCCTTACCCAGGGAATGGTCCAGCCGGGAATCTAGAGCAGATTTTTCACCGCAGTACTACAGCCTCGTGAAGCTTCAAGCACAGGGAACAGCACCTGTGGCAGGAGCCCTCCACCCCTCTACATGGCCATGAGCATGGAACAGGGGATTGGAAGCCACCAACAAGAGCTTTCTCCTTGACAGCTTTTATAGGCTCAGCCCCTTCCCTTAGCTCGGCCCCTTCCCTATATTTGGAAGGAAGGGACTGACAGTCCCGCCTGCTCACCAATTCATGTTCATTTTCTGCCATATACAGTATGTAAAGAAAGGAGACGCTCTTTTTTCCAATTTTAGTAACTTCAGGACCTAACTGGCTTGTAGACTCTTTGTTGTGAGAATCTGCTCTACTGGGAACATGGTCTCCTGCCAGCCACGGCCGGCACGTCACTCGTACTTGCTCTCACCTATGTCAAAGAAATAATAGTCCAGGAGGGACCTGCCCCACTGCTCCTGCTCATGGGATGACTGGGCAGAGTTGCCCAGTGGCAAGGAAACACAAAGTAGCTACCCATGGGTTGGAGGGCAAGGCCGTGGGAAGGGAAAAAGGTGAGGAGGATTTACGTAGGATTGGTTATGGCAATCCTTGTGGCTTCGCATCACTGCATGGGTCAGGGAGGGTGGGAGGGGAGGCTGTGACTAAAGTATGATGTGACAAACCGTGGCGAAATAGCGGCTAATCAGAGAGAACAGCACCCAAATCTAGCTAGGGATGGACATCTCATGAATGCCAAACCCTGAATATGCTACAGAAATTTAGCTTCAAACAGTGCTTTGGCTGCCGAGGACGTTCGCTACCGCTGCTGCCAAAAGGAGCAGCAGAAGCCATGTCACACAGAGCTATCAGGTTCTTAGCCACAGCTGATTGCAATTCCCAGGTGAGAAGGACATTGGTAAGGGGCCGTAGCAGCCACCAAAACACTGAGCACTAGTGACCCAGAGCACCACTGTCATGAGAACCCCTGGGGCGGTAGGTTTGGCCATGCCTGGGGACAGGCAGAGCTGTGTCGGAGGAGAAGCAGGCTGTGCAAGCATACGCTGCACCTACGCAACTCCTGCTTGGGCAGCAGAGGCCGAGGACTGGCAGCCAGGCACGGCCAGCGCGGGCTCAGACACCAGAGCAGGGCTGTGCCACAGGCTTCCAGGACCACGCTGCCAAACCACCACCTGATCCACTTTAGCCTACACGTGTGCCCTGAGAAGTGCAGGAAACCAGTGGGAATTAGCACGGAGAAAAACAAAATTGTAGTGAGATTCTCCAGCTCTGCAGGAGAGGCGGGGGGCCAGGCAGGACCCGGAACTGAGCTCTCCCATCTTGGGGAGAAGCACCACAACCAGCAGCAGCACAGCCAGGCCCCTGCTGGGTTACTCTCCTTCTGGCCCAACAACCTGTGTTCTCGATTGCACGTTTTCAACGAGATAAACCCCTCACCAACTCTTGCACAACTCATAAACACTTGCCAAGGGGGTATGAACCGCCTTTGGACCAGGGTGGGCTTTGAATGGCAGTCTTGCAGTCCCAAATGCTCTATTTGGTTGGTGCAGAGCAGACAGGCAACGGCTGCAAGTGGAGCTCACCTGGCAGAGCAGGTGAGGACAGCAGTCAGCAGGAGCCATGGGAGCCTTCATGCCTGAGTGGATAGAGGTGGCTTCTGGTGCATGAGGGTCTCCTCTGCCCTGAGTCATCCTGCCTGATTTGGGCATTTTCAATTCAGTATCACCCATTGGCCCCCAGCACTGAATGCACGCTCACCCAAGGCTGCAGCACCAGCCTTCCCTCACCAGAACA
Source organism: Larus michahellis (assembly GCF_964199755.1). Lineage (NCBI taxonomy): Eukaryota > Metazoa > Chordata > Aves > Charadriiformes > Laridae > Larus > Larus michahellis. Next base: position 780,696 of record NC_133909.1, read on the forward strand.
AAGCCTACAGGACTTGCGTGAAAGCCAGAAGCCTACCCCATACAGCTCCTGCCACCACCCAAAGCACCAGCTGGAGCACCCTGGGGCACCTGCAGCTGCTTCTGCGGCATGGGGGACATTACCTTGTCTCTCAGACACGGTGGCTGGCCCCACTTGCGTTTGCCTGAGGACAGCTGACCCTGTGGTCTTGCAGGAGCGTCATTGTCACTAGTGTTCTGACAAGCATGTTCCGTGTTGCCCTTAATTTCATTTAAGGTCACTAAAAATGGACACCACAGCCACATACCTCATGAACCATGAATTCCTAGAATCCCCCTAAGCCTGGAGGATGAGGGAAAGCTTTTTTTAGCAAGCATCCCCTGCAATCGGCCCTTTGAACTCAGCACAGTGGATGTACTGAGTGACTGCAAAAAGCCGAGATGCACCAGACCAACTATCAGTTAGGGACTTTGTCCTAATACTAAACTGTCAATGGGATCCAGCCATGCCCACAAGCAGGGGGACCAGACCCTGCTCCCCACACCCAGCTGTGGGATCCGAGCAAAGAGCACCCGCAGGCAGCGAGAGCCACTCTCCCTGTTTTCTCTCACTGGTTTGGGTGCCCAGCTGGGAGCAAAGTGCAGGAGAACAATTAGCAATGACCAGTGACCCCAAGGTAGCCAGCCCCAGCTGCCAACTGGTCACAGGCATCTGCTGAGCTCTGCACCAGCAACATACTGGAGTGTTTAAAACCATTTGCATGCAGCCATTGTCTCAAATGCTGTAAATCAGGGCCATCCAGTACATCCACAAGTGGTAGTATCATTTCATGTTCTCCCCAGCTCAGCAAGGGTTAGTAGCTAAAAAAATACACATTAATTACTTTCAGCTCTCTAAGTAATTCTGATCTGTGAACTATGCAACCAACAACAACAGCCATTGCTACCCCATGCTCGCTATTTGAAAAGGCCCCACTTTTCCTCATAGCAGTCACACTCTCATTTCTAGCAGTTCTTCATCGTTGTATGAAAACATTTCTCAAGATAACAGTTGCTGTAAAGCCTTACCAGAAGGTAGCCTGGGGCAAGGGCTGAGAAACAAAAATGGGCCTGTTACACTGCAAAGCAGGAATGCCGAGAGACTCGGGCAGTGCAGATGAATTTGCACACTAGATTTTTGGGTTTTTTTTCTTTGGTCTTAAGGACATGCATTAGATTTTTCTGGCTCAAGAAACAACTGTACAAACCTTTCTATGTATAACTGTACAAACCTTTGTATGTTCAGATTTGTCTGAGTTTTGGAGCCTTTAAATGTTTGCCAAGCTGTATGAATGATAGATCTAAAACTTAAGTCTCTTTTTATAAATTACAATGGGAGTTGAATGAGTGGGACACTGCAGGTCTTTCAACCCAACCAAGGAGATTCCAAAATTTCAGCAAGCTAAAGAACGATGACTGCTTTTATTCTATGTACCTGGAGTTTTCCAGAAAGCAACTGCTTTAGAAATACTCTGCATTTCACTCTGCCAAGGTGGCTGTTCTTCCACTCTGCAGAGTAGAAGGAAACCTGGCTGCAGCCTGGCGGGTCCAGGGCTCAGATGGTGGACTTTTTGCTCCCAGTACAATGTCTGGGTTTTGGTCCTATTCCTGTAGAGAGATCATAGAATCACAGAATGGTTCAGGTTAGAAGGGACCTTAAAGATCATCTCATTCCAACCCAACACCTCCCACCAGCCCAGGTTGCTCCAAGCCCCGTCCAACCTGGCCTTGAACCCCTCCAGGGATGGGGCAGCCACAGCTTCTCTGGGCAACCTGGGCCAGGGGCTCACCACCCTCACAGCAAAGAATTTCTTCCTCAGATCTCATCTAAATCTCCCCTTTTTCAGTTTGAAACCGTTACCCCTCAATCCTATCATTACACTCTCTGATCCAGAATCCCTCCCCATCCTTCCTGTAGGCCCCCTTCAGGGACTGGAAGGCCGCTATAAGGTCTCCCTGGAGCCTTCTCTTCTCCATGCTGAACAATCCCAGCTCTCTCAGCCTGCCTTCACAGCAGAGGTGCTCCAGCCCTCGGATCATCTTCATGGCCTCCCTCTGCTGGACCCTATTCCAATAGGTCCATGAACTTCTTGTGCTGAGCCACCTCTGCACTTGTGGAGGATCCTGCCAGCCCTCAGGAAACCCCAAAGCTGCCTGTGCTGTGGCTGAGCGGACTGAGCAAGATGAGCGCAGACCTTGGGCTTGCTGCTGTGAACCCACATTGAGGTCCACCACATCTCAGTTCAAGGTGCCTGTGGCCCAGAGCAAGGGTTCAGCTGCACGCCCGTGCTCAGAGCAATGGCCCCCTTTAATGGGCATCTTTTCAAATGTGAACAAAATGCACTAAAAATTTAAACTAAGTTAAGAAATGGTGTGGTGCTCTTACGGTTTGAGGAACTGACAACAATTTACTGCTGTTTAGACAATTACTCCCTCACCCAATACCCCTCCCGACCTGGGAAGGGGAACTGGGGAAAAAACAAGGAAACCCTTAATAAGACTCTATTAAGAGTCTTAATAGATTAAGGATAAATACTTAATATTAACAATACTAAAGAGCCACTATTGATCCCGATACCAATATCAAATATCCAGGGATAACAGCCCATTCCATCAGCAGAAGCCGTGCACTCCCAGCTGGGACAGCAAACGTGGGACGCTGCGAGCGCTGCGGCTGCGGGAGGAGGGAAGGGCTCAGGGCTCCGGCACCGGGGCGAGGAGTTCTCAGGATGGCAGCCATCAAGGGAGAGAGAGAACTTCGCAGCAAAGTTTCTAATTTATATCGAATGGGATGTTCATGGTATGAAATAATCCTGTTGTCAGCTTGGGTCAAGTGCCCGGGTCTCGCTCCTCCTCATCCTCAACACTGAGACCTTGAAACCCGCACCCCAGAGCTGGCTAGACAGTAAATATTTTCACTAATTCAGGCACTGGAGTCTTCTAAAAGTGCAGTTTTCCCAAGCATTAGAGGAGAAATAGTTCTGTGTTGCTCCACAGGACAGGTACAAAGGGAGAGGTCGGCGGATGAGGAGGGATATCTCACCTTCTCACCAGCCTGTACCTCACACACGGACTCTCAGGAGCCATCGTTGCTGCTGTGAGCTGGCGCTCCCAAGAGCTCGTGCTCCCAAGAGCCTGGAGGGCAGCTGTCGGACAAACCTCAACCCGGCACCATCCCACCAGTGCCACAGGGCACCTTCAACAGCCCAGGCGCAGCCCAACGTGAGCAGGTCCGTGTACGCAGCACCAGCAGGGATGGGGCTACTGGGCCTTTCTAAAAACAGTCTGGTCTCGTGGGCCACTGGAAATTACTCCAGTGAAGGCAAAGGTCTAATTAAAGGGCTTATAAGTAAATCTGATCTTTTTTTTTTTTCTGAGAAATATAAATTATATAGAAATGAGCACTCTAAAAAAGCCAGAGGCTAGCATCACACCCTCTTCTGCACTGCAGCTTTGCATTACAGCCGCTGTTTCCAAAGTCCCAAGTACTAAAACCACCTGGAATAAAGTATACAGATTACATGTGCATCAAACTGCATCTAAGCTAAATTATTGCTGCAGCCAAATGTTTTCTGACACACAGAATGGTGCTCATTGCTGCATTCCTCCTAATCTTCACCAGCTTCTGGTTTCCATTACTTTCAGCTTTCTTGAGAATAAAAGGACTGGGCTGGCCTTTTCCCTGCCGGCTGCCTACGGGGAAAGTTTCCATGAAGAGTTCAGCAAAATACATCCAAGGACCGAGGCTTGGAGCGTGTGTCCTGCAGGGACCTGCAGTGGGTACACTGCGCACGTGCACAGCCGAGATGTGCAGGATCTTTTCAACAGGGGAAAATAGACCCAAAAGCAAAATGAAGACCACAGAGTCAGAGTCAATACCAGACTGTGCCACGCTGATCTCCTCGCAAAGCCCTTCTCTCTGATTTGGTCCCTAAGATCATCCAACACAGAGCACCAACCTGGGACCCAGCATGGGGAACAAATCACCGGCTAATCACCCAGCCCTCCTCCAGAGACCTCACAGTGTCTCCACCATGCTCTGGGGCTGTCCCTCTCTTTCCAGGGACATCTCCCAGGCTGATGAGTGCCTCTGTGCCTCACTTCACGGCCCCAGGCTTGGGCGCGGGGGGTTAGGTCTCATACCCCTGAGTCAGGGGGACACAGCTCCCATGCATGGCGTGGGCAAGGGAACGGTGCTGGGTCTCAGGACCTGGCCAGGGGGGAGGCCCATCAGCTGGCTGGGGCTGAACCAAGAGTCACAGCTGGCGGAGAGACCCAGAAAGGGCTGCAGGGACCACAGCTTGCTGGAGGACCTTCAACAGTGCCCACACAGGATGCTGGTTACTGCAACAGGCCACCAGTAGGTATGGAAAACAAGAGGACCAAATCCCAGCAAATCATACCTCAAGCTCCACCCTCACATAACCCTAACCATGATGAAGAAATGCCTAAGCGTAAGCGGCCATTTCAGAGGGTGTGGGAGCCAAGGGTGTTACACAGAATGGGCAACATTCATTCCCAGTATTTTCTTATAAAATCAAAGGATGCTTATTTCTTGGCCTTGCAAGAGCTAGATAGGGAAAAGCAGCCTTTTTGTTCTCCATGTTGAGTGCCTGGACTTCCCTTCTTAGCTCAGAGCTCTGGGCTCCTTGCTCCTCTGGACTCAGTGCTACTTGTGCCTGGGGCCACCCTGCCTCTCGCCCCCACCAGGCAGTCAGAGGCGGTGCCAGTCGATTGCTCCTGCGAACGGGCCAGCTGCACGTGGGGTTGGGACAAGTGGGCTGCTGCCTCAACAGGGTACAAGACTGCCCCTTGTGAAGAAGCACTGACACCATCCCACCACAAGGACTGCCATAAGCTCTGCTGCTTGGTGTTTGGGCAGGCATGAAATCATGTCCTAGGAAAAGATGAGATTTTGGGTGAGACTAAGGGCAACAACACCCTGCTTCAGCTTCTCACAGGCAGAGGACAGTGAAACACCTTCCTTTACCACCAAAACCTTCCCCAGAGCGCACATGTAGGTGCACATCTACTTGCGAAGAGCCCTGGGGAACAGCAGCTGCACTTCTATCTGTTGCTCCATGCTGCCAACACCATTTGCAGGCACAGAGCTGTCCTGAGGTGAAGGTCACAAGGGTGCTATCACAGCCAGCTGCATTGCCTTGCAAGGCTCTCTGCTCCTGGTTTTGCCAGGGAGCTTTTATTACTGCCTTCAGATAAGGGCACTCATGGCTCAATATACCCCCACAAATTAAAGGTGGATTTACTGGTTGGTGTCCATCTATTTTTGCACAAAGAACTTTGGGAGAATGAGGAGGTTTTGTAAGCTGTAGCTGAGTAAGTTCCCTGGCACGCTGAAGGAACCTACTTTATTAAACTAGTAATACACAGCTTAAAACACGGAATGAGCTGGCGCTTGCACAGAGACAGATGCAATCGTTCCTGCCCAGGTCTCACCAGCACAGATCCTCATACCCCCAGGAACACGCACAACTGATGCAGAGCTGTCAGAAGTCAGGGGCTAGATACTCTCACTTCAAAAAAAAAAATCAGTTTCCGTTTGAACCAAACCATACCTTTGAAATTCTCTTCTAAGGGGGAAAGAGTGAGCTTTTTGCTTTTCTTTTTAGGGGACCAAACCTAAGAGCAATCCAGAAAAACTGACCTGCTTATCAGTTCACATCTAAAAGCAAGGACTGTGGCCATTGCCCCTGTAGCACAGCCCAGAATATCTGCTTCACTAAGTATCCCCTCACTGCCCCATGGCTGGGGAGCTCTCGAGCAGCCCCAGCTCACGCTGTCCTGGAGCCACAGCTCCTGGGTCTTCCACGTGAGCACCCTACCCCAGCAGCAGGGACTGGAAAGCCTCGGCTGCAACCAGCAACCTCAGTGCATCGTGGCAGGCTGTTCATAGCCCTGTTTGACTGCTCAGCAGTCCACGCATCGCTTGTTTTACCTGACAGAAGATCAATACTGATTTGCAGCTATGTGGCGAAGAGCACAGCCTTCAGCTCCAACCTGTAGTTCACCAAAGAGCACGCGAGAGCCCTCTGTCATCCCACAGTGCTGGCTACGAGCCGATGGGAGCGCACCTTCATAACGATGAAGTGAGAAAAGGCTCACAAAATGTACGTATTTGCAAAGTTACTGGAGAAAGGGAGGATGAGCTACAGCACCTCAAACCACACGTAGCCTTGACCCAAGATAGAGATCAGGAAGAGCCTGTTTTTCCCTCAAGTTGCTACTAGCTAGCAAGCAGCAAGGATTAGACGGTTCCGGGTGGCTGCAGGAGGATATTAAGTTTCAGCCAGCTTTCTTCAATGGCCAGGCATCTTTGCCACTGAAACTCAGTGCCACCAGCTGCCATTTCTGAAGGACTGCCAAGACAACAGCCTCATTGTACCATGCCTTGCAGCACTCTGTGGTGCTCTTCAGTCCATCATTGCCAAAATGCCGCCAAGCAGGGCTGGCTGTAACATTTCTATCAGCACTAAGGAGCTTGAACCCTGAGTGCTTCAGGGCCCTGAGTCTTCATCAGGTGAACCCCTGTGTGAGCAGCGGGTCAGGGAAAAGCAATAGGGCTGGGAAGAGCCTGGAGGGATGCAGGGCGTGTGGCAGCCACCGTGGAGGAGACACGAGCAGAGCGACAGCCACATGGCCATGTGTCATCTCAAGTGCACACCTCGGTCTCCATGCAGCCCACTGTTGCCCCCAGGTCTGTCCCATCCCTTGGCCTCATGTTAGTGTTTTTTGGTGCCCTCTGCACAACCTGCTCGAGCCTGTACTTAAGCCTGCTGTGCCCGCAGCAACCTCCCTGCTCCCTCCCGTACCCCCAACACCCAGGAAGAGGGACCCAATACACAAAGGCAGTTTCCAATCAAGGAGCCACCGCAACCAGCACAGAAGAGCTGTCCTGAGCTCTGCACCCCTCTTCCCTGCCCTCTCCCACTGTCACTGCAGCTGGCCCCTGAGTCAAGTTGGCTGGTTCGTGCTCTGGAGTACTCCTGGGGTTGGCTTTGTCTCAAAGAATCACAAAATTGCCCAGGTTGGAAGGACCTTTCAGATCATCGAGTCCAACCATCAACCTAACTGACAAAACCATCACTAAACCATATCTCTAAGCACTATGTCTACCCGGCTTTTAAATGCCTCCAGGGATGGTGATTCCACTTCCCTGGGCAGCCTGTTCTCAAACAATAGCTAAAACTAGGGCACCCTGCATTGCATTTGAAGGGGCACAAACTGGTTTAAAACGTTCTAGCTCACACACTAGAAGTTTAACTTAATATAAACTCTTACTATAATTCATGCTACTTTATACTTCAGATATGTTACCAGTAATTTAGAGCCAAATCCTTAATATAATCTGCAAACCTAGAGAGGCTGTCGTGGTTTAGCCTCAGATGGCAACAAAGAACCACGTGCCGCTCGCACGTGCCTTCCTAACACAGGAAGGATCGTAAGAAAAGGCAAGACTCTTGGGTTGGGACAAAGGCAGTTTAATAGGACAGTAAAGGGAACAGGCAAACAACAACAACAACACGGACAGGGGAATATACAAACGCGATTACGGAACCGCCGCTCCCCGCCGCTCGCCGACCGGCCGGACCCGGGACGCCCCAGCCCGCTTTTAAGCAGCAACTTCCTGCCCCCTCCCCCGGCAGCTCAGGGTGGGCGTGGCTCACATGGCATGGAATACCAGGAAAAGTTAACCCTATCCCCACCGGAACCAGGACAGAGGCCTACAGGCATCCAGGCACCTGAAACCAAGACGAAAATCCTCTAGACTTTCACTGACTCCGCCAGCTTTGTCCCCTTTCTGAAAAGAGCAATTGCAGTGCCAGCATCCAAGAGAGACTTGCTGTATGTGGGCCCCCACTCTTCTCCAGTGCACTCCTTGCAGGCAGGGCTGAGGTACCCGAGCCCTCGAGAAGGATATCGTTTCAGATACAGCTCTTTCCAGTGCTGTGTTTTGACCAGATGAGACAGTTCCTTGCTCTGTGTGTTGGTACAAACCCGAGCTGAGCAGAGCATTGCCAGTGACTGCTCAGCCCCCAGCACCCTGCAGGCCCCAGGCTCACAAGCTCCTAGTCCAGAGACTCATCAACCCCTGGAAGCACACGGGCCAGCTGGCACCATCAGGAAGCACTGGCTGAATATAAGTTTTAAACCAGAGCAGGGCAGGTTTAGGTCAGACATCAGGAAGAAGTTCTTTCCACTGAGGGTGCTGAGACACTGGCCCAGGTTGCCCAGAGAGGTGGGGGAGGCCCCACCCCTGAAGACATTCAAGGCCAGGCTGGATGAGGCTCTGAGCGACCTGATCCAGTTGAAGATGTCCCTGCTGACTGCAGGGGGTTGGACTAGATGGCCTTGAGAGGTCCCTTCCAACCCAACACATTCTATGACTCTATGATAAGTGGTCAAGGAAGATGACTGATGTCTGTGGACCTGGAGCCTATCAGGACACTCTACCTTGTTGCCAGACAGCAGAAACGTCTATTTTTCCTCCCTCGCGTGAGTCACTCCATCAGACGGGGAGTTTGCTTGGAGGCAGCAGGTAAATTCAGTGCTGTGGGAAATACCTGCCCTGGAATTGTCCTGAACAGTCCCTCCAGGGCACAGCAGGTTGCTCTGGCTGGGGACAGTCACGAGTGGTTAAAGACACTACCATGGTTCAGGTACACGAGGGGACTGCAGCCAAAGAACTGTGTCAACGCGTACGACCCAGGTAGTCCTCATGGCCCAAGCGCAAGGCTCAGGCTGAAGCAAGAGATCTCTCCAAAAGCACCTGGTCCCACGCTGGGGCACAGCTCAAGCTCAATCCGAGTAGAGAGTGGGGCTGCTCAGCAGCTCCTGGTCAGAACAAGCTGCTCTGAAATGAACGCTGAGGACCAGGCACTAACTGGATCAGGCCAGGGAGCCACGTCCTCTCTGCTGCGCTCGCCTGCTCAGGGCACAAGTGAGCTCGTCAGCTGCCGCGCACGCGGTTTCAGAGCTGGAGAGCAGATGAATTCCCATGTCGCAGGCCATTTGATCCAGGGCAATTCTCCTTAAGCTCAAACCTGGATTTGGACTGAGCCCTTTTGACTATCATGGTAGGCATATGGAGCTTTTTCACGCTGGCAGTACACATGTGACAGAGCATGGAAAAATAAAACCTGATTTGGATTTTGCCCTGATGACTGTGGACTGATGCCCAGTCTGGCTCCTGCATCCTCTCAAGAGACTACAGCCAAGATAAGGCCTAACTTTCCTGATAGGTTTCTTTTTTAAGTGCAGGGGCAGGGGGGGAAATAAAAAATAAATCAATGAAGAGGGAAAAATACCCCACAGGAATGTGTTTGAAGCACTTTTCTGGGCATGTAAAAGAGGTGGTGACTGGGAACAGTCAGTGTGGATTTACTAAGAGGTAACTCACATCTGACCATCCCGATTGCCTTTTATGACAAAACGGCCAGATCTGTGAACGTGGGGAGAGCAGTGGGTGCTGCCCAACCTCAGCCACGATATTCCTGTGTCCAAGCTGAGTTTACAGTCTGGATGGGAGGGCAACTAGATGGGTAAAGAACCTGGCTGGGCAGCAAGACTCAGAAGACAGTTGTAAATTGGTCACACGCATAGGTCAGTCCTGGCAGTTTCCCTGTTTAGCGATGACCTGGCAGAGGCAACCCCACATTTGTTTATAAAGTTTGCAAATGGCGGCATAGTGGGGGGAGCAGCTGATACCCTCTAGGTCAGAGCTGCCACCCAGAGGGATGGGCTGACAGGAACCGTATGAAGTTCAACAAGGACTAATGCAAAGTCCTGCACCCCGTAAGGAAAACATCCATGCAAAAACAAACGCTGGGAAGTGACAGGCCAGGGGGCAGCTTGGGGAAAAGAATGTGAGGTCAAGACGGTCAGAGGCCTGGAGCCAGCCATCACATACAACAGGAGGAGAGGCTGAGGGAGCAGGGCTTGCTCAGCCTAGGAAGGAGAGGCTTCAGGAGGACCTAACAGCAGCCTTCCAATACCTACGAGGAGGTTATCAAGAAGGCAGAGTCAGGCTCTTCACCCTGGTGCACGGTGAGGGAACATGAGTTTAAATGCCAAAAGCTCAGACTGGATACAAAGAAAAAGGTTTGCTCTAGTGGAAACATTTTTGTACCCACCTAGAGAGGTTGTGCAGCTTCCATCCTTGGAGGTTTTTAAACCCTAGCTTGCCCTTGAGCAACCCAGTGTGACCCCATAGCTGTCCCTGCTTTGAGCAGGAGGTTGAACTACAGACCTCTCGACGTTCCTTCCCATCTGAGTTATTCCGTGATCTGGACTGCAAACGCAACATCAGGCTCTGCAGACATTTGAAGCCATGGTCTCTGTACCTCTTCAGTCCCTGGCTCTGCCTGTGCTGGTAGCGAGAACATTCCTAAAACAGCCAGCTTCACCCATGTGTCTTCGGTATCGCTCAGCTCAGCTCCTCCATGGGCTACATGCACAGCACATAAGGAATGCGTCGCCTTCCCTGGGTAGACAAATGGAGCCGTCCCGCATTGCTCAGACATCTTGTCGCTAGTCCCCAGCCTGGGATGGCATCAGCTCTGCAGTTGGTATTACAGATGCCAGCAGCTCTGGAAAGATGCCATTTTCCACTGGTATTTTATGGGACAGGTAGGCTGGGGGTGGGCGTGGTGTGGGCACACACAGCCATACTCATCAAACTGGCCTCTGCCAGGCTTGTATCTACTGTCCCTCTGTCCGCCGGGTCTCCCTGGGTCCTCGTTTGCCCGAGGTAACAGCAGTTCACCTTCACGGCACCGGTATCCAACAAATTTGGTTCCCAAGCGAAACCTGTAGTCTGGTAATGTTTCCATAGGGGAGAGCCACTTCGGGAGCCAGGCCGCCCCCACCGCAGCCCAGCTCCCAGCACAGCCACCGCAGGGAGTCCCCTCGTACACTCCCCCTGGCCAGACCTGAGCTCCCTCTTTGTGGGCCTGGCACGATGAGCACAGGGGGAATTTGCTTTATTTCTAATACCGAAGAAACACTGGACATTTGCTGACAAAGGGTCTCCAAGCCCCCTCAGCATATTCCCTTTCCGCCACTCCATATCCACCCCTGGAACAGCTCTGCTTCCTCCTGGTGAGCATTCAGCACAGCCCTTGGTCCTCCTAAACACCCAGGGAACAGAGCTGCGTTCTCTGCTGTCACCAAGGTTGGGCAGTGAAAGTATAACACCTGCCTAAACAACAGATTTTTATTTAAATACATAAATAAATAAACCCCCCCAAAAAAAAAACAAACCATAGCAACAACAAAAAAAACCCACACCCCATTTCCAAAGAAAGTTTACCTCCTGGGAAAAGCCAATGGAAAAAGAGATGGGCAGGGTCAATGTGAGAGGCAGAAAGCAGCAGCACATCAGCTGCTCCCACTGCCAGGAGGGCAGGCACGTGCTCGAGGGCTGTGACACGACCCACGGGCCGGTCCCTCCATCCGAAATCTGTCTGTGCCCTTCCCACAGGCCGCCCCAGCCTGCCACAAGCTTCCCGTGTCAGCTGGCTCTGCCTTTCAGGGCACATAAAAACAAGTTAAAGGACATGACATTTATGCCAAAACATCTGGGAGAAGACAGAAATTTTACATTTGTCTCTGTAGGGGGAAGTCAGCTGCAAATTCGCTTCAGGAAAATAAATGCAGATAGAGTGATCACTGACACCTGCAGCCCACAGACTTTGTACCAAGTTTGCAAAACCTCGGGACAGAGGCTTTGAGCCTTGCCTCATCCAAGTTTCGACTGGCTTGTACTTTGTTTTAACTTGGCCTAGCTGCGATACCAATTTTTTTTCTTCTGAGGAGGTGGTTCTGGCTGATTCATTTTATTTTTATTTATTGCTGCTTCATACAACCCTAGTTTTATACAGATTCCACTCTGTGTAGAATAAGGTATTTGTCACTAACATACTGATGCGATATGAAGAAATACAAGCCTGATGGGGCAGCAGAGACCTCGAGAAGTGCAAAGGATGCTGTGTAGAGAAGTGCAGCCACGGGATGATAGAGAGATGGGTCAGAGACTTAGCCCTGGAGACTCCACAGCCATAAACAACTCGAGAGTTGCCAAATAAAGAAATACAGACCTGCAGGAGTTACCCATGAAAACCAGTTTTATCCAGAGACAAGTGTCCAATGTATACAAAAATGCATGAGAGATGTAATATGGAGTCACATAATGGAAAAAAGGGAGCATCCTGTGGTATGACTGACCTCACTACAGTTGCACAGATAAGAGAGGTGAACAGTAGCTGTTTAATAGCAACCTGCCATTATCCAGCAGGAACAGGAGTCAATTTTTCTCTTTCCTGCTGCCAGTAACAAGTGACCAGAATGTGCTGAAGATCACTGCACCACCAGCCTAGCCCCTCTCATGACATTTTTCACAAGCATTTCCTTTACATCAGTTAAACCCGCTCCCTTAAACCCGCCTCCTGCTGCAGAGCACGCACATGCCCCTTCTGTGCTTCCATTTAGGGGAAGACTCAGGGAAACTGCCACACTTTTCACACATGGCCCCCTGTGAAAAACAGAGGGGCAATAAGAGTCCCCAAACACAAAGAGAGGTCTCAGTCCCAGGAGGCTGCGTGCTGGCATGGCAGGGAGAAACCCCTTGTGGCACGATACGCCATGCTGGCATTTCAGTGACTGCTGCTGGCAGAGACCCCCAACACCACCAGAAGAGACGGGTCCCCAGGCCAAGCCCTGTTGCTGGCAGAGGCTACCACATACAGCAAATTCAAACCACTCCTCTACTTAGTGGCCAGTTAAGTAAAATGGGTTTTCAATAAACACACCCTCTCTCACCCTTCGCCCCACGATCAACCTGCTGCATTTTTAGCTTTGAAATATTGTCTCTTTCCCATTCCTTCTGGAGACAGATATGGCTGAAAAACATGTATTATGAATCTTTTCAGTCCCTAAAAATTCAAATTACAGTATTAAAATTTGACTTTTCTCCACAGGATATTTTAAGCACTTGGCTGTAATCAAGAGAAGCACAAACAGACTTTAAAGAGGCAAACAAAACAGCCTCCCAGATCAGCTGCTCTATCTCTTAGTCACATTCCCACCAGGTCTTCTATGTCAGTATTTTCAAGAAACACAGAAGAGAGAGGAATGGACTCTAATACAGAAGCAGCAGCAAGACAGGCAGGACAAATTCCCCTCCCACCCCCAAGGAAAATATTCAGATTGTTTCTGACTTGATCAAAAAGGAAAAAATTATTTCCCCAATGAAAATGAGGTAAATAAGAACTTGGGGACATACAGCATGTGAGAGGGCATTAAAAAAAGCTGCACACATCTGCACTGTCTCCGCCAGCAGTACTCACTGATAGTTTGTGTTCGTTACCAATTAATACGCACAGCTTGTCCACTATAGACTGACCCTACTGAATGGCCAGAGTGTTGGGCCACTGATACTCCTAAGGAGGTGGTATTTCGATGTTGCTTTTATCACAAGAGCAGATAAATATCATTTACCCCACCTTCTATATCCTAGTGCACTGCGTTGCACAAGTCATCCTCAAAACAACTGCAACAGAAGTTCAAAAAGGAGGTGATTTTCCCTGGTAAAGGTCACGATGAAAAAAGGAGAGACACACACGCTCCCTGGAGCGGGGAGGCTCAGAGCACTGAGTGAGCACAGCCTCAACACGACAAATTTCACAGAAACACAGAAGTGTTTGTTGGAAGGGAGCTCCAGAGCTCTCCGGTCCAGCTTCCCACAGGACCAGGTCAAGCCATGGCCTGTCTTGTTCCAAAATGAACTGGTGCACAGCCACCTGGACAAAGAAATGCAGAACTAGTAGGTGCCAAAAGTCAGCTCTGAAGGAAAGTTTTGAAAATAAATTACCTCCAGGATAGTGGGGGAAAAATAAAAGGTGAGGAAAGGCTCGTTAGTCACCTGCAACCACTCCATGAAAATAAAATCATCATTGCCAGGGTGCCACCTACCACCGACACTAATATTATTGATAACACCTTGGATCTGACATAGCCTCTAATTGACAGAAGACTTGAAGTGTGAAATTTCCTTTGGTAGTCATTCTTATTGCCTATTGCAATCAAGCCAGACACCACAAGGAGGAAAAAAAACCTAGCTTCCTTTTCAGACCTTGAGTTTAATTCTAAGACACTTAGACACTTCTTAAAACTCCCACTGTAAACTGATAAAGAAAAGCTCTTGCTGATCCTTCAGCAAAACAGAAAAACAGAAACAGAAAAAAAAACTTCTTTAAACTATCTACTATTTGAGGGGGAAATTCTATCTTGGAATTTCAGGAATCTTCCTGTCTTGACAGAGCTTTATCAGAAGAGTGCAGTTTTAGACATATTCTATCAGAGTAACCTTCCCTATACTCTCAGGAGGTCGCCATAGTATAGGGCAGGTGATGTGGACCTACACTACTTCTTCATGCTTTATAACTGCTCTGGGACAGGTTAAGTTTATTGTTTTTCAGGATTTTGAAAAGATGGAAGTTTACCATAGACACTGCACCTTCCCTCGGACAGGAATGCTCTCTTCCAACCCCCACACTCAGAAGAACGCCAGCGCTACCAGCAGGAACACTTGTGTTCAGCTTGAAACACTCTGGGACTTGCACCAAGAACTTTTCTGTTTTGTCTCCTGTGGGCCATTCTCTGGGGTTCAGCTACCTTAAAAAAGCATATTCAGCTTACTGTTTACAGTCCTACAGAGAAACACTATTTTCTAAAAAGAGATAAAACACAGCAAGAATATGAAGCTTGACCAGTATACAAAGTTCCAATGATACTCTAGTCAAACCTAAAACGAAAAAAAAGAAATATATTGCTATATATTGCTTATACAAAGCAATCTTTATTTTCAAATGCTGCATTGATAGAATTTATCTGACTGACATCCCTATGCACAGACACAGACCCCATTCATCCTTCCCACTTCACTGTTCAGCATAGCACAATCGGGCCAACTATGCATAAAACCATTTAGACCAGAAGAAAAATCTATTTGCAACCCATTAATCATTTGCTTATAAGTTAACAGAATTCACTTGGAAAAAATCACCAAGAAAAAACATTTCATTTCTGCATTCAAATGAAGAAGAGATCAGGCACACCACAGGGCTGGTCCCACGCGTGGAAGCTGCTGATGCTTTCAGTGCTCTTCACCTCCTTAACCTTGATAAAGAAGTACTCTTAAGGCTCTGCTGCTCATGTTGTAACTGCCTCTCCCAGAAGGCAAAACAGTGCAGAAAGAAAAGGGCAGGGGTCCTCCAAGAATGCCATGGCCCACATGGCTTTTCATCAAGTAATCAACCTTCTGCAGTAACCATCCTTCACTGATGTCTTGCCAACATATACCAATTAATTTTACCAGTAATACACGCGCTTCTCCCAAATGAAAAGTGTTTTCCATTTTTTGCTCCCAACAACGTTTCAGAGAAGTCCCAAATTTCATTCTGTAGCCTAGATCTTGCCACAAATAATATCCACGGGGAAGGCTTTATAGAGGTTTTTGATAATGGTATTTTGCAGAAGTATGGTTGGCCTTTCTTGTTTGGAAGAAAGGAGGCATGTGGCGACAGGAAGTTACGCTTGTAGCTTCTGCTTTAACTCCAATGCCCAATTACAGCCAAACCTACAGGTGACGTTCACATCAATCTTTGAAGAACTTTTGTTTTAGGATCTGTATTTTCTCATGTGTGCAGCAATAGAAGCAGAAATCTCAGTGCTCCTCTTATTCTGGCCATAATAGTCCACAAAGTCACCATCTGGCCCGAGGAGGTACATTATTATCGTGTGATCCACCTGCAAGAGAGCACATCGTGGCTTGGTGAAAAAGATCATAGAATCACAGAATACCAGGTTGGAAGGGACCTCAAGGACCATCTCGTCCAACCTTTCTTGGCAAAAGTGCAGCATAGACAAGATGGCCCAGTACCCTGTCTAGCTGAATCTTTGAAGTGTCCAATATTGAGGACACTTCCCTGGGGAGATCATTCCCATGGCTGACTGTTCTCATTATGAAAAATTTTCTTCTTCTGCCCAATTGGAACCTCCCCAGGAGTAACCTGTACCCATTACCCCTCATCTTTTCCATGTGACTGCTTGTAAAAAGGGAGTCTCCGTCTTCCTTGCAGCCACCCTTTAAATACTGCAACATCCCGCACATCTCTCAAAGTCAGCAGTAACAGCATCCCATTCAGCCTTTCGTTCAGCTGTCTGACAAGACTTCTCACCAAGAAGCTAAAGCAAGATAAGGAAAACCTCATCACCACCTTGGCGACCTCTTCTTGTTTTACCCAAGAAAAGAAACAGAGAAAACCAGTTGCATACTCAGAACGTATGAAGAATGCATAAGACAACAAGTCTTCCGTAATCTGCTGGCACCCTTGCTGCAGCACAGACAAGGCTGGGGGCAATCCTGCGGGCTAATGGTCTTTTCTCCTCACTTTTCCCAGTTTCCTTCTACTTCTCATGATGCTTCATGACCCCTACAAGGTATTCAAGCTCCTGCTGCTAATGTGATGTAGATCCAATATAAACAGAGGTATTTCATTAAACCAAGTTCACTGTCAGTGCAAACAATGGGACCAAGGGCACCACTGGGATACAGGAGCTGGCAGAGAGAAATATATGTGCTGGGAGGGGGCTCCCTCTACTGTCCGAACTGAAATAACCTTAAAAAAATGTTCAAAGTAACAATTTCTTGCACGTTCAAGATATTCCAATTTGATTTATATAAAAATTAACTTCTCTGTAAATTTATTTAAAATGCCACTGCAAGTACTGTCTGCATCTAACTGTGACAACATGAGCAAAGACACAAAATACTGAAAATGGAGGCCATGAAGCTGCAACTACTCAAGTGACTACATCATCTCACTGCCACCAAAGAAAAAGAACTGAAAGGGACTTACGCAGTGAGACTTACAACTGTGTTTGAAATTAAGAAATCACACAAACATTTCCAGTACCACAAGGTAAAAGGATGCATTAAACTTAACGGGACTTCGGTCACTGAAAGCGTGTTTCTCAAAATTTTATTTACAAATGTTTAATTCAAATATTTTAATCTAGTTTCAAATGTTCAATTTAGAAATCAAACAATTTAGATCCTTCAACTGGAAACTAGCCAAAAAAAAAAAATCAGATAGCCTGCTCAGAATCTTAACTCCCCAGCCTATGGAAGATTAAATACAGTCAGAATGGAAAAAATACCACTGCTCTTCAAGCTGTGCCTGAAGCCTGCACTGTTCCCACTGTATGCACATAAGATCATCATTCAAGTTTCAATGAACCTTCCAAGCCACGGAATAAAACAAGTAAATTGTATGTTCTGGTATTGAGAATTATAAAATTGGGATTATTAAAGAAGAGCTGGTAATATTCAAGTAATACTTTAAAATTTCAAACAGAAGTTTAGAAATTACTCATCTCAATGCTCTTTTCAAGTCGAAACAGGCAGCAAAGTTTAATTGCCTGTAGTGCCCCTCTTCCTCTTCCCCACCTCCCAGCAGCGTGCGGAGAAAACAGAACCCGCTCCTGCACAAACATCAGCCTTAATCACCAACTGGCAGAACAGGCCCATGCAAGACATAATGAGTGAAAAAAAAACCTTACTGGAAGAAATGTCAGAGTAGTAATTACATGAATAAGTCTCAGGTAAGCACAAAACCAGCCTCGAGCTCTCCCTCTGAGGCCTGTTGTTACAGAAACCTGTGTCCTCTGGCCTTCCTGCCCTGAACACACAGAGCTCACTGACTCCCAAAACCAAGAGCCTATAACAAACCCTGAAGGGATGCAGGTATACTCCTCCTCGGCACCACGTCTGGGGCCTCCAGGCTGCCTCAACTTCAGTTCACTCATTTAGTGTCAGATTCTACCGATTTTTTCCCCTCTCCTGAGCAGGGATCCTTTGCCAATCCTGTTCCTATAACCTATTCTTGCATTTCCACCAGCGCCCTTTTATAAATCTGATTTTAAGCACTACCTTTAGATTGATTTCACATTGATGCTAGATTGATTTAAATTGGTGTTGAACTTCTCTAGCAAGCTTCTCTCCTCCATGCAAATACAGTATCTTAGACACCGATGGCTGCAGCTATTGAGTTGCCACTTTAAATGAAGACAAATTCTTGATCTCCCACTTCACACTTCAGTAACGTAGAGCAGTGCACATCACCACTACAATTCCACCTTCTCTTTACTGAGATCATGTGCTGCTCTTGCTGTTTCTTTCTGTGCACCACTTCTTTGTTCCACCAATCTTTCTGTCCATGTGGATAATTTATTTGCTGCAGTCAGGTGGTTTTAAAAAATAGATTGAGAATAGACAATACTGGATTAGACCAAAACCAATCTGCCTCAGCATCCTACCTCAAATAGTGGCCAACAGTGGTTACTTTAAAGAAAAATATAAAACCAGCACCAAAAATGTGTTCTCTTCCTCTATTATCTCCCAGTTTCCAAAAAATTTTGTCCCACAGACTTCCTGAGCTAGGCAAGACTTCTGTGCATTTCATAATCATCAAGAGACTGCTTTTTCCAAAGACTAACAACAATTCTTCCTGTGGACTCCCATAAACTTCTACCATTTGCATCTGTAGCGAGGGATTCCACTTCTCACACGCCCATTTCATAGAATCATAGAATCGCTGAGGTTGGAAGGGACCTTTAAGATCATCAAGTCCAACCATTAACCTACCCCAACAAAAACCACTTCTAAACCATGTCCCTAAGTACCACATCTACCCTTTTTTTAAACACCTCCAGGGATGGTGAATCCACCACCTCCCTGGGCAGCCTATTCCAATGTTTAATAACCCTTTCAGTGAAAAAATGTTTCCTAATATCCAATCTAAACCTCCCCTGACATAACTTGAACCCGTTTCCTCTTGTCCTATCACTTGTCACCAGGGAGAAGAGGTCAGCCCCCATCTCTCTACAACCTCCTTTCAGGTAGTTGTAGAGGGTGATAAGGTCTCCCCTCAGCCTCCTCTTCTCCAGGCTAAACAACCCCAGCTCCCTCAGTCGTTCCTCATAAGGTTTGTCCTCCAGACCCCTCACCAGCTTTGTAGCCCCTCTCTGGACACGCTCCAACACCTCAATGTCCTTCTTGTCGTGAGGGGCCCAAAACCGAACGCAGTGCTTGAGGTGGGGCCTCACCAGTGCCGAGTACAGGGGGATGATCACTTCCCTAGTCCGGCTCACCACACTATTCCTGACACAGGCTAGGATGCTGTTGGCCTTCTTGGCCACCTGGGCACACTGCTGGCTCATATTCAGCTGGCTGTCCACCAACATCCCCAGGTCCTTTTCTGCCGGGCAGCTTTCGAGCCACTCCGCCCCAATCCTGTAGCGCTGCATGGGGTTGTTGTGACCCAAGTGCACGACCCGGCACTTGGCCTTGTTGAACCTCATACCACTGACCTCAGCGCATAAGTCCAGCCTGTCCAGATCCCTCTGCAGAGCCAACCTACCCTCAAGCAGATCAACACGCCCGCCCAGTTTAGTGTCATCTGCAAACTTACTGAGGGTGCATTCGATCCCCTCATCCAGATCATTGATAAAGATATTAAAGATTAAAGATATTAAAGAGCCCCAGCACCGAGCCCTGGGGGACACCACTTGTGACTGGACACCAACTGGATTTAACTCCATTTACCACCACTCTCTGGGCACGGCCATCCAGCCAGTTTTTTACCCAGCGAAGAGTACACCTGTCCAGGCCATGAGCAGCCAGTTTCTCCAGAAGAATGCTGTGGGAAATCGTGTCAAAAGCTTTGCAAAAATCCAGGTAGATAACATCCACAGCCAACAAGAACCACCACCTTTCTTTTGAATTTTAGTTTCCTTTAATGCCTTTACTTCTTGTAATGAAGAGAAAAAAGTGAAGACCATATAACGTGTATCCTCATTTGTACCTCCTCCAGTTTGCTCAGGATGGGGCAAGTCAGGAAGGCCTTGGCAGCAGCTGAGTCCTATAACCAGTCCTATTCACTTCCAGGCAGTAAGTTTAGCCTCACTTAAACCTCGTTTTCCCCCTTCACACTATTACTCTACATATTTTATTCCCACTTAATTTAGTATTAACATGTTCTCTCTTCCAGGTCATTTGGCACAGGAGGAAGATCCCCACAGTATCTGCATAGAGACTTTGCATCATCCAAGTCTCTTGCCAGGAAAACCTCACTCCTCAGTGTCAGTTTGGCAGGCAATGACTTGTTACTCACTTTCCCCTCTCATTTATCCCTCTTCCTATTGCCTTAATTTCACAGTTCCATTTTGACTTTGGAGCACACAGGAAAACAGCCAAACAAAAAAACATTACACTACAGAAAAAAATTCAAATTAGTGCCAGGCTTGCTAGTTCATATGGTGTTCTGTATGCAGGCCTGGGATTGTACATTTTTTAGAACGTGTTTCAATGAGGTTCTGAGCTTGTAAGAGGGCACCTTGATTCTGAGTGAGATCTCTAAAATACAGCTTAATACATTGGTGCAACAGGGCTCCACCATGTAGATCTTCAGCACAGTTTGCAACAGCTGCCTTCTGACTATAAAATCTATATTCTGCTCTTATCCAAAGCTTTTCATTAGGCAAAGGCCCTGCATTCACTTACTATGTAATCACTGTCTTCATCTTTGGGACCTTCACTGTAATACACACGGTAAGCTTTGGCCACTTGGTCAATCTGTGCCTTGGTACCAGTCAATCCGATCAGCTTCGGAGAAAATTCTAGACAGAGAGAAGATATTTAGATGTTTTAGTGAAAAGAATCCCACCAAGAGCTCCTTTTCAGTGCTTTACATGCTGCAAGACATCGAGGAAGAAATCAGTAATACCTTTAACATATCTGGCAATGGCTTCTTCGTTGTCCCTCTCAGGATCAATGGTGATGAACAGTGGGGTCAGATTAGGCAAAGATGGAATTCTATCTGTGACATAAGCAATTATTATTTTTCTTAGAAAAATAAAAGTCATTTCTCACCTCCCTTCAAACAAGCTCACAGCCAAGCTACCGTAACATCAATCCAAGCCGACTCTAAGTGACAAAAAAAGCCATTTGGTGCAGCTTAATTTATGCAATTTGTGAATGAAGCAAATACCATGAAATCAAATGCTCGGTGCTTTGTGCTGGGTGCAGGTACATTTCCAGCCCTGGAGACCAGGATTTCCAGCTGGAGACCCTGCCCTGCTTAGGATAGGGCTCTGATGCAGAAAATGCCACGGCATGATGTGCGTATCGAAGCACAATGGTCAATAAAAAGAGAGGACGCCTGTGATGGTGGAGCAGGATAGGTGAAGACACAATTCAGGCTCTTTCCCTCATGTTCCAGCCATAGCCTTCACTATATTTTCTTCACTTTAGTCCCTGCTCCCACCTGCTTGGTTACTATCACCCCTGCTCCATAACTCTTCAGGGCCTGCAGGCTGAGAAACCCACCTCTGTCACACATCCTTCCCCCAACCTCCATTCTACAGCACAGTCACTCTCAGAAAGGACTCTCACAGAGATTTGTTCTCTCAATGAATAAAATAGAGAGGAAAAACCCTAACACACCCCACAACCACTTCTTGGCAAAAATACAACGCAATGGCCCTGCTCCCTGTAACCTGCCACCGTCACATTCTATTATGAAAAAGTCCCCTGTTGCAGAAAGATCAGTGCTGTCATGCTCTAAATATCAGATCCCAGTGACAGTCAAATTGACGTATGTATTATTAGCAATTAATTCAACAACCAAATAGTAGCCAACCGCATTTTTTAAAAAAGACCATCACTTATTATGATTTGTGATATTTTACCACAGTAAACCTGGACCTCCCATAAAAAGGGCCATTATGCCAACTGAATTCCCATACCAATTTCATCTACCACTTCAATCATTTTCTCCAGTTCATCAGGACAGATGTCAGGGCAGTGTGTGAAGCCGAAGTAGATCAGCACCCACTGGCCGATGTAGTCCTTGCTGGTCCTGGGCTGTCCCTCATGGTTGACGAGTGAGAAGGGCCCTCCTAGAAGCGGTTTCCCAATGCCTCGGTTTCGTTCCTTCTCCAGCTCTACAAAAAACAAGTTGGGATCAAACACATCCATGCTGCGAGATCCATGCTGCCTCCAGGCGAGCCTCAGGAGCTGTCGCAGAGCCACAGCCCAGGGCATCGAGACGTCCAGATCTACCAACCCCCACTGCGCTGAAGCCTAATGCAGACCAGACTTCCAAAATGCATTCCATTTTCGGTAAAATCAAATACATCACTAAACTCCTTTGAAACATAACAATCTCTTTCATTGTTATCTGATTGTATTTCTATTTAAGAAAAAAGAAAAAAAGAAAGCAAAAGATAAAAACAGGTACCTGGCTTGCTGTGAAACAGAAAAACCAGCATCCTTTGCAAACTGAACATATCCTAAAAGCTGTAATATCACTGATTTTCAGCTTTAAAAACACGAAAATGAAACCCGTGGGCAGTTACAGCAGGACAGGGAAACACAGGCCTACACTAGAGAGAGGGAAACCAACCTGCATGGAAATCCCCACCGCATACCTGCGCCGCACCGACCGGTGTGCACAGCCAAGCGCAGCTATTCCACAGCAAAAGCAGATTTAAGAATTTCACAACGCTTAACCTTGAAGGCATTTTTAAAAATTTTCTGCAGCACTTATATACACAGAGGCACAAAGTGTCACCGCGAGAAGCATAGTGCGATTCAGTGGAATGCCGAACGGGGTAAAATACAGTCGAATACAAGAAATCCATCATCTAACCACAAAAAAAAAAATACATCACCGAATACAAAATAAGACACTCCTGCTGCTTCTCCCGCCCGGCCGCAGGCTAGCAGCCCAGGCCGGGTCCCTCTGAGGCGGGAAGGCTCCGGTCCCCCCCGCCTGCACTCACCCTCCTCCTTCTGCCTCTTCACCTTCTTCATGACGGCCAGCAGCCCCCCGCACAGCACGAAGGTGGCCGCCAGCGACCGCCACGACACCAGCTGCTGAGGAGAAGCTGGTTAGTGACTGAAAAGGCGGGGGAGCAGGGGTGACGCAGGCCGTCCCGCCGCCCCGGACTCCTCCACTGAGGGACGCGGCTCCCGCCCTCCCTCCCTCCTTGACTCACCCTCCTCTCCGCGCCCGGCCGCGGGCCGCTGCCGGGCGGCGGCAGGCGGGACAGCGGGCGGCTGCCGGGCGCCGGCAGAGCCGCCCGACACGCGCCCGGCAGCCGCCATAGCAGCGCCACCCGCCCACAGCGCAGCGCCGCCATCTTGTGGCCCGCTCTTCCGCGCCCGCCTCTTCCGCCCCCCTCAGCCGGGAGCTGCCGCCATGGAGGAGGCGCCGCCGCCGCTCTTCGCCTTCGGTGTTATCGCGGATATCCAGTACGCGGACGCGGAGGACGGCTACAACTTCGGTGGGTACCAGCGGCGGTATTATCGGCAGAGCCTTCACCTGCTGTGGGACGCTGTGGAAGCATGGGCGGCAGAGAAGCCGCCGCTCGCCTTCGTACTGCAGCTGGGCGACATCATCGATGGCCTCAACGCCCGCAGCGGAGAGTCCGAGGGTGCCTTGGCACAGGTGCTGGCAGCGCTGGGGCAGCTGCAGGTGCCGGTGCATCACACATGGGGCAACCACGAGTTCTATAACTTCAGCCGGGCCCGCCTGGTGCACACCGGCCTCAACAGCCGGCCCGCCGGGGCCGTGGCTGGCCCACCAGCCGAGGACTGCCACGCCTATCACTTCAGCCCGACCACGCGGTTCCGCGTCGTTGTGCTCGACGCCTACGACCTGAGCACCGTGGGCAGGGAGCCAGACAGCCCCCGCTACTGGGAGTCCCTGCAGCTTCTGCGGGAGAAGAACCCCAACGACAACCTCAACAGCCCCGCAGGTACCCAGCTCGACCCTTTGGCAGGGAGTGCGGGCGGCTGAGCCTCCGCTTCCCAGAGCGATAAGGTGGCTCCCGGGGCTGACATGTGGTTCCCTGGGGGCTGAGGCATATGCCCCGTTTCTGCCCTCCTCCTTCACCAGCCTGCTGTCACCTGACCACCGTCAGTGGGTCTCTAGGTGGGCACAGGAGATGCTCCCCCATCCCCATCATGCTGCTCTGGTGCTTTTGGGATGGGCTTATGTTGTGCTCTGTGCCCTGTGGTACCAGAACCACAGCTGTTGGTGCAGCGGCTACTGCAGAGTGTCGAGTGATGTCCACACCATCCCATGGTGGTGAGGGGGGACACGCAAGAGTGGAAACCCTGCCCGTGCAGTGTAACCAAAACCCCCAGAAACACTAACAAGTCGTTTTATCTTGTTTGTCCAGGAAGGCTGGAGTTTTGATTCAAGGGATGCAAAAAAAAAAAAAAAAAGGTTGTAAAAGTAAACCACCTATCATAAACAGACTTACATAAGGCAAGCAATTAGGGAAGCCACAAGAGGTGCATGCAACTATGCCTAACCTTTTTCTTCATTGCAGGACTCGAAGAACCTCGGTTTGTAGAGTTTAACGGAGGATTTAGCCAAGCCCAGTTGGACTGGTTCAATGAAGTCCTCAAGTTCTCTGATGAAAACCAAGAAAAAGTTGTAGTTATGGGTAGGTGGATATAAGCAAAAAAAAAAGTTATGTAGCCAGTGTATGTTAGATGAGGAAAACATGTAGCAGCTCTGTAGCTCCACTGTGTATGTGACCTGTGAAGCAGGAGAATAGCAACAGTGTCTCACACTTGGGTGAGCTTTCTCTGTACAGTTAGCTGTCTGAACTTCCCAGCAATGAAGGCAGAGTTAACGCTTCAAGTAACTCTCCTGCATCTTTCCCTCTGAACTGCAGGTCACCTGCCCATTCATCCCGATGCTTCAAACGGAGTTTGCCTAGCCTGGAATTACGAAGATGCCCTTTCAGTCATACACTCCCATCAGTGCGTGGTCTGCTTTCTCGCAGGGCACCTGCACGACGGTGGCTATTGTTTAGACTCTCATGGAGTTCATCATTTGACTTTGGAGGGGGTTATTGAAACTCCACCAGAAAGCAATGCCTTTGGAACTATTTATGTCTATGAAGATAAAATGGTATTAAAGGGAAGGGGCAGAATTTCAGATAGAGTTATGCATTTCTGAAAATGGTAAGCAAATACAAATCGCTCTTCTTCAGGAAGTACTCTGACAAAAGCAGGGGATTCAGCTTATTATGTGCTTGTAGAAAGATGTGCGTGGCTGATCCTTATAGCTTTAACTCAAACACTTTTCTCTCGGATACAGAATTTTAGAAATTACATTTCTGTAAGAAAACAGACCTAGTTTCTTCATGGAGAAGAGAGAAGGCCAGTAACCATGTTTAAAATAAATATACTTGAACGCAGAATGTTGACTTCAAACACCCAATCCTGACCGGATTGCTATTTATTGTGAAAAAATGCAAACTATATTCTTAATATTGTCCAAAAAAAGCCTATTTTTTTATATCAGTCAGAATTAAAGTGTGCAGAGTTGCACCTGCCCAGCTGCCTTTCAGTATTTTTTTTGAACACTGTAGTCAATAATGTCTCTCACCTGGCAGAATTCGTCCATCATGTAGCCTAATGCAGTCTTCTTAACACTGCTTTAAAAGACTGTGGGAAAGCAACAGAAGATCAGCGAGGAGGACTGTAAACATGCTCAAGTGACTCGAACCTAGGGTACTGGAAAACACATATATCACACTAATTGTTATTCAGTCTCAGGTGCTTGCAAGAAAAGCACTTGCACTTAGATAACATAAGTCTGTGATGGACTCAGGGACACCTTATCTAGCCGCTTGAGAATCCGAGCCTGTTGTTGAAGAAGACCAAAGCACGGGAAAACTATGCCTGTTTGAACCCTTTAAATACCAGCAAGAACAGGGAGTCTGCGCGCGCTCTTGGAGTCCATGCACGCTCTTGCTAACAAGGACTCTCTCGCTGCCAAGGACTCTTGCTAACAAGGACTCTCTCACTCCGTGGTGCCCGCAGTCCCTGCTTGCGTGCCTCTGCCTGGGTGTTGCTTCAGAGATTCCCCGGTCTGTGAGGTATCAGGATTAAACTTGTTCTTTGCCTTTCATCCGTGGTTTGGTGGTTGTTCCTGCGTCCTGCCTGCATCGGCTCACACAATGACTAAAGTAATTTTCAAAAAAATCTAAGCCCAAGGAAACTGGAGACCATCTATGCTACATCAGAGCACAGCGCAGAGGGGCCCAAACTAAAAAAAAAAACCAAAACATTCAAGACAATAAGGCTACGGCATCGTGCAATGCTGCAGATGCACCTGCTGGGATCTACGTGCGCACAGCTGCAGCAGTACTGAGCGAAAAAGCCCTGATGTGGGAGGATCTAAAACATGCTGCTGTGCTGCATCTGGACCTGTTCTGGCTCTCACACACAGCCAGCTTGTGTGTCCAGCACATTCACCTGTGCTTTCTTCTCCAGGATTAGCAGCAGTGGAACGTGCTTACTGTCGCTGTGCTGCTATGTGGGTTCTGCTCGCCAGGAACAGAAATTCTGTGAGAAGCAGAGTTGTGATAGTGACCGTGTCTGCTGGTGGCAGCCTTGAGCACGCATCTCACAGAAAATAAAGATATGGAAGCTTTCATTGAATTTTCTTTAGAAAAATAGTATTTATTACTGTGTAAAACCAGTGATTTTCAGTTAAAGATAATAGCAAAAATATTCCTTCAGATATATTCTACCACATGATTTTAGTGTAGGAATAGAAATACAGACTGCTGAATTTCTCAGTTAGTCTCAATGGACTGTCCAGGCAGATACCTGCGACTTTGATGGTTGTAAATAGTCATTTATTGAAACAAAGTGTTTGCTTTACTTTTCCCTTATGTAACAGGAACAGTAGATTTCCCAAAATACAAGGTGGTTGGAGAGTGATCCAGGGATGCCAGGATATCTTATCTTGAATATACCATTAGAACACACATTAGATCCACAGTGCTCTGAAAATGTATGAAGAAGGCAGCTGAACAACAGTTCCCATAGAAAAATTCTCCACTCAGATTTGACAGTGTTCCTCAGTTTTTTTAACAAATCTCAAACGGCATTGCTGGAGGCAGCCAGGCGTTCTTGGGTCATCTCAAACTGATACTAACTTTTCATTAAGAACCAAAAGCAAAGGCAAGTAAGGTCAGAATATTTATTCTACACTTTCTTCCACCCAGTTAAATCACTGTTTTGCAGTGCGTTGGCCAAGATGCTCGCATCTCTTTGTTCAGGTAAATGTACAGCCAGGAAGCAAAGGGGAAGAGGGCGACCACAATGGCAGCAATCAAGCGAACTCCACCCAGTGGCCTCCTACAAAGAAGCAAACGCATCAGAGCTACTTCAAATCAGACTGCTATGAACATTCACACCTGGCTGCACTTGCAATGACACTCTATATTCACTAAAGACAGCAGAGTGCCTTTGGCCACTTTAATGTAGCTCCTGTGGATGCATCAGCAGAGTCCTTCACTGGAGAGGCACCACATGCCAGCAGAAAAAAAAGTTTTTCTACCGCCTCAGGCTACATAAACCAGGTGAAAAAAAGGAAAAGCACCCTGCTTGCCCAGAGCACCCGTGACATGTTTTCCCAGCACAAACGTACTGTTTGGCAGGTTGGGATTTCTCATGCTCCTAGCTAGCAGGAGCTTGGCAAAACTGCTGTAGCACAGTCCTCTGAAGAGGCTGGAGAGGAAAAGTGTGGAGCCACTGCAGCCAGGCAGCCACCCAGAACCTTCTGCCAGTTCTGCCTGCATCACCCGCCTGCTCCGGTGGGCGCAGCAGACACCAGTACAGAGACCCTCACCAGAAAGTTCTGTAAATTGGGAGCAATGGCAGAAATGGCTTTGCAGTTCATTAGCAGTTGTGGCCAACACTTGCTACCCTGTTCCACAGAAGGGGCGCACTGTCCTTATTCAGAGGGAGAATATCTCCTGCGCGTTATGATCATCTTATATCAGATGAGCCGAGGGCTGGAGCCCCTCTGCTGTGAGGACAGTCTGAGAGTTGGGGGGGTTCAGCCTGGAGAAGAGAAGGCTCCAGGGAGACCTTATAGCGGCCTTCCAGTCCCTAAAGGGGCTACAGGAGAGATGGGGAGGGACACTTTATTAGGGAGTGTAGCGATACGTTTTAAACCAAAAGGGGGGATTTAGATGAGATCTGAAGAAGAAATTGTTTGCTGTGAGGGTGGTGAGCCCCTGGCCCAGGTTGCCCAGAGAAGCTGTGGCTGCCCCATCCCTGGAGGGGTTCAAGGCCAGGCTGGACAGGGCTTGGAGCAGCCTGGTCTGGTGGGAGGTGTTGGGTTGGAATGAGATGATCTTTAAGGTCCCTTCCAACCCAAACCATTCTGTGATTCTCTGATTATGGCAGGGAGAGCAGAAAAGAATATTTCATGTAGCTTTACTTTCCCCTCACAGACTTTTATCTGTGCAAGATCCTACAGCCTGTAGCACCAGCTGCTACTGAACAGTCTCAGATACCTAAGCAGACAGTGACATGAAGCAGAAAAACAAGCAGCCAAAATCAACTATGTGTTTTCAAGAAGCTAGTCACTAAACGTGAATATATGAATGGATTGGGGAAAAAAAAGGAAACAAAACTTACTTTGCTGAACTGCGACAAAGACTCATCCATATTGTAATAATCACCAGACCAAACAACTCTCTGAAAAGCCAAAGTAAAAAACAGATCAGAAAATAATACAAGGAGATGTTTACTTCTAAAAAATACAAATTTTGTCTCCACAACAATAGTGTACGTATTCATTACCTCCTTTTGGAGAAGTTTAACATATTTCACTAGAATTATAATTATAAAGGTATTTACATGGACGAACTTGGCCTCCCACCACAAATCTACAAACAACGTGACCCAGCTATACAGCTGCAGAAATTCCTGCTTTCGCTTTTTGTTCTGCTGCTAAACTTACATTCCACAGCACATTTCCCTCATTAGCAGAGAGCAAAGCGGTATTCCAGACAGTAAACAGCTGCAGTAGCTGCCGGTGCTTCCCCTCAAATACTGAGCAAGCACCTGCTTAGGGCAACAACCAAATGTCCAGGTGAGAAATCCTCCCCGGCAATTCAGAGGACTCAGCGGCCCCTGCCAGATAAACATGTGGATGGTATTACCTCAAGAGTTTTTAAACATTAATTCCCATTCCTACAGTTGCTGCAAGAGAACACAAAGCTGTTTCACTGTGATTGTGCCCTGGTCTTTGAAAGCCCGAACTGTCCCCAATCAAATCCAACTGCCCCCAATCAATCACGACTGTTCACTCGCCATTTAGCTCTTTCGTCTGACAAATCGCTGGTTTGGAGCACTATGGTCCCTCCTCCTTGGTTTGATCCCCTTGGACCAACAGCACTCACTGCAACAGCCCGGCTAATAAAGTTTAGCAAGGCGACCACCTGGATATGGCCTGTTGTGCTGAATTCGTGCGGGGAAAATAAAAATCACTGCTTACCTGCCTTCCTCTTCGTGCAAAATGTTTCCTTGAGTGTAGGCAAACAAAGAGCAAGCCAAGGCAATGGTCCCAACAATACAACCAGCAGAATGAAGGTCACAGAGGCTCCTCCAAACGCCATTATCTGAGGAAAAAAACCAGACTGCCAGCAACTGCAATGTAGTATGAAATACAGGCTACGAATCGAAAAGCAACTGAGTTGCTAAAAAAGATGCCTCCAGCAAACACAACATCTTGGGCAGGAAGATGGAATTAATACCAGCATCTTTTAGACCAGTGAAAGCTGCTAAAATGTGCTGTTGAAAATAAAAACTAGCGGGCTTGGGGCTTGCTTTGCTAGGAATGCAACTTCTTGGCAGCAGCACCTCAAGGAAAATAGTTTCCTATTCTCTCCAGCAAACAAAACAGGCTCCAGCATTCAACATGCATGGAAAAAAATAATCACAAAGCACATTACAAATGAAGGTTCTCTTAAGCAGGAGGAACGGCCTTTCCGGAGCTCACAGCCATAACCAGATGCTCAGCGTGACCCCAAGGGACCACCGGGGCCCGGGGAGGGAGCCCCAGGTCCCAGCCAGACATCAGGCTACCACCGCACTGTAGGGAGCGTCTTCCCTCGCACTCCCCAACAAGCCTCTGCCTGAGCTTTGCCCGTGATGATGAGCAACGCGGATGACATCTCTGCCTGGGCACCGATGTTTTTAAACAGAGAAATACAGATGATGTGAAAGATCTGAACGAGCCCACAGATGCTTGTGGTTTTCCATGTCCATTCCCAGGGGTTCATGGGGGAGAGGTGAGCAAACGAGACAGGCACAGACACGGGCATTTCTCGCTGATCTCAGCAATGTCAACAGCAAAAACAGTAAAGTTCAAAGTAGTCTTTTCTGAGCACTGACCCCTCCAGGCAAGCATTAAAGATGATGAGCTGCCAAAATTCAGGAGCTCTGTGTGACCCAACGTTGCAATCGATTCCCCATTTGGCTGAACTTGCTGCAGCTCAGCAGAGGCAGAATCTGTGTTTTCCACAGACTTGAATGGCAAGTATCCCTAGGTGCATTTACAGAAATGTCCAGTTCTACAACAGGTGTGCTATTTTAATCTTTATTTTCCACAGATCTTGGCACAAGTAACAAAAACCTACTTGTGAGTTCAACATGCAGATTCTCTTGACCAGCCAAATGCCGTTATGTTGAAGCAACACCTATTACGCAAATAAACCTCCCCTGAAATGTTCAAAACCACAGGCAACCAACCCTCATGGGTTTTGGCTTTATCAACGCTGACGTTTTATACATTCAAGACAGCCAGAATGCTGAGAGACTGCAATGGTGTGATTTGAGTGACAACAGCATGCACGCCTCAAGATTTTCTTTTTTGGCTAAGTGTGGTTTTAGTTTTTTCAGAGTAAGTATTCATCCAGAAAAGATACAGTCACTTTGTGTATATAAAATGTCATTATTTTAAAATTATTTCGTCTGGATGAAAATACAAAAAATGAACAATTTTCTGGAGTCCTGGACCAAATCTGATCTGACAGATTCTCAACGTGTGATGTGGCATTAACTCCCTTGGCATACGCACTTGAAAACTCATCCATTGCACTGAAGCCTCTATAAACACCCCCATCGCTGCCCGCGCTGTTATACCCTACACTGAACAGGACCTTTAGCTCTTTCAAAGGACCGCGCAGAGCTCAACTGCTCTTCATGACGTAGATAAGCAAAAATGCAGGTTTGCAACAAGGAAACAAAGTGAATTAATGTGCTAACGTCGACAGCTGAGCCAGGTTCAAGAACGTCCTCCCAGGCTTGTGCTCCACTCGGCTCTGAGCGCTGGAATCAGGGTGCAAAGGTAAGACCCTCCCCGCAGCAGGCCTTCACGCAGGGCTCCTTTGTTCACCTGCAGCACGGCCCACCACAAGCACTAACCTAACGACCAGCTTTTTGCCCTCAAAAGGTAGCAAGACATGTTTCCTTGTGGCCTGATCTTAATCTGTGATTCAATGAAAAAAACCTTTCAGAGGCAAAATTTGAGCAGAGACTCTGTTTTGCACACCCAATATCATACCTGTTACTGAGGGCTTAATGCTGACAAGCAGCGTCAGGGCAGATGGCACTAAGTAGGCAACCTGTTAAGGAAACATAAATCTACTCTGTAGCAAAACTTAGCAAGATAAGGAAGCAGAAGCCCCATCCACATCAACGCTCTTCCCCTTCACAGCAGTTTGTCAGACGCGCAGAAAAGCTGCCAGTCCCACTCCCTCTGGCATTGCCTGGCCCCTCTAGCGCCCATCTTATCATAGAACGCTTTAGGTTGGAAGGGACCTTAAAGCTCATCCAGTGCCACCCCCTGCCCTGGGCAGGGACACCTCCCTCCAGACCAGGTTGCCCCAAGCCCCGTCCA
Organism: Larus michahellis; assembly: GCF_964199755.1. Lineage (NCBI taxonomy): Eukaryota > Metazoa > Chordata > Aves > Charadriiformes > Laridae > Larus > Larus michahellis. The sequence goes on from NC_133909.1 coordinate 812,584, forward strand.
ACCTGGCCTTGAACCCCTCCAGGGATGGGGCAGCCACAGCTTCTCTGGGCAACCTGGGCCAGGGGCTCACCACCCTCACAGCAAAGAATTTCTTCTTCCGATCTCATCTAAATCTCCCCTCTTTCAGTTTGAAGCCATTACCCCTTGTCCTATCACTACATGCCCTTATTTTAAGTCCCTCTCCGCTTGTCCTGTAGCCCCTTCAGATACTAGAAGGCTGCAATAATGTCTCCCTGGAGCCTTCTCTTCTCCAGGCTGGACAACCCCACTCTCTCACAGCAGAGGTGCTCCAGCCCTTTGAGCACCTTCACCATCACCACCCAAAATCCTGGGCCATCAGCTGAGTGCCAGTCCTTGTTCCTCAGCTTCTGGGTTACCTCATCCTCGCTGCCCAACCAGCCGCTGCAGAGCCCCTGAGCTGCACATTGATCCCTCAGGATTGTCCCTACAGGATACCCCCCGGTCCCCCAAACCCTCCACCTGAGCAGGAGCACCCTCTGCCATCACAGCCCAGGCGCTTTCATCTGGGCTCACCTGTGCAAGGGATGGCCCCCTGCACAAGGGACATGCAGGGGACAGCCCCTGCCCACCCAGCAGCTCCTGCCACATGCAGAGACATTCCCCCTTGCCCCTCAGCTCCAGTCCCTGTGCACAGGGGGCCAGGGCCGCTGGGCCGTTCGTGTGCCTCAGAGAGGGCTGGCAAAGCTGAGGTTTGTCTCTACATCTCCTCTCGGGAGCAAGGAAGCCCTGCTGAGCTGAGTGGGAGCAGAAGGCAGCCAAGCTGGTGACTCAAGGCAAGCAGAGGTGGCCCGGAGAGGGGGGCTGGAGCGCCCTGGGGGGATCGAGAGGAGTTTGGGGTGTTCTGCACAGGGAACCAGCGCTCTGCGGGGGGTAGATGCCACTCTGAGGCGAAACAAGGAAAATCCTGGAAGCACGGTGGGATTCCAGCCGCCGCCGCAGTACAGATGGTTTTCCCGGCGCCTGCTCGGTCTTCAGCCGAAGGCAGGGAGCGGGTTTCCTCCGGCGGCCCCGGCTGCGACCAGGCCCCTGCGGACGGGCTCCACGGAGCGGGGCCGGGGCCGGGGCCAGCGGGGACCCCTCGGAGCAGGGAGAAGAGCCGGCCCCGGCGGGAAGGGCGACCCGTACTCACCGTCCACAGCGCGGCGTCGGGGTCATTCACCTGCAGCGGGAGACGCGCTCTGAGCCCGCGGCCGCCCCCGCCCGGGCCGGGCCGCGCCCCGCGGGAGGGCACCGGCGGGCACCGGGAGGGGAGCGGCCCCGCACTCACCTGCACGGCGGCCGCCAGCCCGAAGAAGGCAGCCATCAACAGGTTGCAGATCCGCCACAGCAGCCCCGCCATGGCCGGCGCCGCCGCCGGGGCGGGTCAGGGCCGCGGGGGAGGGAGCTCCCGGGGCCCCGCCCGCCGGGCCCGCGCCCGGCCGCCCCTGCCGGGGAACGGGGTCGGTGCAGCCGGGAGTGCTGCGGTGTGGGGGACGGTCAGCCTGGCTTGGTCGTAGCTACTGACATTTTAGAGAGATTTTTAGAGGTTGAAAAATGACTGTTTTCAAAATCGAGACAAAATGTCTTCATGGAAAGACACTGAGGGGCTGGAGCGTGTCCAGAGAAGGGCGACGGAGCTGGTGAGGGGTCTGGAGCACAAGTCCTGTGAGGAGCGGCTGAGGGAGCTGGGGGTGTTCAGCCTGGAGGAGGCTGAGGGGAGACCTTCTCGCTCTCTGCAGCCCCCTGAAAGGAGGGGGTAGCTGGGGGGGGGGTGTCTGTCTCTTCTCCCAGGAAACGGCCTCAAGTTGCACCAGGGGAGGTTTAGGACAGATATTAGGAAAATTTCTTCACTGAAAGGGTTGTCAAGCGTTGGAACAGGCTGCCCAGGGAAGCAGTTGAGGCACCATCCCTGGGGGTATTTAAAAGACAGGCAGATGTGGCGCTGAGGGACATGGTTTAGTGGTGGATTTGGCAGTGTTAGCTTGTTGGACTCAATGATCTGAAATGTCCCTTCCAACCTAGACAATTCTATGATTCTATGAAATTATGCGTCACTACTTACAATACGTGTATTCCAGGAATTACAGGAAAGCAAGTGTTGTTCTGTCTTTCACCTGTTGTATCACAGGTTGTATCACCTATTGTATTACACAAACCAGTCTGCACATAACAGGTTGTCCATCAGGGAGCTCCTCAGGCAAATAAGTCCAAGTACCTCCTGGACTCCATGAAGAAAAGCGTGACCAGCACATTGCAGGGATTTATTATTCCTTCTTTGACCCAGTGCTGGTGTATCTGCAACTTTCTGTCCTGCCAGGGACCCCACTGAAGGATGTGTACCTGGTGGGGTTAACCAGCATCAGACCCGCTGTGCCTGAACCTGACCCTGACCCTGACCCTGGCCCTAGCCCATAGGTTGACTTCCCAGCTTGACCTCAGGCTTGCCTTGTCTCCATGAATGTGGATGGTGATCTGGATTCTCTGTTGGATCTGGTTGCAGTCCCTGGGTCTGCCCTGCTTTCCCTGTGCCAGTGGGATGGGCATTGCCCATGTCTCCTTGGCCATGGTGTCCCTCCCTTAGTGAGCAGCCGGCCCTCGCTGCTCCCTGATGAGCTCCTTCCCCCAGTTCAGTAGGTGTGTGCCGGTGGCCAGGGAGGGTGGGAAGGTGATGTCAGGGCAGCAGGGGAAGGCTGGAGAGCTGAGTCCTGGTGCAGACTGGCTGAGGCTGAGATGGCTGTGGAGCTGCACCGCTAGTCACCACAGTGGCTGACGGGGGCTGGAACATGCCTGAGCGTGGGGAGTTCCTCTGCAGGGGCTGGGAACAGCCGTGGCTGGCAGGGCAGCTGCAGATCAGACCGCGCGTGCTGACACTGCTGGGCAGGCACCAACTACTACTGCTGTTTTGAGGGATACCTCCGAGGTCAGGCAGGACTATGCAAGACCAGATATTCTTTTATTCAGGATAGGGAAGGCAAAATAAGGAACTACTACAAATCCTGAAGTTTGTACCAAAACTAATTATGAACAGTGAGGTTTCCGCTGAGTTTCTGTCCAGTCTGTCCTCATAGTCAAGAACCAGCCTGTTGGTTGCAAAGGACATTGCGAGCCCACCTACATCCACCTACATGTGAGAGGTTTGTGTTTGTTATAGTTAACTTTGGCACCAGGTGTCTGAAAGGTTTTTTTCTCTACCGTAGAAGTAACTAAGCTGACTGAGAGCTGGCATGGCTGAAGAGAAGTAACTGTCTCCAGAAAGGCCTCCTGTTACACAGCAAGAGTGAACACCAACTCCAGGGATCCCCAGGGAGCTCGTCACAAGTGTCTCCTGTCTCACAAGGGCCATGAACAGATGTGGCGCTGGGTGTCATGGCTATGCCATGGCTTGGAAATTTGGTGGTGTTGAAGAACCACAGGTGTAGGGGAGGGACAGTGAGTCAGGGATAAGAGGAGACTTCTTTCTTTTCCTTGCCAAGAGATTGGGATTTAAATGGAAATTTATGTAATGACTCAATGGTCTAGAATTAGTCTTGCATTTATGAAGAGATTCAGTCTTTTTGTGTTGTCTGGAGAACCAAAAGCATATTACTCAGAAGAATAGTGGTGCTTCATCTTTCGCTGATCATTTATGACCAAAAGTGATAATTAGTGATGAACTGAAAGTGGGCCCTTTAGGAATGTTTTATCTACCACATCCACCCCTGAGTCTCTGTCAGATCATTTCTCCCACTGATTTCAGTGACAGCGTAATACAGTCCCCTCAGCCCCCAACAGAATTAAATCTTGCTGAACTGTTATGCAGAGGACGTGTGAATGTGTCCACATTTGTGGAGAGGATTAATGCTCGTCTTCTCCTCTTATGTTCAGCTGAGTCTTTCCTTGAGCAGGTTATGAGAGATGAAATTACTGCAGAGAAAGTCACAGAGAAGTAAGAGCCGTCTTTGTAAATGGCTGCTATTGTTAGAGCTCCGCTGAGTAGGCTTTATGGTTCATAATAATCGTGTTATTCTGTACATTAAACAACTGCTGGCAGCTGCAGGCAGAAAAGCAGGCTATGTTCACTATAACTAAATCCCTCATGACATTTAAATTGATTCACATTCCCATCCTGAAGCCCAGGAAAATTAAACCACTCTCTACAGGCGCCCTTAAGAGTACAACTTTCCTGTTCACAAGCTCTCTGGGAAGGGACTACAGATGCTTAAAGGAAAGGTGGGGAACAACACATTTTGTTCTCTTATCAAACTCAGCCTGACGCATGGATTAGCAAGAGCAACAGTCCAAACGTGCCTGCAATTTCTCAGCGGGTCCCCGTGGAGCCGCACTCCCTCACTGGGGCACCGCGAACTACACCACGCTCCTGGTTGGGGTTTCTTAAGGAGGCAGGACCTCACTGGAGAGCACTCAGCGACATTTGTCTCTGTGCTTTAACCTCTGTCCCCAGATCTTCAGTCCCTTCCCCTCACCTCGAAAGGCGCAGAGCTCTAGTAATGAGCCTGGTAATGTGCTCTCGTGACGAATCACTTTCGTGCTTTGTTTCCAGGCCCAGGATAAGCTTTTGAATGCATTTCTAAGGCAGGGGAGGTATCTCAGGGTAGAAAATGGACATGTCAAGGACTAAAAAGTAACAGCGGTGTTAATAAGAGAGAAGAATGTAAGAGAACAGTGTGTTTTTCATTAGAGTCATTTATACAATAGGAAAGTAAAAGCAGAGAAGCTTTTCAGGCACACCAGTTCTTCTTTGTGTGGGAAACAAAACCCTGAATTACCTTCCGTTTTTTCCAACTGATCTTGTGAAAAGTCAGCTGCAATGGACTCTATGGCTCTTTCATTCATCTGGTCACAAGCCACTGAGCAAACCCATACACCCCCCTGGTTTCTGTGCTGCTCTTTGCCGCAGCACCAGTGCTGGGCTGCAGGTCCGCAGGGGAGACCGCGACTTCTGGAGAGCAGCTGGGAGAAACTGGTGGAGACTGGGAGAGAGGCAGAGAAACAGCCGGACAGGCACGTCCAGGGCCCTGCGTGGGGTGGGACAGGACTTCAACCAAGGGGAAGGGGCTGGCAGAAAGCAGCTCCTCCTGGGCACTTGGGAGGGACAGCACGGAGGGTTTGGCAAGTCTGTAAGTGAGCAAAGTTCAGTGGCACAAGAGCAAGAGAGGGCAAAAGGCCAGTTCGTCTCCTGTGAGGGCAGGGTGGGAGGGAAGGGATTGCTTCACCAACCAGGGCATCAGACGCTGTCTCATTCTCTGCTGCTTTAATTCAAAAGCAATCTGGCCATAGTATATATTTAAGAAATAGAAAGGTTTTTCAGTGGTTGGTGTTCTTACTCTAAAGAAAAGGTCGAGGCTGTTCACTTTAAAGCTTTACCAACTACCACGAGGACTTCCTATCACCACCCCCGCCATGGACAGAGGAGACTTCTCTGTCTGAAGAGAGTCTCCAGCAATACTGCTTTCTCCCACAAGAGGGAGGCCAAGAACATTTAGTACCCCTGAGTATAATTAGAGCTACCTGAAAATTAGTTCCTCAATATTAGGTAAAACATTTTCCCTCCTTACGCCTCTCTGGGGTCTGCTGCTCCGCTCATAGAAGCCCAAGCTTATCGGCAGTTCAGGAACTTCGCCTGTAAAGGCCAGAGGTGATAAAGGCATCTGGAGCACAAGTCTGGTGAGGAGCAGCTGAGGGAGCTGGGGGTGTTCAGCCTGGAGAAAAGGGGGCTGAGGGGAGACCTTCTCGCTCTCTGCAGCTCCCTGAAAGGAGGGGGTAGCCAGGGGGGTCTGTCTCTTCTCCCAGGAAATGGCCTCAAGTTGCTCCAGGGGAGGTTTAGGATGGATATTAGGAAAAAATTCTTCACTGAAAAGCTTGTCAAGCGTTGGAACAGGCTGCCCAGGGAAGTGGTGGAGTCACCATCCCTAGAGGGATTTAAGAGATGTGTAGACGTGGCGCTGAGGGACATGGTTTAGTGGTAAGCTGGCAGTGCTGGGTTAATGGTTGGATTTGATCATCTTAAAGGTCTCTTCCAACCATATGATTCTATGATTCTAAATGAGAGTATTGCAGAGATGGACCCAGCAGCCAAGCTGTGATATTAGGAGAGCCAGGCTGCTTCCCAAGAGCCTGTACCAGAGATGTTACTGAAGCATTGCCAAAGCCACGCACCCCAGTGACCCACTCCATAACAGCACTCATCCTTGTGGACACTGATGGCACTGCCAGGAATGACAGCAGATTGGTTTTGACCAGATCAAAACTGGTGAAGAGGCTCCAGGTGGACAGGGGAGAGCTCGGGGGCTTTGCTGTGTGTCCTGGCCCCAGGACCCTGACTGCAAGTCAAACAGGGACATGTGGAAATAAATGTATGGTTACACAGCTGATAACGCCAAAAAAGCTTTGGTTTTAATTGCCTTACGGAGTGGGTCGGGTGCCATGAGCAAGGGAAGGACAGAGCCCCCCTTACTGAGACGGGGAGGAGCTCCATCTCACCTGATTTACTGACTTTGGGGGACATATGTCTAAAGTGTCTGACAGATTGACCTCCTTCTCATCCTTGTTATAATCCTATATTAACCACCTTCTTCCTACCTCATTAGTTTTATAGAGCTCACCCAAATTGATCTTGTTTATGCTTTGTCAGCTGCTTTCTTTAATCCTAATTTAAAGTCCTTCTCAATTCCCGAAAAAGGTTCTGGAACAACTCGTTAAACAAGGCACCTGTATGCAGCTGGACTACAACAAGGGGACGGACAACAGCCGCCGTGAGCTCAGCAGGAGCAAGTGCTGACAAACCAGCCTGATGTCCTGCTACAGCACGATGTTTTAGGCATAAAGTGAAAGGTAGCAGATGTCATACATGTTGACTTTGGGAAGGTTTTTAACACTGGCTGTCCTGACCCTCTCCTAAGAAGATAGGACCACATGGTGAGTGCAAGACTGGTGAGATAATTGTACCTCAAGTGCTAATTACCAGTGGTTGTCAAAATGGAAGGACACATTTTGATGCCACATCTTTTTTAATTACTTTAGTTAACAGCCTGGATGATTAACACCCATGATTGCCTTATTAAACCTGGAAATTACTGCAAGCTGTGAAGGACAGCAAAAACGACAGAATTCAGCACTAAAGTGACCAATGGGCTGAAACTGACGAGGCAAAGTTCAACAGGTATAACTTCAAGAGTAACCTTTATGACCAGTGAGCAACAAAAATACAACAGAGGGAACAACTTGGGTGGATGCAGTTTTTCAAAAAGGGGTCCAAGGTATAATGGAGGGCAAGCTGAACACCGGGAATGGGAAAGGCACCACACCGGAGCCTACGAGCCAGGAGCGTGCCCTCCAAGACAAGCTGGAGTAATATGCCTAGCTAGGGAGACTGTGCTTCAAAAAATACAAACCAACAGGAAAAAAAAAGTCAAAGAGGGTCAGTGAGGAGGCTGGGAGGCACAGAAACCATGAAGAAAGGCTGAAAGAATTGAGCTGATGTAGTCTGTAGAAGAGAAAGCGGGAACAAGGAGAGGAAGGGAAACATTGCAGTCATGGAGGGCCTAAAAGGTCATTTCAAAGAAGGCCACAGCAAGCAGGACAGGATATAAAGGATTTCAGCTCAGACAAAAAAGCTTAAGTTAGCCTTTCAGATAATGTCAGCATAGAAGTGTGCCAGAACAGATTGCTGAGGGATGGCGCAATCTCCATCACTGGAGGTCTTTAAGAACAGGTTTCACAAACATCTGTCAGGACAGGTAGTGTTGATCCTCCCAGATTTGCAGGGGGAGCGGGATAAGCAGTACGATTTTACCTAATTGTGAGCAAACCACATACAGGTGGCACCAAGCAGAGGTCAGCTGTCAGCTTCTGCCAGTGTTTGCCAGCTGGCGGTGGGTTTCTGCACCATGGCCTGCAAGATGCCAACTTTGGAGCTGCACTGTCGGTGAAGGCAGAAGAGAAGGCTTAAGGAAAGGGAAAAGAAAGGAAAGTTGTGGAACTACGGGTGGGGGGAATGTCTTTTGCATCAAGACCTGGACTGCAACCCCTCCCCAGGAGTTTAACTCTCAGCATTTAAGGCTAGTTTTTCTGGTAAGAGTAAGCAGTTTAATAAGCATCAGGTGGCTTTGGAGCACTTTGGAAAAAAAAGCTGGGAGAAGCCTGGGCGGGTTGGGTGAAGAAATAAGTCTTCACTCTTTCCCCTGGGGGCTGTTTTAGCCAAAGATTTTACTTTGGTCCCCACCTAAGCTACCTTACGGCTGTGCTGCTGCTGTGCCTGACCACGTCCTGGAGCCATGACCCAGACCCTGACCTGGGGACTTGACTTAACCTCAGACCTGCCTCATTGCAATAGACTTGTCTGGAGTCCGGGCTGAACCTGGTTCCTGCCATGGGACCTGCCCTGCTCAGGTCTGGGCTCCTGCCGCCGAGGCTGCTGCCCATCCACTGTTGACCCACTCCGTGCAGAGCAGCCGTCCTTGGTGCTCCCTGGCATTTCGTAGGTGGACGTAGGGTTGGGATCCCACTTTGTGCTAGGTGTTGAGGTGTCCCATATGGGAATACGGGAGGAGAGGATAAGGGCACACCTCCACCGGACATGCGTGCTCATGCTGCTGCATGCCGTGGGGCCTGTGGTCTTTGTTACAGGCTCTGCCAGGCACTGGCACTGATTGTTACCACCCGTGCTGCCCACACAAACCACATTCAGGAAGGGCTGTTCTTGTGGGAAGCTCTGGGTGCAAGTGCTTCCTGCTCCTCTCCAACCAAAGCGATGGAGGGGACAGCTTTGAAAGAGTCAGCAGTGTGCCCAGAAAGAGCAGAGGCCAGGGTGGGACAGTGTAGGGTAGCAGCCTAAGTTCAAACCTAGCAAACAGGCTACTGGGATTTTGGGCCGAGTGGGTGAGGAGGTGATGGTGTTTCCCGAGGCCAAGAAAAGCTGCATCCCTGACAGGGAGGAAGATGGCTTTGCTGGACTAGCAGGAGTTAGGAGGATAGAGCAGAAAGAGGGAGGTTGTCAAGACCAGCTCTGCCCCCTTCGCCCCCTTCTCCCGTCTCCTGACAAAGGCGAGCTCTGCGGAGCATGAGATATTCACTGGAGAGCAGGGTTTAGGCAGAAGGGTGGGCTCCTTCTGTGCCCCAGGGACTACTTCTTGGGTCTCAACCCATTTCCCTGAGCCCATGTGCAGGTGAGCAGGGAAACCAGAAGACTCTAGGACGGGAGATGTTTTCCCAAGCTCAAAGCACAAGAGGAAAGAAAAATCTTGGCCTTAACATGAGGTGAGATAAATAAATATGAGCTGAGCTGGAGGAGAAAGAAGAAAAAAATGAGGGCCAGAAGGGGAGGCAGCTCCTGCCCCAACCCTATTCCCCCCATTGCATCTGCACTTGCACATAAGGTAATGGTTTTGAGCTTCTGGAGGCACATCCAGTGTATGTTCAGGACTTGAGGTATTTGCTCCATCACCACCTTCATGAGAAGCACGGAGAAGGCTGGGCAAAGGAGAAGCAGGGAAAGAGTCTGCATGCTGCTGTCTAGCACTCGGGTGTCCAGCTCTTTCATCAGCGGATCTCAACTCATAGAGGAGGTCATTATTATTTCTGTTACACAGATGAGGAAGCAAGGACTCTCATAGGTGAAGTGACTTGCCCAAATCATGCAGCGGCTGGAAAGAGATCCCCCCGCCCGCCCCCGAGAGATCTCTGGGGGACCCTTTTCGCTGCTCTAATTCCTGGCATGTGCTGTGCCTACGACTAAGGCTGTAAGTTCGCTGGAGTTAGAGGTTGGATCAGAAACAACGCGCTGGAATGAACAGCAGTGGCTAAGGGAGGAAAGAAAAAGCGGAGGAGATCGTTGGTGGCAGAAAGGGGACGATGCCCTGGGCATCATGGAAACCACAGGAGGGAAGCCATGCCCTGCGGTGGGCAGGGAAGAGGTCTCGGGGAAGACATGAGAAGTTTGCAAGTAGCTGCTTGAGTGGGAGGAGAAGTCATGGGTGAAGATGAGGAATCCGATAAAACTGCCTGGACCAGCCACCGGTCCCCAAGGGCCCTCCCGGAGCTCGCAGGTGGGAGACGCGGGAGAGCGGCCCGGGGCTGCCGGGCAGAACGCTGAGCGCTGCGGGCGCAGGGCGCGGGCGATGCCCCCCTGCCGGGGGAGGCCGGGGCGGAGCGGGGCCGGCACCGGGCAGGGGTCTGGGGGCGAGCGCGGCCCCGGGGGCGGCGGGGGCTCCCCGCTCCCGGCGGAGGCAGCGCCCGCTCCCGCCCCCGCCGCAGCGGCTGCCGCAGGGCGCCGGGGCTGCGGGCGCCCCGCCTGGGAGGGGTTAAGCGGCGGCCCCAGCCCGGGGGCGGACGGGGCGGCTGCGGCGGCTGCTATACGGCGGCGGGGCTCTAGGTGTCCTGCCTGGGAGGGTCCCTGCTGCATTGCAGCCGCCGCGCTGCTCCCTCTCCGCGCACACAATGGCGACTCCCAGCCCCAGCAGCGGCTCCGGCGCCGGCGGCGGGAGCGGGCCGGGCGCGGGCGGCCCGCAGGCGCACGCCGCCGCCAGCAGCATGCAGGGTAAGCAGCCCCGCGCTAGGCCGCGGCCCGGCCGGCGCTTCCGGGCCGGGCGGCGCGCCCTGCTCTAGGCCTCGGCGGGCCGGGCCGGGCCCCGACAGCGCGGTCCCCGCCGCCGCTCTCGCCCGGAGAACCGCCCCCCGCCCGAGCAGGGGAGCGCGGCGCCGGCCGCCCTGTGCCCCCGCGCTGGGGCCCGGGCGGGCCGCGGCGCTGGGGGACCCCGGGGCGCGGCCGTGTCCGCCGTCCGGAGCGGCGCTGCCCGTGGGGATCCCGCCCCGGGGTGCCGGGCAGCGGGATGGGCTCGGGCCGGCCCCGGCCGGCCGCGCTCTGGGCCTGCCCCGCCGCTCCCCGCGGCTGCCGCCTCCCGCCGTGCCCGGCGGGCTCCCCGGAAGGAAGGGCGGCCCTGGCCGGGGCCGCCGAGGGGCGCGGAGCCGGGCGCGGAGCCCTGCCCCGGGCGGCGGGGGGAAGCCGCGGGGCGGGACAATGGCCGGCTGGACGCCGCCGCCGCTGCTCCCGGCCGGGGAGGGCTCCGCGGCCTCGCCGGGGTGCCCCGTGCAGGCCGCGGCCGGCAGCATCCCGAGGCGTCTCGGGGGGGACCCGGCCGGAGCGAGGGGCGCCGGGGGCGGCCCGTCCCCTCGCCCCGGGAGGCGGCCCCGGCGGGGAGCGGGCGGGTGGCCCGGCCGGTGTCTGCGGACGCCTGGGCCTCGGCCCCGCTGGGCGGCCAGCGCGGAGCGCCCGGTCCCTCGGTGTCCGTTGGTGTGTTTGTGTGGAGGCAGATGTTTCAGTCCCAGCAGTGCAGCGGGGGACTTGTGGTTCAGTTTTGTTTTATTCTGATGGAAATTTACAGTGCTATGGCAGGGTCACGTTGCCAGGGTTCCCGCCTGCGCCTGGTGATGGTTGAGCAGTCTTGTGAAAACGGTGGATATTTATTTTTCAGAAAAGCTGCAGCTTTCAAGTTCTTCCTTTAAAGTTAGACCACTGAAAAATGCTCTCTGCTTGAGCAACAGTTAAGGCTTCATTAGGCAGGGGTGATGCACGGCTGGTTCTTTTTTTTTTTAATTTAATACAGGGATGGTAATACTGAAGAAGCTGTTTCCCCTGTTTTGGGAACTCTTTATTTTTTTATAGAAGAAGGAAGGTGTGCTCCCTCTGTGAGAGGTGCAGGTGCTCTCAGCAAATAATGTTTGTCACAGTTGTTTGCTGTACTGTGTGTTCTGTCCTGCTAGGACAGACTGCACCAAGACCAGTGGGGACCTGTTCGGGCTGAGAACTGATCATATAAACTAAAGAGTTTGGTATACTTGGAATAAAAAGGTGAAATTTTGCTGTTTGCAGCTTCCGCCATGTGAAGCTCTCGTGTGTGCTGGAATGGAGTGGGGACCTGTTGGGCCTTGGGAAGGTGGTGGTATCCATATTTACAACACCTTTGAAAAACCAGAATCCCAAACCGTCTAAATTAAACACATGGATTAAAAACTTGACCATGATATGCCAAAACAGTTGCAATAAAACAAGAAATAGCCTCGTTGCAGTGCAGTTACATCACTCTGTGTTGCCCCTTGTATTTCCACCTGACCCCTGGTTTTCATGTTAATGACCGTTACCCTGAATCCCGGGTATCTTCAGGGCTGAGAGCTGGTTTCGCACCCTGACTCCAGAACCCGTGATGCCCTGTAAGATGGAGCATCTCCATCCTTTCTCCAGGTGGAGGAAGGGCTGTTGTTTCTGCTGTAATTGGTTTTAAGTGGCTGTTTAAATGTGAATTCAGGACAGGGATGGTTTGATGATATGCAAATGCTTGTGGTGAAAGCTGGTGTTAGGGTTTGTTTAATTTTAAGGTAACAGCTAAGTGTTTGGGTGTTTTGGGAGGAGCTGAGGGTGGGATCTGGAGGAGCAGGTAGCTGTGATATTGGTGGTGAAGGCGAGTTCCTGGAACCAGCGAAGAAACTCCACCCCAGGAGGACAACCCTCTGCTGCCGCACGACCGCCTGTGCAGAGCCGAGGGAGCCTGGGGGTGGGATGGGAAGGGGCTGGATGCGTCCACAGTTTGCCAGCGCAGGCCTGGCTGCTCTCAGAGGTGGCCTTGTCCCCAGCACCTGTCCCATTGATGCCAAGGCAAGCCGAGCTGTCGCAAAGTGAACCCACCAAAAAGTGGTGAGTTGTCCGCAGTTTGGATGCCCAGCGTTTGCTCGTGGTGGGGTTGGGCAGGCGCTGGTGCAAGGGAGGTGCAGGAATGTATTGCTGGGTGGGGAGAAAAGTAGGTAGGGCTGCGTCAGTGTTGATTTAATTGGCTTAAACAGTACGGCGAGGTGGAGCGGGGAAGTCATTAAGCTGGAAACGGGTAATTATATTTTAAAAAAAAAAAAAAAAAGCTTTGCTCAGTTAACTTTCAGCTAGAAATGTTCTCTGACCTGGCTTGTGCAACTGCTGCTGTGAGGGAGGTGGTGGGAGCAGGAGAGGGTGGGACAGCTCTCACCGTCCTGGGGGCCGTGGCGGTTGCTCCTCTGGACAGCCATCAGAGACCGTGAGATTTGGAGGCTGTGCGCGGAGGACGTGTGCTGGGGCGGGCTGGCCGGAGGGGAGAGCCTCTTGCAGGGGGTTCCTGTTTTGTACAGGGAGTCTGCTGCCGGGGAGTTTGGCAGGGGCTGGAGTGGGGCTACAGGAGAGAAGTCTTCATGGAAGTTGAGCGTTTGGAGCTAGGGTAGCAGATCCAGAAGGTCTCTACAGGCCACCCTGTTCTGTTTTTAATTCAATATCCTACAGTGTTTTTGATATGCACAGGCTAAAGCCCTTCCAGGTGACAGTACTGAGACAAAGGGACACCTACCTGTCCTCATGCTGGGCTTAGCGTGCAGCCATGCTCCTCAAGCCTCATGATCAAGCAAGGGGTTGCTTCATGTCTTCTCACCCTTAGTGTTCTGCGTGCCCCACCTTCATGCTCGCGTCTTCTCCTGGCTAATGGCATCAGCTGTTCATGCCCATGAATCCGGGAGGTTCGTTTCTTCCCAAAGGGTCCCCCTGGCCAGTGTGTTGACGGTGCTGTGTTCAAGGCACAGCTGGCGGCTCAGAGACCAAGAAGAGCTGGAATTATAAGTATTGAAAATAGAATCTGTTTCATAATTTTTGAAATTCTTATTTGTTAAGTGAAAACTCAATTCTCTCTGGATGCTGGTGACTGCTGCTGTGAAGAATTGTTGTCCTCCTTAGTTATGTGTTGTTTTAAAAGTCTGGGAGCAGTCCTGTATGTTTAGTGTCCTGGATGTTTGGGAAGTAGGATCCCACTTTGACAGTGATTTAAGAAAAAACAACACCCAAGTTGTAATTGGAGCAATTTTGCATTTTTCTCAATGCCAAAATTAGTAATAGTCTTTACTGCTGACATTATGTAGAAAATTACCATTTGAAGAATGGTGATGTGAATTCTAGAAAAGTAATTCATTCCAAGGCATAGGAAGAATTTTGATTCTATTTGCAACCTGTGGAGTCACTTGTCTTGCTTCCAGTGCCAAGCAAGAGCTGGAACCGCTTATAACTGGCTGTTATGGGTTCAGCTCTTGCGTACGGCATTCGGGAAGACTGGAGGAACTGGGACTTCTCAAAGTACTTGCTGCTTGGTGTGCTCTGGGGTCTTTCAGAAGCAAAGCATATGTACTGTATGTGATGGTTCAGATGTACTGGGTGGGAATTCCCGACCTGTTCAGCTGGAATTTGGGATTTACAGTTCCCTTCACATGTGCGGTCCTGTCTACTCCCCCATTGAGGCCTTTGCCCTCTCTACCCTACTCCAGCCATAACCTTTTTGTTTTGTTTTTGGCAAAAATCAGAGAAGGTCCGTACCTGGTCAGAAAGACCTCTGTGGATACAAGGAAGGAGCCTGGGCTGGGAGGTTGTCCAGGGGTGTATGTCTGAGCGCATCAAGAGACTAACTAGAGTGTCGCTCTCGCCCTTGGATGCTGGTCATCACGTCAGTGATGTTCTGGAGCTGGGAGATGGGTTTCTGCCTACATACGAGGAAGGTACGGGCTCTGTACCTTTCTCTGCCCGATGGAAAAGAGTTTCTGGGAGGCTTTTTGAGAGGTCAAGAATCGTTGTGTTTGGCAGATGAAAGAACTAGTGAGTGCTGTGGTGGACTTTGTTGGTCACTGTGGTCAGATGAATTTGGTGTCAGTGTGTAACCTACGCTGTGTCTCTGGGGTAGTCATAGTTACTTCAGACAGCACTATCAAAAGCAGAATATTACTTGAAACAGTTTGTGGGCATCACTGTGACTGGTACAATCCTTGGCACAGGAATTCGGTAAGAGATGCCATGACTCCTGTATCCTCCTCATCCTGTTAGTGTCACTGCCTTTGTGAGTGCAAGGAGTGACCAGAGCAGCTCCTCTCCCCGCTGCTGGAGGTGCTCCTGGACGCAGGCCTGGCAGGAGGAGAGGGATGAGATGTTGATGCCTCAATATTGAGATGGTGGATCTGCCGGGGCGCAGTGTGGGCACTGTGGACTGTTCTCTCTGAGCAGGAGGCCATAATGGATGGGGAAAGTAGGAGGAGCCCCAGCAAACCTGGTGATTTGCTTAGGGAACCTCAAAGAGGGGAATTCGGGGAACAAGAGGACAGTGGGGAGGTGGAGGGTTGTGAAGCAAAGGGAGCAGCAAGCCTGCAGCAGGTTAGGTATGAAGCAATGTATGAATGGTCTGGTAAAATGAAACGTGATGTAGATAAGAAAACAAGGAAGATAGACAAGAACAAGATAAGAAAAGAGGCGGGGGCTGGAGGGGAGGATTAATCCTTGTCCTCAGTAGGTAAACTACGTGTTATCTACGTATTAATTACCTGTTCTTGTTCTAATGTAGGCAAAGTTAGTTGTATCTCTAGCGGGTGGGGGCTGATTGAATAAAATCAGAAGATGACTGCACTTACTCTTGCCCACAGTGGAATTATAAGACTGGTGTGTGTCAACGTACGCTGCTGGTGCAAGTTGACACTGGCAGATTTGTCAGCTCGATGGGTGTATGTCTACTTGGACACGTCTGCATGTATTCTGGAAGGTAGAGATAGTTGTGCGGTGAGCAAACCGGTGTATTTCAGTTCATTTGTGCCTAGCAGTTTATTCCTGTGCAGCCTCTCTGCCAGGATATGGCTGACCGTATCAGCTTTGTGTTGGAGCCTTCGTGCACACCTGTGGGGGCAGGACTGTATTTGTACGTAAGCATATGTTTTTCCATTTCAGCTTTCCATTTTGGTTTACTTGTAATCAACTGACAGTCCTAATGTGTATGTTTTCCTGGTAAAGGGGCAGCCCAAAATTACTGGTTAGTCTCATCAGATGCTGGGATGCTTTTTCAGTTATTTGATGCTGATTTCAGGGAACTGACAGGAGTGGAAATAGCACCGTTGCCTGTCAAAACGAGGGCTGTTCTGCCAGAGAAAGATGAGTTTTGTGAGGAAGCAAAACAAAAAACAAAAAACAAAAAAAAAAAAGAAAAAAAAATGTGTACTTTACAAACTTGCTTTTGTTGCGGAGTCTCCTGAATTAAATTTATTCATAGTCCCAGTGTGCTTGCAGTGAAGCATTACTTACAGGAGTCTTGTGTAACCACGTTAAGCTCTGCGTGTATCAAACAAACATAAACACCTTGTTAGCATCATACAGCTGGGATGCGATTGCTGCCTTTGAAGTCAGACGTCTTCTGTTGGATTTAGGTTTGATACGATTTTATGCGAGTTGAAAGAAAAATGGAGGTCTGCTTCCCGATGGGAGGAATGGCTGCTGTCTCCTGTGGGGGCCGGAAAGGAAAGATTAATGAGAGGAAGAAGCTGCGTGGGGTGTTTGTGTAGTGCTCTGCCATGCAGGGCAGGAACCGGCGGCATAATGTCCACCCAGGTGTCACTGAAGCACTTTTATAAAGAAAGTACAAAAATCTCTGAATGTATGTGATGCTTCTGGCATCTTCTCACAGGCTGGAGTGGACTGATCTGGACCAACTTTCAAAGGCGCTGGTTGTGTTCCCCGATCTCACGTACCTTATTTAAAATGGATTGCATTGTATTCACCAAGGATACAAATGCCTCCTTAGATGTGTGTGGGTTTTGTTGCCCTTCTGCTGCGTGCTGAGACAACAGCGTCCCACTCAGGCAGGTGGGAATGGCAGCAGCAGGCTTGCTGAAGAAAAGCAGGCTGATTTTTGGCAGTTGAACCTTTTCACTGTGGTTCAGGAGTTGTCACCTTGGGGCGTGAGCTCTTCCATGGATATTCTGGTCAGGATGGATGATTATTGTGGTACGGTCTGGCCTCCTGCTTTGGAGGGATGAACAGATGTTTTGGAGATTCCTGTGTTGATCCTGGTCATTTGTGGTTGGGCTCTAACATCTCTTCTACAATGAGAAACCCTGTTCCTGTAACAGGAGAATCTGTGTCTTTAAGTCAATTGGTCCAGTAGTTATTTCATTTTTAAGTTGTTTAAGCTGGTTTTTTCTCCTTTTTTTTTTTTGATTCGTTTCTGGGGGTTGATTGCTGGCAGAGGAGCCTTCCTCTAGCAATCTCCCCGTGCTGCTCACTTGGCCAGTGTCTTCAGTAATGCGAGTCCTGCCCTGTGTTACTGGAGCCTGCTGGCGTTCCCTGCAAAGGGCTTTTCTTTTTCTCCCGGATCCTCAGGTTTTTTTTTACATGGCAGGCTTGTTTGAGTGCCGAAGAAATGTGTGAGCGGTGGGTAAATGACAGTGCAATGCCTGTTGAGCGCTGAAAAATGTCTTCCTTTTTAAAAGATGTGTTGCTATAGCTGGATTAATTAACGTGCGGTAGTTACTCGTGGTAATTCCCTGGTGAGAGACACTTCACCTGTGTTTCTTCAGTTCCACTCATACGTAACTTGAGTACTGTGTCTCTGCTAGGCTTTGACGGTGGAATAGCTGAGGGATGGTAGTTATCCCTCCCTGTGCACGTGCTGCTCTTTGGTGGCAATGACGCTTCTGTTGGAGGCGTCTGAAACAAGAGCCATGAGGCTTGACCCTCTCAGTAAGCAACTGACTTGGATGTTTAGGGTGACTGTTAAAATACCAAAATATTTAACTGTCAAAATCAATGAGAAAGGGCTCTAAGTTATTCTGAAGTTGTTTAGTGGTGAAGTTATTGTCTGTAAAGCATAAATAGCAGGGAGAGTGCATTTCAACTCCTTCTCCTGGGCTGGGGTTGCAGGAAGGATTTGAGCAGCCTTGAAGCCCCCTTTGGTTTTCACTCGGTCACCAGAGAGGTGGTGGAAGCCCCATCCCTGGAAGTTTTTAAGGCCAGGCTGGACGGGCCTCTGAGCAGCCTCATCTAGTGGGAGGTGTCCCTGCCCATGGCAGGGGGTTTGGAACTAGATGGTCTTTAGGGTCCCTTCCAACCCTAACAATTCTATGATTCTGGTTGTCCGAACGAGACAGAGTAATTTTTGCTGTGAGCCTGCACCCTGTTTCCTCTCCTTACTCCACCTCCTTGTACCGCTGCTGAGTTGTTAGACAAGTTACCTCTGTTACAGACCTCTTGCTGAGGCTTGCTGGGTGGACTTGTGTAAACTGTATGTGAGATGCTTGGAAAAGTGCCACTGCAGGTGTCACGACATGTGGCAGACACTCCGAGGGGTATTCCTTTGTTACCAGCTTTGTATTGACTGTTGTTAGGGACGTACCTGTAACATAGACAGCCCCTCTATCTGTTCACCTTGTAGGCCTCTCCTTTGTTGAGGCCGTGTCAGTGCCCTCAGATCGTGACCGGTCCCGGCTGAGGAGGGGACAGAGCTCCCTGAGGGGTAGGATGGTGCTGTTGGGGCTGGCAGAAGGGGGGAACCCCATTTTCCCAGGCACAGGTGGAGAGCATGGTGGGTTGGCACCATCACTCGTCAGACCGTGCCTGTATGGCACGCTGGGGTATGTTCACCCAAAATCCCCTGCCTGGGGGGATTGGCCTAAGCCTAAGTTCTTTGCTCGCATCGGGAAGCAGGTCTCCTCGCGAGCTCCCGCCAGGCGCTGACACCGTGTCAGCGGCCAGACAGCCCCATAGCTGGCGTTGCTGGCAGGGCAGAGGTGTGCGCCGTCCGCCCCACCGCCTCTGAGCAGCCTCTGCGCCCAGGCTGTCCCGCTGCCAAAGAATTCGTGCAGCCTCCCCAGCCGCCGTCTCTCCGGGGCGCGTAGCTGGAGTGAGTGAGGGGCTCGAGGAGTTCATCTGGCTCCTATTTTCCTTTTTTTTTTTTTTTTTTTTTGTGTATGTTTTTGCTTGTCAGGGATCAAGCAAACTTCCACAGTTGTATTGTGCTGGCCAGCTGCAAGTATAAGAAATCAGTGCTCTGGTATACGATAACTTATGACTTACAAAAGCACAATATTGGAGCTAGTTAGCTTCCTGCCTGCCTTTAATCATGGTGTTTGTACCTCTTTTTTTTCTGAGGCACTTCTTGAAGATGAAGGAAAGGATAGACTGCAGGGAGATGTGCAGTGGGGCAGACTTGGGCTAATTCATGTGATTTAATACGGTAAACTCGGAGCACCCAGAGGACAGGAGGGACTCATTTTAAACAAAAGGATGTAAAAGAAGACCCATAAACTTTGTCAGCCAGATGCATTTGGAAATGGCAATAAGGAGGGAAGGGAGAATCGAAAACTTGCTCTGCTGCAGCGTTTGAGTGTGCCTCGGCAGAGCTTTGTGTCAGCCGAGCGTCTGCGTTCAGGAGTCGGTATTCTGGACAGGCTGCATTGCTGACTTTGGCTTTAAACTTTTCACTTCATTTGAAATTATGTTAAGCTGTCTCTTATGGGCATCTGCAATCTCACTGAGATTTTTTTCATTCGAGGAGAGGCTTTAGATTTTGAAGATACCCATGAAGTGTGTTTCTTGGTCTACTTAGGCTGCTGTTGCTTCAAGATAAGTTCTGCGGTTTGCACGGCTGCAGCGTGTTTGTGCCTCCCTGTGGTTAGGTGGAAAGGTGCGAGCATGACTTTTATCAGATGTCATAGGTTTATTTAAGTTCCTGTGCGCAGAGTCTGTGAATTTTTGAGAGGAGACCAGGCTATCAGTAAGCAAAGCTCCTTGTGGAGATGCCTGCGCAGACCCTGCACAGGGCATCTGAGAGATCCTTGGCCAGGATCTGCGTCAGGACCGTCATGTGGTGCTGCAGAGCATCTTCCAAAATGTGTGACCTTGACTCCTCAGGCTGTAGCCCTCCGTGGAGGGATCTCTGCTAGTGCTGTTTGTGAGGAAATACAACATGGGGTTGCCAGGCATCCGCTCCCCGGCTCCCTCCCAGCTCTGCTCTCCAGCGAGCCGTTCACGTGAATGCGTGCAATAACTGTGCTTAGCAGAGTATGGCCCATTAACTTTTGTATGAGCATCAAGGGAGATGGAGAGTATGTATATTGCACAAATTGCGTATTTATTAGCTGCTAAATTGATTTCCTCTTCTGCAAATCGAAGCCTTTGTGTTTGCCCTTTACTGGAGGCAGAGCGAGCCCTCCAGGAAGCAGACGGCTCGCGCTGGTCCTGGAGCGAACAAAGAGTCCCAGCGCCAGGAATTAGCCTGCGTTTTGAATAATTTATCTGATCTTTCTGAGGTGCTTCAGGAGATGCCCTGTGGCGTAAGGAGGACAGCTGTTGGGAGCAGACAGAGCTGAGCCGAAAGGGAGTCGGTCCTTTTATCAGCTTTTGTCTGGGTTTATTTTTTTCTGTGGTCCAAAAAGGGTTTTATGGTTTGCTTTGGACCTAATTCTCTGGAAGTGGTTCTCTGAACTGAATTAGCCATCACTTTGCTTTTGGACCAGAGAGCAAAGTGTTTGTACTTTGAAGAGGTTTGTGGACAGAGATAAAACAGTTTCCTTTTAAAAAAACACACGGCTGTGTTGCTTTGACCTGGGAGGGGTTATGGACTAAGATAAAAGCATTGCCTTTGGAAATCCCTTCTGGGGAGCGATGGGACCGTGTCTAAGTTTTCCTGTAAAGCCCAGTTCCCCTCCTGAACAGTGTCAGTTCAGGACCTGGTATCATGTCAAACACTGGAAACTCTCGCCCTACCTTTGATGTCCTCTTCTTTCCTCCAGCCCCGCTCAGAAAACCTGGATGGCGGAGGGCAGGAACGGGGAGGATGATCAGAACCACTTCGTGTAGGGCTGGCCAAGACTGGTGGCCCAGAGCCGAGGATAGACGTGGGAGTTTTGTCCTTTCTTCGAGGTACTTTTTGCCTTGGGGTGGCGGGAACAGTCAGCGTGTGTAAACTGGGGTGTTTGGATGTCTGCTTTTAAAGCTGGTTTCCTTACTGATTTGTGGAAAAGTAGAGGCCAGGTCTCTCCTTTCTGGTCTGATGTAGCCCAACTGTCGTGACTGGAAAGGGTGACTGTATGGTATAAGCGCATATGCAAGTTTATGCAAAGGAGTTGTGAAAGAGCTGGGATGTCTATTGGAAGAAGAAGGGGTTGGGTGACAAGGTCCGGAGACGCGCTGCTGTAGGCAGCAGCTTGGCAGTTGAGTTCTTGCTGCACTGGGGGCACACGCTGTTGAATATCTGAACGAGCTTGCCAGCCTTCTCCTGGAAATGCAAAATCCATTTTAAAAATATGTTTCTAATTAATTTATTTATTTTTGAGAAGTGTTGGAGTAACATCCTGGAATTTATCTGCCCAGCTGGTTATACCAGAGTTGTGGCCAAATACGTTTCCTGGAGGTTAAGCTTTGCCACTGTGTATCAGTGCTAGACATCCTCGGGGCTGAGAACAAGAATTTACTCTCTGGCCTGTTCCAGTGGCTTCATCCCTGCAGATCCTGCCGACGAGGAACACAGTGTAACAAACGGGAGAAGCATCCTTTTGGCAAGCACTGAAGTGGCAAAGATTCAGAGAGGAGTGGTGGGAGCTGGTGTCTGTGGCCCACGAGTGTCTCCAGCGCAAGTGTACAGGGCTCAGCTGGTTTCCCCATCAGGGGCATGATTTGGGATCCTCTGTGACTCGAACTGCAAATTCCGAGTCTGATTTGTCAGTACGGCTGCTTTTTTTCCTGCCCTACAAAAATAAACTGTAAATGAAGAATGTGTGAATGCAGGGTTTATTTCAGTGAAGACGTTAAATGTTTCTGGGGCTGGTCATTTGCTTTAATATAGATGGGTCTTAGTCACGACTGACTTGAACGGGAGCCCGTAACTGAACTGGCAGGAGGGAACCTGCTTCATCGCTGAGCTGCCAAAGGTCTGAGCTGCGCCCTGCCTCGTGCCAGGGCCCTGTGCTGCTCACAGCACCTGGGACGGAGTCCAGGAGCCGCTTGTCCATGGTGCTATTTCCATTTAGTAAATAGAAGCTTTCTGGGAAGGTTTGTGTTGGGTTTCCCTCTCAAACCTGATTAATACTCTGACTTCTTTGGCAGCGAAGCTCTGACTGCCCAGCGTTCGCGTCCTCGGAGTAATCCTGTGCTGGCACGTCATGGGTCTTTGAGACCCAAACCAAACACAATGAACGCTCTGTGGCGATGTTCTTCAACTGGTTGGTTGTCCACACTGTGGAGCAATGTGCCAAACTGCGGATGTAATAATACTGGGGTCAAAATCTTGCTGTCCCTTCGGGCATCGCGTTCAAGAGGTGTGTGTTTAGCAACCAGTATTGGTTGCTCCGTGGCAGCTGAACTGGTGGAGGTGAAGGTTGGGTCGTCTTTGCCCAACCTGGCGGGAGCTGCTGCTGCTTTGCTGCCCAGCAGGAACAGTCATTGACTCATGTGCCAGGAGAACAAGCGACTCTCGGTCAGTGTTACCTCCGGAGAGGTCCATGGATGACTAAGCCGAGTGTCCCCGTTCACTGCGGGTTATCACAGCGGTCTCACAGCAATAGTTTCTTCCAAATTTTTACCCATAGTTAAAGTCTGTAAGCTGCCGCTGTGACGTGCTGGAGGAAGAGGCTGTTCCAGGTACTTTGGATGTTGCAGAAGTGGTAATTGTGAACAGATCTTGCATGTGATCCTGTGAAGTAATTTTGCCCAGTGCTTCAGAGGAGCAAGGTACTGGTATGTGCTAGAGGAAAAGTTCCCTCCATCCCAAGCCTGGCAGTTGTTTTGGGAGGCTATGAGTTTGATATGCTCTGGTCCGTGCTACGACTCAAAGACAAAATCCCTTGGAAATCTCCTTTAAAAATAAAATAAAAATAATCACGGAATGGAGACGCAATGAGAGAATTCTGTCTGGTGCTCCCCGCTGTGTGCGCAGACACCACGCTCGCTCTGCGTGATCGGCTGGAGCCCAGCTCCTACCGTAAGCCCTTCACTCCCCCCTTAGCGCTACTGGAAAGCCCAAGAAATCCTAGCACAAGTTTAATATTTTATCTCCAGTAGTTATCACTTTCTACCTCATAAGTAAGCATTTCGAGCTCCTTTTTAAAAACAGTTTGGACTCTGCTTTCCAGAAGACAATTTCAGTCATTAGCTGGAGATGTTCTTTCAATTGCCAGGCTGCGGTGGTTTCGTGACACTGTGTAGCTGTTGATCTGTCACCTACAACATGCATGCTGCTGCCCCCTCCGTAAGGCCTGTTTCTTGGAGGTGTTTCAGGGCGGGATGGCATTCCTGCCCTGGCATGCCTTGGGCTAGGCAAGGAACCAGCCTCTGCTGCCCTTTCCAGGAAACGGATGCTCTGCTCCCGCTGGTGGGAGGTTATTTGTGGTGACTTTGGAGTTCACTTTGAATCTTGAGTTTATCGACGGCCTCACACAGGGTAGAAGATGTGGGCAGCAGGACCAGGCTGATGCCTCCAGCTTCCCCATTCCCCTGGGCAGCAGCACCAGAAGCAGCCCCCAGCTGGGGATTGGCCGCGGGCAGAGATGAGCATTGCACAGCTGATACAAGGGGGGCACCGAGCAGCTCCCACCTTCTCAGCAAAAAATCGTGAGTTCTGCTGTAGTGGAGAAATCGCGACATCTTAATCCAAGGCATTGCACGTTCAGTTTTCTCTGGGGTGATGGCGAGCAGCATTGGCTCTGGCCATAAGCTGTGCGCAGATGGCTGTGAAGGTGGAAGACTTTCATTTGTGGCGCTCTGACACCTCGCGAGAGCCAGGAGGACCTTTTGGTGTTTTTGTATGGGACAGTCAGATTTTTGTATGCAAAATTGGTGCATGAGTTCCTTTTTTGGGGAGCTCTGAGGGAGAAGGAGTTAATGGGGACAAGGGCAAGGGAAGAAGATAGCTGGATCTGTGTTGGGGCTACTGGCTGATATTTTTGCAACAGTCTTCTGTTACCCAGCGTGAGACCGTGGGGATTAGCTGGGCAGACTCCCAGGCTCCTTCCGTACTGAAGACCCGCCTGCCCTCCGCACAGCGGTAGAGCTTTTTTCCAAGGACTTTCAAAATCCAGCGGAGTTGGGGACTTTTGTTGAGAGACTCTATGGTGCTTATTTCTTTAGAGAAACTTTCTCTTTGCCCCTAGTTCTGGGACTTCGAAAGAATGAAAAGACTCATATTACCCCCCCCCAAAAAATCGTGTCTGGCATAATAGCTTATAATAACATGATCTAAAAGGAAAGTAAGGAGATGATCAGAAAGGAGGGGCTTTCCTACCCATCGCGTGATTAGCTGATGCATTTCTTATTTTCACTAATTGATTTATATCAGTATTTCTAATAAGATTTCAGAGCCTTTAAATTGGCATTAGTAGACTTCTACGGCTAATTGCAGTTACGGTTCTTGCTTGATTATTGCCCTCTGAACATATTGCCAGGCTGCTGCGGCAGCTTGCTTGTTATTTTTCAGTTTTTATACATTCTTGTAGAGAGAACCAATTGAAAAAAAACACAAATTAAGTCTGTTTCAGGAGGTTGTGTAAGTTGTAGCTGCTGGTGTGAGGGGACACCAGGTCTTGTGAGACTCATGGTGAAGTCCAGAGCTGGCAGTCGTGCTGCTGGCTGGGACCCGTCGGGGGAGACAGCAAGGCTGGATTTTTTTTTTTTTTTTTGGTGTCTCCATGGTGTTGGATTACATAGTTTTTGTGCACTTCTCCTTACTCAGAATCAAAAATGTCCCATATTTTTTGTATCGGAGGTTACATTAAATTCAAACGTGCCTGCAGCACAGAGGGTGTGTTTTGCGAGCTAGAATGGTCGCCTGGGTCAAGCCCTTAGGCTGGGTGATGAGCGCAGACCTTCCTCCCTGGTGGATGATGTTTCTTATTCTGGTGGCCAGCAGACGGTGATGTGCTCGTGCTCTTTTTGCTGCGTGCTTGGCACATGCGCGTGTGCCATGCTGTTGAGGCGCTGAAGTTCAGAATCTGTCTCTAGGTGCTTCTGAGCAGCGCTGGGGAAGCTCCAGCCAGGTCCCCCCTCTCTGGGTGTCTTTATAGCTTTACTTGCCACATGATGAGGTGAGGGTGTGGAGACAGCAGAGTTCATGTTTGCTGTGGTAGTGCGTATAGCTGACATCCCGTATGGCCACGATGAGAGAGGTGATTCTCCCCCTCTACTTTGCTCTGGTGAGACCCCACCTGGAGTATTGTGTCCACCTCTGGAGCCCTCAGCACAAGAAGGACATGGACCTGTTAGAGCGGGACCAGAGGAGGCCATGAAGATGATCCGAGGGCTGGAACCCCTCTGCTGTGAGGACAGGCTGAGAGAGTTGGGGTTGTTGAGCCTGGAGAAGAGAAGGCTCCAGGGAGACCTTATAGCGGCCTTCCAGTCCCTGAAGGGGGCCTACAGGAAAGCTGGGGAGGGGCTGTTTGCAAGGGCATGTAGCGATAGGATGAGGGGCAATGGTTTAAACCAGAGCAGGGCAGGTTTAGATTAGACATCAGGAAGTTCTTTCCACCGAGGGTGGTGAGACACTGGCCCAGGTTGCCCAGAGAGGTGGTGGAGGCCCCATCCCTGGAGACATTCAAGGCCGGGCTGGATGAGGCTCTGAGCAACCTGATCTAGTTGAAGATGTCCCTGCTGACTGTAGGGGGTTGGACTAGATGGCCTTGAGAGGTCCCTTCCAACCCAACACATTCTATGATTCTATGATAATGTGTTGTGCAGACTTAACGTGGCTCATACTGGTTCTGGGGTGATGGATGGTTCCGATATAAACATCCTAGAAGCAGTCAGAGGGAATACCCATCTCCATTGTCTTGGTCAGCAGTGGGCCAGGGCTGGTCTTGGCTCTGCTGCTGGCTGGACACCTGCTGCCCGTCACAGAATCATAGAATGGTTTGGGTGGGATGGGACCTTAAAGCCCATCCAGTGCCACCCCCTGCTCTGGGCAGGGACACCTCCCACTAGACCAGGTTGCTCCAAGCTCCATCCAGCCTGGCCTTGAACACCTCCAGGGATGGGGCATCCTTGGGTGGCCACTGTGCCTGAGGGAGATACCACTTGCAGGCCTTGCTCCAGGTGCTCGGCACGTGATTGCAGGGAGCCCTGTGCTTCCCATGGCTGGAGTGATGTCAGATCCCTTGAGCAATGCTGCCTTTCGCCTGCCCTTAATTTGTCAGCTTCAAAGGTAAACTGGTCAGAAACAGCAGCCTGTGCCTTCCTGAGAGCGCCAGGGTGCTAATTCCCCGTGCACGCGCTTTAGTGCCTGCACCACCGCAGCCTGATAGATCGCATGTGGCTCTTGGGAGTGTTGGTGGGTTGTTGTTATGCAGAAAACCTGTAATAATTTGTTGTCGTTTAGACAATTATTCTGTCACCCGATGACCCCTCCCCACCCAGGAAGGGGAACCAGGGAAAACAAGGAAACACAATGGTTGACATGTAAATAGATTAAATAGGGTAAGACTAAATAATTAACAACAAGAATAAAGAACCAGTATCAATCCCAATACTAATATAAGGTATACAAGGATTATACCCAGCCCATTCCATCAGCAGAAGCCGTGCGCTCCCAGGCGGGACAGCAAACGTGGGACACTGCGAGCGCTGCGGCTGCAGGAGGAGGGAAGGGCTCAGGGCTCCGGCACCGGGGCGAGGAGTTCTCAGGATGGCAGCCATCAAGGGAGAGAGAGAACTTCACAGCAGTGTTTCTAATTTGTATTGAATGGGATGTTCATGGTATGAAATAATCCTGATGGCAGCTTGGGTCAAGTGCCCGGGTCTCACTCCTCCTCATCCTCAACACTGAGACCTTGAAACCCGCACCCCAGAGCTGGCTAGACAGTAAATATTTTCACTAATTCAGGCACTGGAGTCTTCTAAAAGTACAGTTTTCCCAAGCATTAGAAGAGAAGTTAGTCCAGTGTGGCTCAAACCAGGACAGTTGTCTTCCCTGCTGAGGCAGCTGGAGCTTTGCCATGGTCTGTCCCTCATATCAAGCAATGGATCCGTACCCAGGTCTGAAGTGACGTTACTCCTGGTGTCACCTTGGGCTCGCTGTGGAGGGGACGCAGCTCTGGGCAGAGAGGCAGGGGGCTGCGGGCTGTGCCGCTCACCCCATGTGGACTGTCCTTGGCAGCACCTGCCTTGGGGTATTACAGTAAGTTGTAGTTCTGGGCTCCCCGGTTCCAGAAGGACAGGGAACTGCTGGAGAGGGGACACCAAAGGGCTACCAAGAGGATGAGGGGACTGGAACACCTCTCTTGTGAAGAAAGGCTGAGGGATTTGGGTCTCTTCAGTCTGCAAAAAAGACGGCTGAGGGGGG
This sequence comes from Larus michahellis, assembly GCF_964199755.1. Classification (NCBI taxonomy): domain Eukaryota; kingdom Metazoa; phylum Chordata; class Aves; order Charadriiformes; family Laridae; genus Larus; species Larus michahellis. The sequence continues at coordinate 839,709 of NC_133909.1, forward strand.
ACCTTATCAACGCTTGTAAATACTGAAAGGGGGGGTGTCAGGAGGATGGGGCCAGGCTCTTTTCAGTGGTGCCCAGGGACAGGACAAGAGGTAACGGGCACAAACTTGACCATAGGGAGTTCCACCTCAACATGAGGAGGAACTTCTTTGCTGTGAGGGTGGCAGAGCCCTGGCACAGGCTGCCCCGAGAGGTGGTGGAGTCTCCGTCTCTGGAGACATTCCAAACCCGCCTGGAGGCATTCCTGTGCCACCTGCTCTGGGTGACCCTGCTCTGGCAGGGGGTTGGACTGGGTGATCTCCAGAGGTCCCTTCCAACCCTATGATTCTACGTGTCCCCACGCTGGCCAGGCGTGGTGGCTGTGGGTGGGTGCTGCCGCTTGCTGTGCCAGGTCTGATGTCTGGCTGCGGTGGCCGTGCTGGGGAGCTGGAAATGGCCTGGGCACGTGCGGCTGGACTGAATAGTTTAAAACACTACTTCATATGAGCAGGCTTAATGCAAACCTTCAACTTTCTGGGGACAAAACAACCATGTTACCACCAAACTCTCCTGGCAGAGCTGTTCTGTTCAAGTAGGCTTTTTATAACGAGCGGCAAGAAGTGCCCAAACAGCTGGAGAAGACAAGCCCTCCTGCCAGTACCCTCATCTCCTCAGTGCCTGTGGGTCCCGGCGCTGCTCCCTTGCTGCTCTGTTGGGACGTGCAGTCCCTCGGGATTGGTTTATGAAGTGATGGATCCTGACATGATGGGATTGCTCTATATCCAAAGCAACGCAGTCTAAAGTTTGACCTAAAAAAGTCATTTTATTTGTCATTTTAGAGTTAATATTGAAACATAAAACATGATTCTTAAGTGATGCGCTGCTTTGACTTTCTGTGAATGTCTGTCTTGCTTTAGGCTTTCAGATGAACTTCTGTGAAAAGGCGCAAAGCAAGCTATGCATTTTTTTTTTTAGTATTACCGTGCTTTTTTTCATCAGTCTTGGTACTGGGAATTTTGCTTTTTCTTCCAACTAACCAGTTGCGGCAGTCCTGCTCCTAAGAGAGCCTCCATTTTTCCCAGTGCTAGTGAAGGAAAAGCTCAATTAAGGCTTTTAAAAGGTCACTAATTGCTGAGGTGGCTTTATGCCTTCAGTGTTACCTGTAAGAGAAGAGCAGCGCTCCGTGACCATCCCGGCACACTAAGTGTCGATGCAGTGTATGGAGCACCGGCGACTCGCTGCCTCCTAAATTGCTAAAAAACCCACCAGCCAGGTGGGATTTGGCAGTTTGATTTGCACTTGTTAAAACGTCCACTGAGCGAAGGCCTGCCCGCTTGCATCCTTTTATGTGGCAGCGAGGGAGATCATCACCTTACAGGGGGAACACCCGATTTCTGTCGGAAGAGCAGGCAGCACGGGCACTGGCTCCTCGCAGGGGCCGCCTCCGGCCCTGCTTCTTCCTGGGAGGTGAGAGCAGGCAGGGAGGTCCGAGACGTTGTCCCGGGGACTCGGGGAGCTTGGTAGGATTCATCTCTGTTTTCTGTCACTGGCTGAGGCTGTGCACGGCTCAGGCGCCCGCTCGGAGTACCCTCTGTGGAAGGCGAGAGATTTATTAGAAACCAAGTCTCTGCTCCCCCCACCGCCCCCGTCCCTTGTTCTTTTTAATCTGAATTGTAGAAATCGTCTGACTCTGCATTTCTTTCAATTTGCCTTTAGATTTTTTTCCTATTTACGCTCAATGTGCGTATTTGTTACAGCTGTTCTAATATCCTGGAGATTCAGTTGTTAATGTTTCTTATACAGTCGGTGTCTTCGGGTATTATCTGGGTATACTTGGGGACCCCTGTTCACACGTTTCTTCTGAGATACTGCGTATAGAAAACCCATTGTTGTCCATAGTTTTTCACAGACTGATGCTTTTCTGTCCTGGAAGAGCTGAGAGGGACGTGTGCCCCGGTGTTACAGCCCAGAGTGAGCCTGTCTGTCAGAATTGCTCCCCTACGACAGGGCTGGGAAATGTGTGCTTTTTTTTTTTTGTTATTAATACAATTTTCTATTGGCACAGGATATACAAATCTTTAGGGAACTTGATGTTTGAAGCGGGAATCGCAAATCTCTTTTGCAAGCTAGAGCTGTGTGGCAGGACTGGAGTTAGACTTGCAGACCTTTCTGGTAAATCCCTGAGACGACCGTGATGGAGATGTGAAAAGAGGTGGAAGAGCAGCGTGTGCCGGGGCGTGCGGGCTCCGCTGGGGCCTGGCCGGCGGAGCTGCGGTAACGGCTCCGCAGGTGAGACCGAGCTGCAGACAGGACTTGCTGCTGGGAACAGCTGGCATGCGATGTCTTATACGAACCTTGGCTGCTTAAGGAGGTTGACTAATATTTATTGAGGATGATGGCTTACTTTTGCATCAGTCTTTTTGCCAATTCCCGGTTGCCTGGCACGTTAAGAAGACTGTAAAAGCTTTGGCAGGGTTTTTAGTTACTTCCCCAGCAAGTGCTTTTCATCTGGCGCTGGGATCTTCTGTCAGGCATAGGCAGTCCAGGTGCGTTGGAGGGGTTGACATCTGCTACAAAGCAAAAAATCCTCAATAAATGATATTTCAGGAAAAAAAAAAAAGAGGTTTGTCATCAGAGGGTTCTGCGAAATAATGTTGTCCAGAGCTCAGCAGCTGACTCTGATGTTAGGTAGCCCCAGAAGCAAACTGGTAACAAATGGGGCCTTACGGAAGGGAATTTGTTGTTTCCCATTGCAGGGGTGGACGGGCTCTGAGGCTGCCGTAAGCTGAGCACCAAATAAGCAGTGACTCCTTTCTGAACAGCTCGGTTGGCTGTGGTGGTTATCTGAAAGGTAGGAAAAACATGTGAACGGTTTTGCTGGTGGCAGGAGAAGACTGCACAGCACAGTGCTGGGGCTGCTGCTGCCGTAAGGACTTCAAGAGAGCAGGCGACAAAAAACCCTCCAGCATCACCGTGGATTTATGACGCTGGTAGTTTTGAAGGGAAAATGCGTTAGAGTTTCCAGCTTCTGACTGCAGTGCGGTCTGTCCTGGAGCGGTGGTGTGCCGCAGCCTGTGGGGCTGCTGGTGGAGGAACCCCCTGTGCGTTCCCCGCGTGGGGGGCTCCATCACGGACCCTCGCGGCAGGCAAGGCTGTAAAATATTTCCAATAAAATAGCTTGTCTGACTCCAAGGAGGTTGCAATTCGGGTGTGGCAGACCTAGGAGGCTGAAAGGCATTAAAACCAGCCCTAAACCAATACTTTACAGAATCACAGAATGGCAAGGGTTGGCAGGGTCCTCTGGAGATCACCCAGTCCAACCCCCTGCCAGAGCAGGGTCACCCAGAGCAGGTGGCATAGGAACGCCTCCAGGCGGGTTTGGAATGTCTCCAGAGACGGAGACTCCACCACCCCTCGGGGCAGCCTGTGCCAGGGCTCTGCCACCCTCACAGCAAAGAAGTTCCTCCTCATGTTTAGGTGGAACTCCCTATGGTCAAGTTTGTGCCCGTTACCTCTTGTCCTGTCCCTGGGCACCACTGAAAAGAGCCTGGCCCCATCCTCCTGACACCCCCCTTTCAGTATTTATAAGTGTTGATAAGGTCCCCCCTCAGTTGTCTTTTTTCCAGACTAAAAAGACCCGAATCCCTCAGCCTTTCTTCATCAGAGAGATGTTCCAGTCCCCTCATCATCTTGGTAAAAAAGAGCAACCTGCCTTTCGCAGCTGCCTGCCAGAGCACTGTGCTTTACCTTAAAAATGGGGAGAATACCTAAGAGCGGTTTTAAAAATGGTGCTGTACATGGCTTCCTTTTGCTGCCGGGGAGCTCCTGCATAGTGCAGATTTTCATCCCCAAGAGGTGTTGTGACAGACATGACGTGTGTTTCTGTAAGAGCAGCTGCCAGTGTGCATCCAAGGGTAGGTTGTCTTGGTTTGAATGCTTGAAGTCATATGTGACCTGAGTTTTATTCCAGGGAAGGTTTCATGTGCTGCTAAGGGAGAAGAGCGTCTCCTTGCACGTTGCAATTGGCCTGGTTTCCTCGCTGCTTTGGAAACCTGTGTAAAGTATGTTCAATCGGCTGTTCCCTGGAGTTAGTCATTGAATCACAGAATGGTTTGGGTTGCAAGGGACCTTAAAGACCATCCAGTGCCACCCCCTGCCCTGGGCAGGGACACCTCCCTCCAGACCAGGTTGCTCCAAGCCCCGTCCAACCTGGCCTTGAACCCCTCCAGGGATGGGGCAGCCACAGCTTCTCTGGGCAACCTGGGCCAGGGGCTCACCACCCTCACAGCCAAGAATTTCTTCCCGATATCCAATCTATATCTCCTCTCTTTCCACCATTGAAAGTATAGATGAAGGATCTGAATTGGGTCAACAAGAAGCGTCACCCTAACGCATTAAGGTCCTGGGAGAGCGCGCGTGGCTCCGGGAGGGGGTCTGGGCAGGATGGGGGGAGCCTGTGGTGTGGCGGGGCCGGATTCCAGCACCCTCCTGCCAGCAGAGACGAGGATGGATGTCACCCCGAGAGCCGTCAAGAGGACAGGGTGGCTTTTTCCCCTCTAGATTGTAACTGGTTGAATCAAGAAGCGAACCGTTAGGAAGGTACTCAAGACTCTCTTGACAGAGCAAATACCTGATTTTTCCGGTGCTCAGTAGATGTTGGAGCGAAGGTGGTGCTGGCAGAGGGCAGGAGGGGTCTCTCTGGGTCTGGCACTGGGTGGCATGTGCCTGTTGCCCCCTCCCAGTAAGTGACGGTTTCTGCTGTGGATCCATTTCTTTGCCAGAGGAACACCATCTAGCCTTTAAGCTGAAGGTGTTTTTTTTGCGCCGAGAAGGGAAAAGGTGGTTGCTGTTCCCCGTGCGGGAGGGTGAAGGGTGTGCAGAGGAGGGTCCTCTGTTTGTTGTAAATGAGAGGAGTGTCACACAGGTGTCTGAGTTTCTCTTGTAAGCTGTCGAGAAGCGGCAGGATTTGATCCCCAGCTCTCTGCATCTCTTTCATGGAAAACCAGCAGCAGGTGTCTGGGTTCAGGACGGCAGCTTTGCCTTACTGAGTCGTCAGGGAAAGCTGCGCGCTGTCACCGAGGCGCGAGCTCTGGCGACGTTCTGTTGAGCTGTATGTGAGAGCAGGCAGCAGCCGGTTTAGTAATAAACTCTGAACGAGGGGGAAGGTTCCAACGTGACCCGCTCACCACTGACCTCAAGGGAGCAGCTTTTTGCTGGTGGTTCTGCTCTGGGTGCTGGGGTGCTGCTGCTGGATGCCACGTGGACCCTCCCGGGCTTAAATCCCCTTCCCATCCCCAGGGAATTCCTCGCGCTGGGCTCTGCCTGCGCCCACCGGCCCTCTCCGGAGCAGCCCGGCTCCCGGGGGGCTGCTTCCCCATGTGTTGTTTGCTAACAAGTCCGTATAGCAAAAAGGAAAGGGTCGGGGGCTGTTCGTTCTTTCTTTCTTCGTATTTTTTTTGCTGTTTCTTTTGGGATCGCAAATATCAAAACAGTTAGAAGGGCATTTCCCAGACTTTGATATCAAGATCATTTCCCAGTGTAATTTTATTTCTCCAAAGAAGAAGCCCCGTAGCACTAAAGGAATGCCATGAACAAGTCTATTTTTGTAGGCTAGCTGTTTCAGTGCTTTGGCTACTGTGGCAGTTTGTTGTTGTTGGTTTTTTTAAAATGCTCTGTGTGTGTGCAGTGACACTTTTTGGGGTGGCAGCTGTTGTATTTCCATGGCAGCAAGGGTTGCACTTTTATTGGGCTTCACTTCAGCGACTTTCTCGGGTTTTGTTTTGAGAATGAATCAACTTCATGTAGCTTTTTGTGCTCTGGAGCACCGCTTTGCTAACCTTTCAGGACTGTTATTTTCCAGTGTTGGGTACAAAGTGCCCTTCAAGGGACACGTGAGACTTAAACGTGTCACATTATACAGTTTTCTGCCTGTCCTGTACTTCATGGGTCGTATTTAGGGGGTTTAATGGGTGGTATATGTGTTATTCAAGAATATTCTGAATTATATCAGCATCGCTGGCCCCACTGCTGCCAGAAACCTGATTTAATCATCTCGGGGGCAATTTTCATACAACCTATAAGTGAAGAAAGATACAGCTTTAACAGGGCTTTTTGTCAGAAGATATTTCTGATTCATATTTTCTTTCCTAGTATGTACCAGAACAGATTTTTCAGGATACTGACTTTGGGTTTTTTATATCAAGAATCTTCTCTTGTACTATAAATCTTAACATACAGGACAGGAGAAATCAGTGTGCGTAGTTTTCTTCTTTTGTAACCAATATGTAGAGCTAAAGTGGTGATGTTCCAAAAAACGTCTGCTTTATGCGTTTAATTACTGGTGAAATGACTATTTTATCTTTCTGGTTGAATACATTGAATACAAGAAATGGAAGCAGTCCAATCATCAGATATGAGGAAATAAAAACAAAAATTAAAAAAAAAAAAAAAAGAAATCAAGAACAACTCAAAGGAGAGTCTGATCTAATGAGCTTCTTAAACGGTGTGAAAACTGGCTTATTTGAATCCAATAACCTTTCCATTTCAAACATGGATTTTCTGCGTTAGGGGAAAGTTGCTTGCTTTAACAAGGCTGGTTTTGCTAAATTTGCTAAACTGACCTTATTAATTTTTGAGACTGTGTTTAAAACCAGAATAACACATTTTTTGAAACTTAATTTGTTTAAAAAAAAAAGTGTTTTTCTTTTTTACTTTTTTTTTTTAAAGTAAGCAATTTGGATTACAGTGCTGTCTGCTGTAGCGCAGGAATAAGACCAAAACAGAGGATGTATATGCCTGGTTAGGAATATACCTTTTGGAGGGAAAACAGCATTTCGCGATATGTAACATGTCTTGTTTATAGATGTGCCAGGGGCTAACGCTGGCAGTTAGCTAGAGGCGGAGCATGAAAAGTGTCTGCTGGATGTCTCATGGTGAGAGGACCACTTCACAGTTAGAGACAGTTCGCTGAAGAACTGTCTTGTTGTTTCTCAAGTATCAGCAGAATAAAGCTGAGGTGATTCTTACCAGCTTTTGTCCGTAAATCAGGAATTGGAATTATTTGCTGTAGTTTATAGCCCTGCTTGTTTAGTCTCTGTTTCCTTGTCCTCAAGCTCTGGAAGAAGAAAGTTTGGTTAGACAGAAGGATGGCCAGCAGTGGCCGTGGACTTACACAAGTAAACGTTACTTCTGGCCGACACTGGCTGCTTGTGGGTCCTGCTTCAGGTGACTGCGTGCCAAGGAGCAGAGCGCTTTGGGCTGGGTGGTAGAAGGAGACCAGAGCTCTCGAGAGGAGTTACCTCCTGACTGTGATTCATGTGCTGGAGCCAAGCTCTTCAGGGGCTTGGTTTCATCCTAGCTAGAAACACTGGGATTTTACTTGTCTGGAACCACCCAGAAAAGGAAAACCACAAAACCATCAGCTTCCTGCTTTGCAGGTTAATGTGGTGCAGCTCTTCATTTCTTTATACTCTTACTTTCTGCGCAGTCTGTGCTCTCATTAGGAATGGCTATATTAAGATCAGTAGTTATATTTTCTTTTTTTGTATCCTCTTAGATCCATCCCCTCTGCCCTAAGCAGGTGCGAGTTCTGTGTTTAGAGTTGCATCAACTGATACACCAAAGTCTGTGGAGTTTGTTGCTGCAGATCCCTTGGCTGTTAGTTCACGGGCAGAGTTGGTTGTGCGCAACTATCCAGGTCTTCCTTTGGGAAGAAATGTAAACGTTGTAACGCTTCCATCTGTATTATCTTGGTTAACGAAAATGAAGACTTCTGCCACATAGGTAAGTATCCACAAAAAGTATGAGAGCAGACCGCTGTTGGCCTGTTAGAGGCAGTTTTGGCATCTGCCAAGCCCTTGACAGCGGCAGCGCTGTGACCGAGTCCCTCGCTGGTCCAGCCTTCGGTTGAGGCATGGAAGAGGTTTGGTACCTGCTGCCTTCTGTCCTTCCAGCACAGCAGCGAGGTTCGCTCCTGGCATTTCAGGTCTTTTGGCCATTGAATGGAAACATTGAGCAAGTGTGCCATCACTGTGCATCTTTCTGAAGAGGCTTTGATGCTGCCAGGCTGTTAAAGCTGCAGATTCGGTTGGAACAGGGCTCGGTTTTGGGGCCAGTTTTGTTTAATATCTTTATCAACGATCTGGATGAGGGGATTGAGTGCACCCTGAGTAAGTTTGCAGATGACACCAAGCTAGGTGGGAGTGCTGATCTGCTTGAGGGTAGGAAGGCTCTACAGAGGGACCTGGACAGGCTGGATCCATGGGCCAAGGCCAACTGTATGAGGTTTAATAAGGCCAAGTGCCAGGTCCTGCATTCGGTCACAACAACCCCAAGCAACGCTACAGGATTGGGGCAGAGTGGCTGGAAAGCTGCCCAGCAGAAAAGGACCTGGGAGTGCTGGTGGAGCCAGCTTAACATGAGCCAGCAGTGTGCCCAGGTGGCCAAGAAGGCCAACAGCATTCTGGCTTGTATCAGGAATGGCGTGGCCAGCAGGAGTAGGGAAGCGATCGTGCCTCTGTACTGGGCACTGGTGAGGCCTCACCTCGAGTGCTGTGTTCAGTTCTGGGCCCCGCTGTACAAGAGGGACATTGAGGTGCTGGAGCGTGTCCAGAGGAGAGCGACCAGGCTGGTGAGGGGTCTGGAGACCAGGTCATGTGAGGAGAGGCTGAGGGAGCTGGGCATGTTTAACTTGGAGAAGAGGAGGCTGAGGGGAGACCTCATTGCCCTCTACAACTACCTGAAAGGAGGGTGGAGAGAGGTGGGTGTTGGCCTCTTCTCCCGGGTGAATAATGACAGGACCAGAGGAAATGGGCTGAAGTTGTGGCAGGGGAGGTTTAGATTAGATATTAGGAAGAATTACTTTACTGAAAGAGTGGTCAGTAGCCCACAGCCTGCCCAGGGAGGGGGTTGAGTCACTATCCCCAGAGGTGTTTATGAAATGTCTAGATTTGGCACTTCAGGGCATGCTCTAGCGGCAGAGATTGTAGGTTGTTTGGTTGGACTCGATGATCTCAAAGGTCCTTTCAAACCATGAAGATTCTATGATTCTATGAAACACTGATCGTCGGGCATTGCCGTGCATGTCTCAGCAGTGTGGAACGAGGGCTCCTTGCTAGGCTCTGCTTCACAGCATATTACTAATTCGTATTGAAGGCTTCAGAAGACAGAATAAAGCTTGAATTTTTATGAGTGCACAAGATGGTAACTTTTTTTTTCCTGTAAGAACCCAACAGCTGGTGTTCGCAGTATATAGTGGTGTGATGTTTAGTCGGGCCTCTGAGGTGCTCATTAGAAGTGCATTATTTTGGTGCTGAGAAATAACTGGACTTAGAGACGTGTTTGGCTGTTTCTGCTGGATTTCAGCAAGAAGAAAGGTTTGAACAAAATAATGGAAAATAAACCAAAGTTTGCTTAAGTTTTTAGGTTTTTTGCTGCTTATTTTTATGCCTCACAGTGTGAATTTTCCTTCATTTTTCCCCCTCTCCAATTCCTTGAAAAGCAAAGTAATTATGGTGCTCAGAGAAGAGCTACGACATGGTAGCAGGGGACTTGTGGCCATGTGAAAGCATGCTGGGCAGACCCCGGTGCTGGATTGCGTGTGTCCGTTGCGGCATGGAGGGTCTGCTGTCCTGCGAGACAGGGCAGGAGCATGTGTGGACCCAGCAGAGGCGACCAGACCTGTTGTGTGGCCATGGTGAGGTCGATGCTGCTGCTGCGCCGAACTGGACTGTGGAAATTCAACAGCCTCATGTTGTGTCTGAAATGCAAGTGCCAGGGAAGGACCCACGCAATGAGGGGAGAGGGCGGATGGTGACAGGGTGGTGGGCACAGGTGGCAGCTCCTGTGTCTTCTGACAGCCTGCTGCATGTAGATGAGCTGCTGGGTTGGGCTTGTGTTGCACAAAGTCCCTTCGTGTCTGAGGGCTGGAGAGCCAAGGGTTGTGTTGTGCGAACTCCTGCCAGCTTGACATGACGGGAACCAAAAGCTCCCAGGAAGACAAGAGGATGGAATACAAACAAGGAAGTAAAACCCAGCAATGGTTCCTTCCAGTCCCTGAAGGGGGCCTACAGGAAAGCTGGGGAGGGGCTGTTTGCAAGGGCATGTAGCGAAAGGACGAGGGGCAATGGTTTAAACTAGAGCAGGGCGGGTTTAGGTCAGACATTAGGAAGAAGTTCTTTGCACTGAGGGTGGTGAGACCCTGGCCCAGGTTGCCCAGAGAGGTGGTGGAGGCCCCATCCCTGGAGACCTTCAAGGCCAGGCTGGATGAGGCTCTGAGCAACCTGATCCAGTTGAAGATGTCCCTGCTGACTGCGGGGGGGTTGGACTAGGTGGCCTTGAGAGGTCCCTTCCAACCCAACACATTCTATGACTCTATGATAATGTGTTGTTAATGGTTATTAAATGCAGGGATACCGTGGCTGGCTGAGGAGGTCCTTGAGCTGAAAGGGGTTGGAGGCTGAGAGAATACCTGAAAGAAGGATGTCATGGAGTTGGTTATTGCCCTCTTTGCTGGCATCTTCTCGGGGGCATGGTGGGCACAGGACACTGTGCTAGATGGGCTGCTGCAGCTGTTCTTACGCTCTGTGTCTTTGGGTCTAGCTCTTACCTTTTGTATTAAAACACCTTTTTTCTGAAATTACGAATTGAAGAAGTATAAAAATAGATCATTGCCAATGTACAGGTACTGTTTTGGAAGCTTATCATAAAATTGCCTTGGATTTAGTTTGTAAAAGTTCTCTGAAGAAGTTAAAAGTAGTAAGAAAAAAAGAAAGTACTTTCAAAGACAACTAAAAACTTTTTTGGGACCACGTGTTCCTACATGTTTTTAAGATCCAGACTGAAATCTTTCCCAGTGCAACACGATGCAGATAGATAAATATTTTTTAAAGAACCCTGCAGCTGAGACCAGGTTTTCAGAAAGGCTCAGCTCCTCTCTAAGTCTGTAAAAGCAATGACTAGATGTTCCTAGGACACCTGGGAGCTCACAAGCAAGAAACCAGCTTAAATGAAGCAGATCCAAACTTGAAAATTTGGCTTGGCATATTTTTAGCTATGCATAGATATGAGGTGATAGTATGTGGAAAAATCAGCATATATTGCAAAGTTTTGGATTCAGCCACGGAGATCTGCTCCCTTGCATTGCAAAGGATTATTTCTTGTGGAAATAGTGGCCAAGAGGAGAGGCAGCCTGATGCTGGGATCAAAGCAGTGCCCCTGCCGGGTGGAGTTTGGAGCGTGTTAAAAGCTTGCTCTGGGAGGAGTCTCTTCACCCTATCACAGGTTGTTTGCAATGTTTTATTTGTGCATGTTAGTGCAGCTTTAACATTTTCACACACATACGCACTCTCTCTGTTATTCAGCCAGTCGGTGACAGGTAACACGTGCTGGTGACTATTCTTTTTCCCCCGACTCTGAAGGGTTCCTGAGATGTTCCTCTCGGCCTTCTCTTGCCCAGTTTGACTGGTTGTTGTTTCAAAACAACTCAATCCATTTTCTTAAATATGCCCTATATGCGTGTGCTACATGTGGCTTAACAGTAAAACGAGGTGACAGCATTGCAGTGATGGCATCCATGTGTGTGTGCACCATGCGCCACTCTCGTGGCTTAAAGGTGAAGCAAGGAGACAGCATTGCAGTGGTGGCATCCTTAGGTGGGCCTTTGGCTGAGGTCTGGCTGGGCGCGCGGTGCTGGCCTTGCCCACTTCTTTGGTGCCTGCCTTTCTGGCTCGCCCTGTGCTGCTGAGCTGCATCTCAGGTTGCCTGGCCCTCTGCTGAGGGAGAAGGTTGTGTCCTGTCCTGCAGCGCCATCCCAGCTCCCACCTGAGCAGATGGCCTGGCTGTGGCCTGTAGTAGTGCTTTGGTGCCTACACACATTGCACAGAGGCTGCCAAGGGCTCGTTTTAGGGGGCAACGTGAATGTAGAGTTGCACCGGGATCCGTATCTTTTGGGTTTGGTGTTGCCTGACTGACCCTGGGCCAAAACCTCTTGTAGAAAAGCAGTGCTTTGTCAGTCAGTGACTTCCCCGGAGGTGATACGAACCTCAACAAATACCCCCTTGGTTTAGGAGGCTTAACGGGGAGAGACAAAAATGAAGCCTCCTGTGCCGCGAGGGCGTGGAGCAAAATGTTTGGCGGTGGGGGAGAGCAGTGCCGGGACAGGGAGGGAGCTGGGCAGGGGGAAGGCAGGGACAGGGACGCTGAAGTCCCTTTCACAGCTTCTTCCTGAGAGGTAGCAAGTGACAACGTGGTGAGCAGAGGGCTGGAAACCTGTGTGACAGCCCTTGGGAGAAGCAAGAGAGGAAGACGTGTGCAGGAGGAGGAGTCAGATGCTTCCCTCATTTCTGTTGGCATCTTGGGGAACATTTTGCTTAAGTGAGTCCAGACTTGCTCTGCTAATCCCACCTGAGACATCACTGAGTCACCGCCCCGTGGACCTCTCCTCTGTTAGAGAGTTATCAGCAATTACACTTAGGAAATCCAGACCTGCTGTGTCAGGAGATGCCTCCTGGCTTGGTGGCCGAGGGTTTTCCTTGTCCTTCCCTACGGATGTCAGGGCAGCAATTCCTGAATCCCTGTGCTGTTTCTTGCTTTCAGCAGGATCCACTTGTGGTCTCTTTTGTCTTCAGAATTTAAAAAACCTGATATACTAATGCCAAGGTGGACAGAATCGGTTGCTCCCCCAAGAATAATTGTGCCTTAAGATGGAAAAAGCCCCCCCAGTCCTCTGGTTCCAGCTTTTCTTCCCGATCCGTGGCTGCAGGGCTCTCAGCGACTGGGTCCGAGGTGTTTATCAGAGCCGGTGGGATGCAGGCTGTGATTGACATTGCCACTTTTCTGGCATAAGGTAGCTAGAGGGATGATGGAAACATACTTGTTGCTTTATCCAAAGAAACTAAATCCTTTCCATTGACCTTAAGCAAAGGCCTCAAGGGCAGATTTTTTTTCCTTGCTTTTAGTCTAAGTACAGTCTCCCAAAATTAAAAAGGAAAAAAAAATAAAAAATTAACTGACCCCTTCCCCAGTCCTCCTCCCTACAGTATATTTTATAATTTTTGCTGTGCCGTTTCATAATGAAAAAGTACCTGGCACGGCCCTTTGCATAATTTATCATTGTTTTACATCAGGAAGGGCTTCAGGTGCCTTGCAATAAATTTCCCAGGGTGGGGTCACCATTTCCTTCTGACAGCTGCTCCGGTGCGGTCTCCTACGGGATTATACTGCGGCTGCCTCAGACAGAGGTAGCGTGAACATTTGGCAGTATTTGTGATGGAAACGCAGTGCTGTTTGAGAGCACCCCTGTCCCATGGCCCGCCGGCCCAGCTGCTGGCCGGTTGGAGGTGCCGGGGACACCCAGACCCTCCAGCTTCTCTCCATTGGTGTTTCATGGGTTTGGCGTTGGACTACGACTATGAGCAACGTGTTAAATAACGCTCTCCAGCGAGACATTGCCCGAGCTGGGGTTTGGGAGGGAAGCTGCCGTCTAACGCCGGGGTTCCGCTCTCCTCCCCAGGCAGAGCTGCCGGCCATGGCCTGGCGCCTCCCTGCACACTGCAGCCCCGGCCTCCTGCATTCACACCCAGCGCACGCCCGGGCACACGTTTAATCTCTTCTGCCACAGCTGGTCTGCTCCCAGGAGTCGGGTGGTTTGAGCTCTGTTTATGGCTATTCATGCAAATGGTATTTCCACGCCAGGGCAGTATCAGTGTAAGAAATACTAAAGGTTAACGGTGGATTTTGGAGCTTTCAGAGACTTCGTTCTTGGGTCTTTACTGCTGGGCATTTCCAGTCTGAGGGAACTAATCTTAATCTGATTGCAATTTCTTGCACTCAAAGCCTAACCTACTGTAGCCAGGCTTCACGGTGGAGGTATTTATAGAAGCTGTTGCAAGTGCTGTTGGATGCAGCATAAATCATGGATTGCAAGCCGCGAGGTGCGGGAGCGTCTGCGCGACCGTGAGCCACCTCCCGGCCTTAAATCACCGAGGTGTCTTGCTGATGTTGTGTTTAGTACAAATGTTTTGCTCTCTAGGGGTTTCGTGATGGTGATGGCTGGTGGCCCTTCCAGAGTCCTGGCTGTTCTGGGCTTGTGTGGTTTTGTGCTCCCTGAGTGGAAGCACATGTGGGGCTGTAGGTGAATTAGGGATAAATAATCTTTCTAATGACATGACTTCTAAAAACGGGCATATTTAGCACATTCCAGCAGTGCAAAATCCTCACACAAAATTTGAATGCGGACTCTTGTATTATACTGAATTGAAGGTTTCGTTAAAAGGCAGTAAATGTCAGTAACAGACAGACGTACTGAAAATACCCGTAACCTTGAAAGAGAGTTTCTGTAGTTACAGTTCTTAAAACTAGTAACTCAAAGCCCAGGCTTCTTTCATTCAGGCTCCCCAAATAAACTGAGCTATAGGCTGAAGTTCTTTGTGTTTTGTTTCAAAATTTGATGAGTTTTTTCTTGAAAAATGGTTGTCTGCAAGGCAAGGCTGGAAAGCTACTTTACTCCCAAAGCGATCGTGCTAATTTGGAGTACATCCGCGAGGGAGGCTGGGAAGGACGGCAGTGGGACTGGGAGGGAGTGGCTGGGGGGGCCTGCGGCAGGCAGCGCTGCGCTGGCAGCGATGGAGAGAGGGAGCCGTGGATCCCGGGCGCCTTCAGGACGGCAGCAGCTGCGGGGCTGCAGCTCGGAACACGGGTGAATGTTCCTTTGCTGTCTCTACATCAAAGCGAGCATTTTGTTAGCTGACAAGATCTAACAATTTGGAAAGTGAGAGCTGTTAGAAGAGCAGAGGGATTTGTGGTGTCGGGTTTTTTTTCCATCTCAGGTGAGAGCTGGCACCAGCTCTGCTTTGAGATGCCCTGGTAGAGATCAGACCCCATGTTTTGCAGTTTTCTTCTAAGAAGATAACCTCAAACATTCAACTCTTCCCAAAGGGACCCAACCCATCTGGCCTCCTGACATCCCTTCCTCCCTGTTTTCATGTCCCTGTTGACATGTTTTAATTTTACCAGGGAGAGGTAAAAAGGTTACGTGGCTTATTGCAAATCCGTTGGTCATCTTCCTGCTGTTTGCTGCCACCACTCATTTTCCTGTGGTTGTATTTCTTTTTTTCTCTTTATAGTAGAGTAAGGAAATGGTGTAAACTTGGTTCCTGGTGTGTTGCTACTCCCCAAACAGCAGAGAGGCTTCAGCATCTGACCAGAGAGAGCAGTCACCTTTGCGCTAGGACAGCGTCGCACTCGCACTGTGACAGCAAAAGGTTGATATTGCAGATTTGAAGGAAGTGGAGAGCAGGGATCAATTTGTATTCCTGCAAGACAGAAACCTTGGAAAAAAAACCCAAAACATTAAATGACTGCCATTTTGAAAATCTTACTGCTTGGGAGGTGAGCACTTTCTTACGTGTAATGTGAACGTTGCTGGCAACGGTGATGAGGTGTGGGATGGGGGTGAGGAAATTCTCGGAAGAAATTAGGATTGCTTTCTCCAACAGGAGGTGACTCAGAGGCTTGAAGATGTCCTGGGTGAAGTAAAGGTAGAAATAACAAATATAACTTTGGAGGAACACTTCTGGACTGCACATTATCCACCAGATAGCTGTTTCTTCTTGTGTGAAGACTGGTTGGCTGGGTTTGTGGTAAAGGGGCCTCAAAAAGAGGGATGAGAGCCTTATGGCGAGCCAAGTGCTTGGATTAATCCTAGTGATGGATAACAGTACATAAGTAATTACATACTTAACCCGACCTCCATTTACCAGCACGGCAAGAAACAAACGTGTGCTGTGAGCCTGAATTCTTCTTCTGTGGCCATTGTGTAGGTGGGGCTCCAGCGGGCTTGGCAGGGCTTCCCGGCCACTCTTCACTGTGCCCGTTTTGGTGGTGGTCTGTGAAGGGCCAAAGGATGTGCATTTGTGGAGTAGCAGGACACAAGGGATCACCTGTCCCTTACATTAGTTCCACGCAGTGATCTGTTGCTGAAACAACAACATCCTTTTAAAAAGGGATTTGAGAACAAGAATACCATCGTTTATGGCTGCA
This sequence comes from Larus michahellis, assembly GCF_964199755.1. Classification (NCBI taxonomy): domain Eukaryota; kingdom Metazoa; phylum Chordata; class Aves; order Charadriiformes; family Laridae; genus Larus; species Larus michahellis. The sequence goes on from NC_133909.1 coordinate 855,724, forward strand.
GTGATTTAAAATAAGGTTTGCTGTCCTCATGGTTACAAGATTAACTTATTTACAATCAGAAAGCTATTTCGGCTGTCTTTTTCCTCTCTGACAGCAACATAATTTATTTCATAATACTGTTTAGATTTCCCTCAAAACACAAGCAAATACTTCCCTTAGTGCTTCACCTCAGCCAAAGCCAAGGCCATCCTGCATTCAAATATAGTCTGGACTTAGTATAACCATTAATATACAGCTGAACAAACCCTCTTGTCAAAATTGGGAAGACCCAAAGTCAAGAAACTTCATAGTTTCAGGCTTGGTTTTGAGGATTAACCTAACTTATGGAAAAGTGATATGTTCCAAAGTTAGTTTTGGTTTCTTCCGAATCATTACTTCTCCAGTAGCGTTTACTTTTACGGTTCTCAGAGCAGTAGATGTTATGGTGGTCGATGATTAGAATTATGTATTAAGTTAGCAAAACCTTTAAAGGATGTTTAATTTACATACGATGGATATTTCTGCAGCACAGTTTAGGACAGTTTTGAACACACAACCTTGACGGCAATAGGGGCATTCGCAAATTTCAGAAGCAACGTTAACCCTGGACTTCTTAATTATAGCAGAATGGAGTGCTCTGAATTAAACCTTTGCATAGCAAAATCACCAGCAAAACTCTTGGGTGTAAAGAGGCCCTATTGTCTCCAGTCAGTTTTGAGTGAAGTTTCTGTAAGGAATAGGTGCTTGGAGCTGTCAGAAGTCTTTTTTGGAGTGAAACTCAAGACTCATAGACTCCATATTTGAAGTACTCAATTTTTTTGAAAGGCTGCTGAACTGGAGAAGACAGCTTGCTCTGACTCTCGTCAGGCTTCTAGTGCATTTTAGTGTGTTGTTTCATTTACAGTACGGGTGGCTTGCACTGAACAGCAACTCCCGGTATTCCTCAGGATGTTTCTCCCCTGTCGTGTTCCTTCTTCATAGGCTGAGCAAAAGCAAACCGTCCTGTTTGCCTTCCAGGGGCAGCTTATGCTTCTGTATTTGTTGGATTTGTAGAAAATCCAATAGTGGATCAATGTCATTGGAACTATTCTTAGAAACCTACTGAGGTAGAGATCAATAGGCTGACGTTTAACAGGGATAAAAAAATATTCTGTCACATTGTGAAAACAGGAGGAAATCTGCTGTATAAAGTTTGCAAGTAGTAAGAATAGGAGTAGGTTTTGAGAAGAGATTTTTTTGGTAGGAGTTTGTAGTTAACTGTGTCATTTTCAGTGTTGGGATACTTCAAAGACAAACGCTCTTCTAAGTTGTATAAATGTTGCTGTTAGAAAGGGAAAATCTTATGTCACTGTATCATTGCCCTTGAAAGAGGGAGAGTGTTTCAGGTAAGTGAATACAACAAAGCCAGAAGAGTGAGGGCTGCTGTAAATCCCTGGACCCAGTCCGAGAGCAGCGTTTATGCTGCGGTAGCAGGGCACGTGAGTGAGGGGCTCTATGACCCTTATCTGCAGGTACCTGCCAGGCCCCACCACCCACGCCTGTCCGCACAGCAGCGGGGAGGACCTGGGGAGAGCAGACGGGCCCGGGAAGGTTTCAGGCGTATGCACATGGCTGGTAAGTGTCTGCATCCCCTGGATCCTTGGCAGTCGTGAACTCGGTCTGGTTCTGCTCTGCGTAAGAAGGGAGATGCCCTCAGGGATGTGGTCAGAAGAGGTCTCGGAGGTCAGTCAGGCGACGGCGTGGTGTTGTGGCCGTGTGACAGGTTGTGCGCTTGCAGAGGGTCCTGCCAGGAAACGTTTGGCTCCTTGGTAGTGGCAGACCTGCCTGCAGCCATGCGCTTCGGACGAGCCCTGCAGAACTTCTTAGGAGACAGACATGAGATACAGATTGCTCTCCACCCTGGTATCGTTTGTGTTGTCTTTAAGTAGATTTTTACAGTGGGGGTGGTGAAACACTGGAACAGGTTGCCCAGAGAAGCTGTGGATGCCCTGTCATTGGCAGTGTTCAAAGTCAGGTTGGACGGGGCTTTGAGCAACCTGATCTAGTGAAAGATGTCCCTCTCCATGGCAGGGCTGTTGGACTAGAAGATCTTTGAAGGTCCCTTCCAACCAAAACCATTCTGTATTCTATGAATATTCCCGTTAGTCATGCAAACATCTTATCTTTCAGAACACTGCGGATGACTGACATCAAAGATGTGGAGGGGTGATAAGTTCTGCAGAAAATAATAGAATTGGTTTTACCACCTTTTTGGTTTTGTTAGCTCTTCCTTTGTTTCTGGGTCATTTATAAGGGTGAATTGATCTCTTTGACTTCTTTTAAGTGATTCTTCTGCATTGTGTTGGGCCCACGTGCTGTAAGAGCCTGAGCTTGGAAACTCTCACGACAAGAAAGACACTGAGGGGCTGGAGCGTGTCCAGAGAAGGGCAACGGAGCTGGTGAGGGCTCTGGAGCACAAGTCCTGTGAGGAGCTGCTGAGGGAGCTGGGGGTATTCAGCCTGGAGAAAAGGGGGCTGAGGGGAGACCTTCTCATTCTCTACAGCTCCCTGAAAGGAGGGGGTAGCTGAGGGGGGGGTCGGTCTCTTCTCTCAAGGAACAGGTGATGGGACAAGAGGAAATGGCCTCAAGTTGCGCCAGGGCAAGTTTAGGTTGGATGTTAGGAGAAATTTCTTCACCAAAAGGTCTGTCAAGCATTGGAACAGGCTGCCCAGGGAAGCGATTGAGTCTCCATCCCTGGAGGCATTTAAGAGATGTGTAGATGTGGTGCTGAGGGACATGGTTTGGTGCTGGACTTGGCCATGATAGGTTGATGGTTGGACTCGATGAACTTAAAGGTCCCTTTCTATGATTCTGTGATCCTTCTAATACTTCATGCCCTGAAATTGCTGTAAAGTACTTTGACTAGTAACTATTTTTTTTCTCTTTTTTGTTTTTATATTGGAGTTATCCAAAACGCCTCTTTGTGTAAGGTAGAGGAATGCTGCAGAGCAGGATGGTCCCTCCTGACTTTTCCCAGGAGGGCTGTGAGGTGGCTGGGAACACGACACCTGCTGTAGGGTGCAGGCAAAGGAAGGGTGTTGGAGAAATCCAGGTATTGGGCCAGGGTTGGGTGGCCGGTGCCTCCTGGGATGAGCAGCAGTGAGTCGTTAAGACATCGCTCAGGCAGGGGGAAGCCCAGGGGGGTTCAGTCGCAGGCTCCTGGGAAGGTGGGCTGGAAGAGGGCCCCTGTCTTGCTGTGTTTTGGTGGAGAGGAGCACAGGTTTCCTGTGGCTGAACAGAAACAAGACGGGGTCTTCTGCAGCCCAGTGGAAGGGCTGGGAAGGGCCATCTCCCTTCGTAGTCCCTGATCCTGCTGCTGCTTGAGCAGGTCATCTCAACTTCGATGAAAAATACACTGCCAGTGGCTGGAGCAGTGACCAGGACCACTTCCACCCTTCTGTTTATTTTCTTTTTCCCCATGTTTTCTCAGCTGGCTGCAAAGCAAAGCTTTCTCTCACCTGGTTGCCCCTCCGACCGGCTGAATTTTGCTCTCTGTTTGGTGTCCCACTTGGCAGAAGGGAGCGCACAGCACATCTCCTCCATCCTCGCTCAAGCCTGATTATCTCCAATTGCTGAGGAGGGTCAGGAACCCCGTCAGCCCTCCGAGAGTTGAGCTGTTACATAAAAGACATCTCAAGGTGCCCTTCCCCTCCCCAGCGCCGCCCACGCTGCGGCTGGTGGCGTGCCCAGGCTGCGCCGTGCAGGTCGGGCCCCTTTGCCACCACGGCTGCAGCTGAGCCTGCCAGCACGGGTCTGTTGAAAGGGGCGGTGGCATGCATGGAAGATGCTCAGGGCCCTGGTGTGGAGGTGCCCTGTACCCCTGGCAGCTGGTCCTGGTACTCCAGCTGTCACAGGAGGTGCTTGGGACACCTTGCTTTGGCGACTGACTTGGAATGAGATGGGGGAAGACCTTGGGGTGAGAGCTGACGCCGTTTCTCCATCCCTGTGTCCCTAACGCAAGCTATGATCTGCTAATGTTGTTGTGAAATGTTTTTTTCCTTTCCTTACGATATGTTTAACTTTTTTCCTATTTATTTCCAGATGCTCTTAGTATTTTGTTGCTGACAAAAAGTTTACTTTATGTTCGTTGTCTCCCAGGTAAACGCAAAGCGCTGAAGTTAAATTTTGCAAATCCACCTTTCAAGTCCACAGCAAGATTTACTCTAAACACTTCTGGAGTTCCTTTCCAAAATCCACACATGTGAGTATAAAGCCGAAGGCACAACTAGTGGAACAACTTTGAAATTATTTAGCCAACGTGCAGTGTTATTTTAAATGCAATTTAAAATAATCAAGTTATTTGTAGGTCAGTCAAATCTGTCACTGTAAAAGGATTTTTTGGTTTGGTTTTGTTTGTGCTTATTTTTTTTTCCCCAGAATTTAAAAAAAAAAAAGGTTAAATTTGGGATCTTTCTGTTTTTCACTGGAGCAATTGCCTTCCAGAATTGATTAAATTGAGATAAATTGTAGCTGCTAATTCAAAATACGCCTATAGTGAAGTTCCAGACCTATTCACTGTCATTTCCCTGTCTTTTTATTCAGTGCTTATTACTTTTTGTTAGAGAGAAGTTCTTGTTTCTGTGTTACCTGTGAAGGATATAACTGTGCTAGATTATTATTTTTTTTTTCCAGCACTAAAATAAACAAAGGTTTGAGGGTTGTCGTTCTACCACCATAGAGATGTCAGGGAGTTACGCAGTGGTTAGCTCTCACTGAGTTTCCCAGACAGCTACAGGATATCCTTATCCAAAGTCTGAATGCAGGTGTGGCACAGAGCTGTTCCTGACGCTAGTGAACAACAGTAGTACATCGTCACAGAGAATATTAGCTTTGTATCCTCAGATCCACCAATCTAGAGGGATGGGTGACGCACCCACAGCCTGTACGTGTGGCAGAACGCAGGTAGCATGCCGACATGTCCCAGATTTTTCCTCTCTAAGTTCTCCAGCAGGTCTCAAGATTTTGTCAGTGGCAAGTCTCAGAAACTGCACCCGCAGCTCCCCCCGTGGCTGGGACTCTGCGGGGCGTCCCTGGTTTTTGGCTGCTTCTGCTCGGCTCTGCATGTCGCTGCCTCTCTCCTTGAGCTCAGTGCCTTCTGCTTCACCAGGATGCACCCTCCGGGGTTCATTCCTGTTTCTGGGAGCTTCTTTATGCTGGGGATTTTCAAGCAAGCTTTTATGGAATTAGAAATATGTTTCTGATGAGTTATCAACAGTAATTACAGCATCTAGAAATTTTAGAGAGTACTTCAGACGATTCTTCTTACCACCCCAAGTGACCTTTCCAGTGAGTCCTTCTCTCTCCTTCTCTCTCTTTTCCTATCTGAAATAGAGTATTCTCACTGGTTGTAGAGCTAGTGTTTATATATTCACTTTTTGTATCTCTCCCTCAACATCATCAAACCCTTATAACAATTTTCTGGAGAACCCCATCTGGGACTCTTTCCTCTCTCAAACCTCCCCATGTCCATTAAGTAAAGGACCTAAGCCTCAGATAACGAGTTCCCACCGTCAGCCATCTGTAGGGATTTGACTTTTCTGTGTTTAGCACATGGATTTCTCTCTCAGGTTCACTGGAAGTCACAGCGGCTCCTGTATAGCACAGAAGAGCTTTCGTTGCTAGTCAGTGACATCGTAAGGTTCATGTTTGTGCAGGTGACTGTCAGCATTGTCCATTAAGACAGTGCTTCTCTGTCTCTGTGGGAGTTGCAGTTGTTGGCAGGGGTGGGCTGGTTAATGGTATAACTGGTTCTGAAGGCTTCGAAGTGGTTTGGGTTGGATGAGATAGCTGTTCAGGTGTCAAAAATGATGGTAATGTGTCTGTGCTAGAGCTTCCTTAGGAGGCTACAAGCTGTAATAGCCGTTTCTGTTTGACAGAGGTGGATGCTGTTGGTTGGATTGCGTTCTCTGTGTTGAGGCTCACTAAGCTTGGATACGTCCTCACGTCCTTTGTCTTGTCCGTAGTGGATGCGATGCTGTTCCTCAAAAGCAACGTTCACATCTCCTGGTTGCACGCTTCTCTCGAGTGTTTGTCTTGCGGCTGGTGCATCGCAGGGATGTCTCTGCATCTCCTGCCTGCTTCCCAGAGAGGCTGGAATGTTTTTTCCTCTGTTGTCTAGAAACGTTTCTAGATTTCTGATTTGAATTGGATATTCCAGACCTCCTGGACCGGGTGCAAGGTTCCCGATGCAAGGCATGTTTCTGTTCACTGAATTGCTTTTCTTCCCCAGCCTGATGGAGCGGAGTGGCCTCGGTGCCCTCCCGAGATGAGTGCTGGCTCGGCGCTGGGGATTTCCCTGTGCAGACCCTGTTGGTCCAGATGGGTGGATCTGAAGATACAGAGAGGTCAATTTCTCATACGAAATTTGGGTTTCTGTGACTTGGATCCACCGATCTGGAGGTGTCCTGTTGCTCCTCCCTCCAGGAGGACAGAAGGTCCTGTCAAGTGCCCATTGCCTGTGCCGAGCAATGGCTGGGGCTCAAGAGGAGGCAGCCAGCAGTGTCCTGCAGCTGCTACGAGGTGTAATTTGCCTATTAGCTGTATTTTGCTTGATTAACAGGTTTTGGTCGGGGAACTGATCAGTCTGGATTGGTGGATGTTCAGGTAAGAGTGTAGTTTCTTGCTGTGTAGACAGAAAGCAAAGGAGCAAATGGGGCTCCCTGTGCCCGTGCGTGTGTTGGGAGGGAAGAAACCTCCATGTAACCTGCACCACCGGAGCAGAGGCACCGTCGGTGAGGAGGAACAGCACATTGTGCCAGAGGCGGCCTTGGAAATTTCAGGCTATTGTGTTTAGCCCTGTTACTCCTCAGTGCTGAGGCTCCGTACCCTGGTAAAATGGGTGTGGACCCTGCACGAACCATCAAGGTGCGATTCAGCTTTCTTTTTAGGGTTTGTTTCTCAGTCTGAGTGGTCTCAGTAGTGTTCGAAAAGAAGTTGGGGGAAACCATTTTGGGAATCCCTGTAAGCCAGGGGTGGAGTTTAGCTCCTGTGGGCAGGGGTGACGCACATGCAGGCTAGAGGGGACGCAGCGTGGTTTCCACAAGGAGGTTTCCCAGATGATCTGTGCGCAATTTCTGACTCCAGTCATTCACGCTGTTTCCCTGGTTTTAACGGCGTGTTACCTGGAGGCATCATTTCAAGGGCCATGGAATCCCAATTGCAAAACATGACATTACTAAGACTCTGACCAGTGCTTCCCAGTTGCCTTACATCCCATGGCACAGAATGCCCTCTGTAGCCCGGCAGACGTCACGCTCACTGTGCTCCTGCCCGGAGCCTGTTTCCAGAGCTTCGCTGCTCTCATGAGTAGAGGCTTTTTATAATACATAGGCTGTGCCCTGGAATACTATTTCCAGGGAGAGAAAGCACAGATTAACGCTACAGAATATAGGAAGTTGGGACGTGGGTTCCCAGATCTTTTTCCTGTTCCCCCTTGTGTTTTCTTTCCCATCTGCAGAGGTTCTGAGCCATGTCTTATGGTTTGGATCTCAGGCTGGGGCTGTGTCCCTCCAGGATGTATGAGTGTGCTGCCGGGGCTGCGCAGGGACGGCAGGAGGTGGGTGCCAGGGCAAGATACAGAGCAACACGCAAGAACATGAGACCACGTGCAGGAGCAGGAGGAGCCATTGACTGGTTGGGACCTTTGAGCTTTGCTGTGCCATCTCTGCGATGGCCATGGAGCTGAGAGCTGGTGAGGACTGCGGTGGCTGAGTGGCAACGGGGTGGCATGGCCCTGCTGCTCCTGCCCCGTTCCTGCCCAGCCCACAGCACCCCCTGCCCAGGACGCCTCTTCCCCCTTGCCAGTATGTCCACTACCAGCTGCGTTGGGATGTCTTGAAGGAGGAGGTCATCTTTGTCATGGATGACCAGAAAACCAAGTGAGGAGACTAGCAGAGCAGAGGCTACAGCTGCTCAGACTGGAGCCAGTGGCAAAACGTCTTATGTCTCTAGTGCTGCTAGGGTTTTGCCTTAAATATTTTTTGAATTAGAACATGTGTTAAAACCAGGGGGCTTTGAAGTGACCTTTAGATAGGAGACTGACTCAGGATAGCTTTGAATGAGATCAGAATCTAGAGGTACTTTTCTCGTTGCTGGTATTTGGGCTCTGGCTCCCTGAAGGCTGCCCTCCTGGTGATGCTGAGGCCTGAGACGTCCCTTATGGCAACTGAAAGGCACCGTGGGTGGCTTTCCTGCACGGATCCTGTGGGGCAGGTGGGCAGAGCCCCGGCATGACCTGTTGAGTAGCAGGGAGCGAGGCAGGGGCTTGGAAGGAAGGTCCGTTCTGGTTCTGCGACTGATGGAGCTATGGAGGATGTGCATCTCGTTCAGTTCTGCTGAGCCCGCTGCCGCCAAATCTACTTTATAAGTGCAGAGAGAGATGTTGTCTAGTTACGGCGTACAACGCAGCCTGCCTGTAGACAGCGATGCACGTTATTTGCACGTGACCTGTACAGGGTAAAGGCAGAATAGAGCCTGAATTACAGAGAGTAGTTGTAGGGTAAAATTCTTACTTCAAAGGATGCAGTCTGGAGAAGTTGTGTCTTCCTGGCAGCTGATGCCCCACTCCAGGGAAGCTCGCGCCTGCTCATGGTCAGCAAGGCTGTGTGCGATCGCTGAGCTCTGTGGGCTGGCTGACAGGGCAGGCTGAGGAGAGCTGTCAGTTGAGACCATGGTTCTCATTAGTTCAGACTCTATTTCTGACTTAGACCAGATTAACGAATGCTGACTTTGTTGTCCCTGCAGCAGACATTGCAGAGGGTGGAGGGCACAAGCCACGGTTAGGGTGAGCTCTTAAACTTCCAAGCCGCTGTTTTTCAATTGCTGTTTCCAACCGACTGAAAAGCATCCCACCTTTTACCTCATCTATTCCGTGTCCAAGTAGGATTTAGGTCACAAACAAAATTAGATTACTCAATTATCTATGTGTAAGCTCTGCGGAGCTACTTGCAGCTGGTGGCCTTTGCTGAAAGGCCAAATAACACCAACGCGGGAACGACACGGTAAGATGTGCTGGTGTAGCGCGGCAGGTTTGCCTGGCAGCTGCCTGTGGTGTGCTGGCCGTCGCTGGCGTCCATTGAACCAAGTTGTTCAGTTTGCTGTAGGTGAATTCTGTTTGGCGTCAGGTTCGCAGCACGGTGCTGCTTGAGTATCCTGTCAGAGGTGCCACCTCTCTAGAACTTGAACACCAGAGCATTGCGGTCTCATCTGGAAAGGTGACAAAATGAAATGACGCCTTCTAATGTTGACAAGCCCAGCTTCTGAACTGTCTCGTGGGCTGTTGGACTCTGTGGAGTCCTTGTAGCATGTGAGCATATTCGTGGATTCATTGTGAATTAAGCTTCCAGAGGTGCCCCGTGTGGACCACCTTCTCCTCGTGACACTTGGGAGAGTCACACGCTTTCCAGAGAGACGCCTCAAGAGTGTGTTGGCAAATGTTTGTTCAATAGACCTTTGGGGTTGGATTCCTCAAATGGAGCCCCAGTTGCACGTCAGACTCCGTTCCTTCCTTTTTTTCTGTATCGTTCAGGGACTGTCTTTATTCCTGAAAAGTATTTTTCGGGCTGTCCCAAAGTCTCTCTCAAGCGTCTACTTCTGTTTTAATCGCCTCTTACACTTTTCCAAACCTTTCTGGCACGTGGTGTCAGGCTCTCTGGCTGCATAGCCTGCAGCTGGCTGAGTTCGTCGGGAAATAACCTGTGAGAGTTACTACCATTTGTCTAACAAATATTAAAAATGAAAGTGGAATATTCTAAATTGGCATGTTCACAATAACTTGTGTGAATTGCCCTGTAAATACTTCTCTCTCTGTTCCCCATTTCTACCACAGTCATTTTTACATCTTTATTGTTACTGATTTCTGCTACCTTTCTCCGCACTATAGCTTCCCGTCGCAGGGTGGGATGCCCGGATGCCTGAGAGATAGGTTGCGGTGTAAAAGGTACCAGTTAAGAATTTGAATTCTTTTCCTGTGACTGGTCTTCAGCGTTTCCCGAAAGTTGCGGTACCTGAATGTAATCACTGGGAAACTTGCTTGTATTCTCAAGAAAGCGCAAGTGAAATGGATACCTCCAAGGACTCAGCAAATACATTTAAACGTTTGAGTGAGTCTATGGAAAACAGGTTTTCACTTTTAATACAAATATCGCTGTAGTTTAAGTGCTAGAGCAGTGTTTCTTAAACATTGGGTTTTTTTCAGGCATTTTCTTGAGAAATTGAGGAGCGTTGTCTTGCCTTTTAACCTTCCTGTTTCTTCCAGAAGTTTACAAGTTTGTTTGGCCAGTGATTTCTGTGGCCTAGATGACAACGAGGTGATACGGCACGTAAAACACCCATGCTCGGTATCTCAGACTTCAAGTAGCTCGCCCCTTCAGAGAGGGTGCTGCCAAAGTTAGTGTGAGATTTTGCCTGAACGTGCTGCATTGAGGTCTTTTTTTCTTTTTTTTGTTCTCTTTTTTTTCCACTTCTAAGTTTCAGTATTTCTCTAAGATGCTAATCCTTCTCTGCAGAGGAGCTTTTTGGTGTCTGCTGCTTCCCAAATAAATTTCTTTAGCAAATTCCATGTCCCTTGGAGCATCTCTGCCTTAGTAGGACTGTTCTGTTCTTTCTGCAAGGGTTTTGATATCTCAGCACTCTGCTTCTGAATTTAGGCCTGGAACCAAAATTTGGAGCTTGTGTATCTCCATTAAGCTAATTGACGTTGATTTTTCAGAGGTGCTTAACACCTAGCTTCTTGCCACGCTGTTGGCACTTGGTCTCCTCAGAACTTCTGGAAACCTAATCACCTACATTTGGGTGTCTAAATCAACTACAGCCCAACGTTACATACTAATCTGGCCCCTGTGGGTTCCAAGTGCTTCACACATGCTGAGTGATTGAGCTTTGCAAACCTAAAGGGTTGCACAAAACTCTGTGTTCCCCGTTTTGCAGATGGGAAGCTGGGGCGTGCTGTGATTTGGAAGAGGCAAAGGTTAGGCCAGGAACTTGTGATGGGGCAGGGAGTTCAGCGGGGATCTCCTGACAACCAGTGCTCTGCAGGTTGGCTCTGTTACGTGTCCCGTTGACAGCGCAGTTGGGGGCTGTTGGCCGGGCTCTCGGACGCACACAGCCATGGTCAGAGCTGCTTTTCTGGGAGCAGCGTTGTGACTGTGCAGCCACGATCCCCTCGGTGCGCTCTGTGGTGTGAAACACGTCCCCTTTCTGCTGCACGAGGGGAGGCCCGTGCCTTCCGTGGTGGGGAGGAGCAGCCCATGGGTAAGAGGCTGCGAGAAGATGGCGGCAGTGGCCTTCCAAAGCACCACGACCTGGTGCGTCCTGCCCAGCAGGGGCAGCAGCCGGGGTGGTGGGAGCGGAGGAAGGGCCCGGGGGGCAGTGGGGGGATATCTGGAGGCTGCCGCACCTGCTCGGATCCGCCCCGGGGCAGCCCTGCCTTTGCGGGCCCGTCCTCGGTCACGCCTGCGCCCTGACAGTTGGTGTGACGGAGAGAAAAAAGACTTCACGGAGGGGTTCAAAATAACAATTTATTTGGACTTCACTCACAGGTCCCATGCGCCACTATTGCAAGTTCTTATGGATACAATGGAAGAATGCACTATTGCAATTTAAGGGGAAAAGAACAAAACAATTCACAGAATACGCTATTATCACCTAACAAGTGATCCCGAAAAGTAACAACACAAACCGCCAGCGCTAGATATGAATACCTTAACGAATGCACAAATCACGATCTAGAGCATGCTAGACATCATACGTACGTTATTAAATCACTTACCCTCTCTCTCTCAGGTAAGGCCCCTCAATCCCGGGAAGTTTCCTTGCACGGCAAGGGGGGGCCAAATCTCCTACAGGCCATCTGTATCTTTGGAAGATTCCCCCTTTTTCTCCCCAAAACTTTGGACTTAAATATCCTTTTTCGGGACTGTGTTTGAATGGATTACACTATCTGGGATGGTTTGATGGCCCCTCAGACAGCAATGTTTATTTTGTGATGTCTGGACTCACACTCACTGAATAGTGGTGGGACTTGACTCGGGGCGTTTTGTTTGTTAAAGGCACCGTTTGGGTTTCAGTTCTGGTTTCAGTTCTTATTATAATGCAGTGTTGTGACCACCCCGGGGCTGAGACATTTCCACAGCTCCCCCCAGGTTATCCCTGCATAGATAGGGATCCATAAGCGTCTGCCAAGGCGAGATGGAGCTGAGTCGAATGACAGCTCCCTGCATCACACCTTTTGTGTTCTGAAACCATTTTAGCCAGTTGCTCCCATTCAGTTAGCACATAGATGTCTGAGACACACCGAGGTGGGAATTTGCAACATTTCCTAATTCCAGGCATGATGTCTGGTGGCCATGGCGCCTCCTCAGGCCTGCTTTCACCAGCACAAAGGGGCAGAGGCAGAGCTTCTGTCCCGTGTTGCCTGTGAAGGTGTTTTTAGCGATGCTGTCCATGGGTTTCCTTCAGCAGGTACACCGAGATGGTGTTTGAGGAGGGTCTCTGAAGAGCAGCAGTTTTGGGTTGACTACCGTATCTTTTTCTGCTGAGCTGAATGGTGCGTGGAGGGAGGTGAAGCATTCTGGTTTGGTGGAAATTGGAAAACTAACAGGCAGAGCAAAAAGATGGAAATGTTCATTTTCAAATTGAACCCGACTTCATTTGCCGTCAAACCTGCTTCAGTGTGGCTGCATGTCGGCCCACAGAGAGGCGGTACAGAAGAGCAAATCTGGGTGATGTCTCCCTTGGATGGAAGTGTCCTGTAGACTTTCCTTCTAGTACCTGCCTTTTAGTGAGATATGCTGCCTACCCTTTGTCTAGTAACATGGGTCCATGGGTGACCTGTGACTGGCCAGATCCTTCCCTGAGACACACAAGTTGGGAGTCATCATCCTTGATTCCATCCATGCTCATGGCAAAAGCCAGGTGCCTGCAGCCTGCTGAGGACCAAGCTCCTGCTTTGGAGGTACCTGTCACGCGCCACGACCTGGAGAAGAGCCAGGTGGTGACTGTGTTTCTTGCTTAGTCAGCTTGATTTAAAAAGCCCGGGTTTATAAACCTGACTAGAGGTCAACACTTCGGTAATAATTTGTGCAGTCTAATGAGGAAGATGGTTTGGGAAATGTCTGTTGTCCTGACCACTGGAGAGTTGGAATCTCCCCCCAGCGTTTGTGAGCTTGGGAAGGGAGTGTGCTGGCTCCGTTTGAGGTGGGGGCCGGTGCTGCCGCTGTTTGAAAGCGCTTCAAGGTTTCAGATGGTAGGGAGGGCTTGATGTCATTTAAGAATTTTGGGTTTATTTAATTCTGCTGCTTGTGTCCTGGTGGTCCCGAGGCGGCGCTGAGTCTGGCAGGAGCAGAGCTGTCGTGTTAGTGTTCAGTAGACCCTGGGGATTCCTGAGTTACAGCCCTCACCGCGCATCAGGACAGGCTCATTCGGTCCTGGCATAGCTGCGTAATTCACACGAAAATGTAACTACTGCAATGCTTATTTAAGAGAAGTGAAAGTAGGTCAAGTAGTTTCAGAGTCAGTATCAGCTCCTCTATTTTTCCCCCACACCGTTGTAATAGCAGAAGCATGATTTTTCTCTCCTTTTTCCCTTTCCATTATTTCTAGGTGCTGCATTCCCTAGCAAGGACAACAGTGTGCATGCTTGTATGCATCTGGTTGTAAATCTTGGTGTGTGGAGACTTTAAAAGCATTCAGGACACCAAAATACCCATATCTTCTCTGGAGGGTTAGAGAGAAAATGGGAGACCACAGCTCCATTCATGCTGGACTTTTCAATAACGTTTGAATCTGTTGGTGTATTTTTCAGAGTATTTTAAGACCCATGTGTCTGTGCTTTACCATTTTGTCTGGTAAATTTTCTTAAGTCCTTCTAAAACTTACACTTCATGCTTTATAGAGAAAGTCTAATGTGTTGCCATCTCTGAGCCTTCAAACGGTCTGATTATCTATGTTCAACAGTAACTTTTTGTGGTTGAGAAGTGGAGGGGAGATCCAGAATGGGAGCTGGTAGTTGCCAACATTTTTTCCCTTCTTTCCTCCAGCGATGATCTTTGGGACTTGAGCTTTTTGATCAAAAATGTCCTATGGCACCTGTGTGTTATCTGTGTCCCAAAGTGCCCCTGGGATCTGTTGGGCTGTCCTGCCTAACATCAGAGGGGAAATCGAGCATCCCCGTATCCGAACTCACCGGTTTGTAAGGCATGCTCTGAAAACCTATCAGATGGTACAGATTTCGGTTAAAATTTATTCAGGGAGTGGGGGATGCTGTTGCATCTTTATCTCAGAGGCTGGACTGCCCTCATGGCCTTTCTCCTTTAGCTTCTTTCCTTCTAGACCCATGAATCTGGCTTTCTGAGCTAGGGATCGATCCAAGGTTGACAGGGGCAGTAGGTGTCCCATCCTGTATGTCTCAGGGTCTGCTCTCCTGGAACACGGATGAAGTGCTGAGGCTGCAGAGAGCCTGTATCCCCACCTTCCCGGGCAAATACAGTACCCGCTAGCTTAACGTGCAAAACTTGCTGGTGTTTGGAGAGGAAAATGGGATGAAGCAGATTATTATGATGTAATGTCTTTGGATATGCACATATGTATATAGTGCACACACAGAGGTTTCGTCTCTACTCTTTTTTTGGATAAATATATTGTTCAATGATTATTTACAAGTAAGAAAGCAGGACATTGCTTACACATTGATCTGAGTCAGTGCCTGCGCGTAGGAGTGGTCCGTGCTGGATGGCACCGATGATGTAGCTGGTTTCGTGGCTGTCGCTGTTGGACTCCAGTTAATCTGAGATGGTCAGTCACAGATTTTTTTTTTTTTTTTTTTTTGCCAGTTGTGTGACATACAGAAATGTCAGAAAGGATTTTATACGTGGACCACCACTATTCATATCTGTGATTTAAGTTGGACTCGAACCCTACATTTCCCCATGTGGACCTTGCAAACCACATTCCTGCAGGAAACCCTAATAAACAACTGCCATTGCTAGCTGCGGGAATAAATTTGCTCATTGCTATTCTGCATACTCGGGATCACACCGCATTTCTTCAGAGCAAGAGTACATCCTTTATCTCTTCAGACATTAATCACCACTTTGTAGTAAAATGTCGTGCATTTTTCCCTGGCTACAGAGAAGTGAGATGACTCTTCTGCTTTGTGGGTTCAAACTGAAGGGATCAGTCATCCCTTTTGTCTTCTGTACACATCAAGAAATGGAGAATAAAGAGAGGAGAGTGCGGATTTGGAGACTGCTTCGACCCCACAGGTCATCGTCAACAACTTTTGTTTCCATCCTTTGCATAAATGAGTGACTTGCAGCGTGTACCATGGAGGACAGCTGGACTGAATGAACAGGGTGCACCCAGGACAAACGGCTGCTGTGCAAAGAGTTCATGGAAAGGCCACCGTGGGTGGATTGGATGGGCGTGATGGAGGTGGGGGTTGGCCTGTGGGGCTGAATTGGTTTTGCCATTCTGGTTGTTTGAGGAACTGACTTCTCGAAAGATTAATTTGCTTCATGGTATATTTGTCAGTGAAAACTACAGACACCTGTGAGATTCAGGTGGATATTCTTGCCTCCTATCATGAAGGTCCCTACATTTTGAGAAACCTCAGAAAAGAGAGAGCAAATGGCCAAGCCCTAGTGTACAGTGGATTATGGCGACCCTAAATAGTCTTCTCTTTGAGCCTGTCTTGATTCCCTCCTTTGTAAAATATGCTTGGAGTAAATCTGGATGAGCAATTGGTCCTTCACGCCCAATGACACTGATACCTTTGCAGAGACAAGTGAGAATCAGTTGAAAGTTGATTGTTTCAAATATCTCTTGCTACAGCAGCGTGAAGGCTGTTGTCCTCTCTGAGGAGCATGGGGGCTTCTCTATAATCCAGCTGGGGTGTTTTTTTTGTCTCTCTGATGTTCTAGGTGGGTATTTCGTACTGGTGAAAGATGGGAAAGGTGATTCTCTGGAACCGTTGGCCTAACTCCTTACAGCAACCTTAATTTTCTGGAAGCATCTTTACAGAGCTTACAGAAAATTACCTCTTGGCCCCTGGAAGTCAGTGGAGAAGACTGAGCCCCACGCAGCCGTCTTGGAGGAGGCCAATGCTTAAAGTCTCACCACACTACTGGACTGTGGAGCACGGGGACGTTCAACAGGCGGTTGCTTTCAGTGACCTGTAGGAGTCTGATGTCTTAGATGTCTCTAAAATATGTCACATTTGGTCTATTTAGTCTTGGTAGAAACTCTCTTTTGGTCACCACATTTATGATAGCTGCATCTCTCTGAAAAAGCAATCTTTGTCTTGCAGTTAGGCGATTTCTTTGTCTCCCATCTGTCCTTGTCTGACACAGAAAGAAAAATACTGTCAGGTACGTCTTTGGCGCTGAATTTCAGATTAAGCCCTGTGATGCAGCCCCAAGGGTTTTTTCTTTAATCCCAAATAGAAAATAAATCCTGCAGGAGAAGTTGGAGAGCTTTTCGCTTTCCCAGACTAGGGTTGGAATTTTATGACATACAGACATTTAAACTAGAAAAATGGCTTGTTAGAGTAGTTGTAACAGAAGTGTTTCATGTAGTTGAAATAACAGTGCTCGTTATCTACCTCTCAAGTGTTTCCAGTACGGAGCTGAGCAAAACCGTAAGTTTACATTGCTGACCGTTTGTAGGTAGCTGCATTGGCCATTTCTACAAGTACTTGAGAGCTTGTTTCCCTGTGCTTAGCAGGAGCCCATCTCGCCTGAGCTACTTGAACCGTTCTGAGATAACAGGTCCTTGTGTTGGGAAAGGAGATTTCCAAAGCTGGACAGTCTGAGGGACTTGGACATCCAGAACCTGATTTCTGTTCTTGGAGAAGTTTCATAGTAGTAATAATTCTAATTAACCTTCTGTTTATCTGTTAGTCGCGTGTCTCTGAAGGTAATAAGAAAGGACATATTTGTTCAGGTCATGCAAACTTACTCGTGAGGAGAGAGGATAAGATGAATCAAGCCCACCTGGGAGAGACCACCAGTCCTAGATTGGTGGATTCAGGATGGAAGCTAGATTTTTTTAAAAAAAAATTTTTTCTTTAGTAATTTCTGCTTTAGAGACTGCAAGAAAACCAGCAGTGATGGTCCCTGTGCAGTGAGGAACCAGCACGTCACTAACACAGAGACATTTGGTTAGCAAGTTGAAAGCAATTATTCATGGTTCTAATCGCAGCAATAATACAATTGGAAATAGTAATTGCCATTGCTGTAAGAAAACAAATTGCTTACAATTTTGTATGTTAAAACACAGTTCAAATCATCAGACGCTGCATTGCTCCCAACGAGGGGAGGTTGTCTAGGCAAAATTTGGAAGGAAAATCTGTAGCTTACCCATTTCTTATGCTAAGCACTCCGTGGGTAGGTGACTAGCTGAGTATTGTGTTATACGTTATTGTGTCATGTGATAACAGCACCATCTTTTCCTGTCATTTTCACAACTTTTCCTGGCTGAAGTGATACACAAGCAACCCTGGGTAGTAATCACATTGTCCCGTTCAGTTTCAAAAGGAGAGAAGTGGACCTCATCCAGAAACTTTCCAGCAGGCTACAGTAAGCTTAACTGTCTGTTAGCCATTGTCAGATATTTTCCATACCCGCAAAAATGGCATCTATTAAAGTAATGGAATTTGTCTCAGAAATAGTGTCATTCCATGGGGTGATTTTTGTGTGATGATAATGATATTGCATCGCAGTATCATTTTGCAAACTATTTAGAGTGTACGTTCAGGTTCTTCTGTTGATTCTTACGGATGTGCTCGTGTCTCTGTTGCCTGTTCTTTCTCGCGTAGGTGCCCACGGCTCAGGAGACGTAACGTTTCAGAAAAAGAGTCGGTGTTCTCAGAAGGGCTGTTTAAATTACATTAGCTCAGTTTTCTCTGGTGTTATTCTGAAATGCTCGAACCCGGTGTAAGTTTTGAATACCCAGCCGTGGTGGGTTCAGCGAACGTGCTGCAGTCTGGCTCGCGTCCAAATCAAAATGAGTTTGGGATTAATGTGCTCAGTTAAATTCAGTACAGGCTTCACCACGATGAATTGAGAGGTTTCCTCAGTGTCAAGGGCAGGTTTAATCAAAATCCGTTATAACTCAGTAGTTTACCAGGGGAGCTTCGTACCAAATATTGACGTTTTAAAAGCCTCAGCCAAACCCCACCGAAGTCAGGGAGACGCTTTGCAGCCGTGAGCGTGTGCTGGACCGAGTCTTGAGGGGAGGGCTGTGGAAGGGGCTGTGCCATCTCCTTGTTAGTCTCTTTATTTTAAAATCCTGGAGGGACGTGGAAAGGCAGAGCAATGCGAGGGATAACGCCTGCCACTTGGTCATGGTGAAAGGGAGCAAGCGGGCTCTTGCTTTTAGTCTCAGTAGCCAAGAGATGCAAAACTGAACCCTTTCCTTCCTTTGACACGTTTTCTCTATCTCCTCTTCATGTCTAGGAATCTGTTATTCAATGTAACTAAGCCTCAGGACAGCTTACCTGGGTCAGAGCAAAACCAATTTAGTTCTGCCCCTCCTGAAAGGATGCTGCTGCTCATCAGCTTATTGGGTGCAGAAATGTCTTCTCGTGAAAATCTGAAAGATTTGTAAGAGCATCAACGTTTTCAGCCCTCTAGAGAAAAAAAAAAAAAAAAAAAAGCCAACACAAAAGCCACTTCTTTTGGAGACTTTCCCCAGTGAAATTTAAACTAGGGTTGCTTTTTTATTAGTGTTAGGCGGCAGGATCTGAAAACTGTTTTATAAGTACCACAGACATTGAGACATTGCAGCCTCTCCAGGCTATTTGAAAGGCTCGGTGGAAACACGTTAGCCAAAGTCATAAGCCATGTTTGTACTCCGAAGTTACCACCAGTGCACAGTGTTATTAAAACCCTGCATTTTGCACGGAAGCTTTTCTGTTAGGATTTACTTTTTAGCATTCCTTTGGCTGACTGACCACAGATCAGATGTAAAGTCCCCTTGTGTTGAGCAGCTTTTACCAAACTTGTGGAGAAGTAGAATGTGTTCTCATTAACTATAGTGTAAATAGGAGCCTTAATGAGAGACTTCCTAGACGAGTCCAGCGCTAGGCAGGCTTGTGAAGCACAGCTGGACCCAAGTGTGCTCAGATCTTTTTGACTCAGCAGATTTTTTTTATTCATGCCAACTGTAATGTCCAATACCTCAACTCTTGGGCTTCTTTGAGTCCTGCATAACACTTCGCAAAGTAAAACAAAGAGGAGATAGGTAGCTACCTACAGCATCTTTCTGGCCTTGCTTTATGTCTGATAACTTTCAATTTTGCTTAAAAAATCCACCAACTTTTCTCTGCTTCTCCCCTCGGTCCTCCTTTTTCATGCCAAGGAAATGCTTGTTTTAAAAGGGTTTGGCATCCCTGCAGTTTGGGGCTAGCAGCAGGGCTCGGGGAACTAACACAGCCTGTCCGAGAGCTTTCCAAGGTCTCCGTGGTTCTTCCTGGGAGGTTTCCTGGGCCTCCAGCGGTGGCAGACCTTCCCGTGGGCTCTGCCTGGCCAGGCTTGCAGTGAGCAGCAGGCGTGTGACCCCGTCCTTGGCCCGGCCGCGGTGCCTGGCGCCAGCCGGCCGCCTGCCTCCTGCCAAGCTGGACCCACAAACGTTTTCATTTCTGACAAAGGGCAACTGTTTGGAGGAGTTGTTGTCTTGCTTGGTGCTCCTAATCCCTGGAATAACTGCTGTGACAAGCATAGTAACCATCTGCGCGAAGACCGATACATTGGCGCCTTTCAAGTGCAGTAATCGCAACGACATTCTGAGCCTATATATTTTTTTTTTTTCTTTTAAAACTTTTCAAAAGCAAGATGAGGGGTTGGAAGCTCAAGTAATCCTGGACAAGTCATCAGGAGCTATAGTCCCTAAGGCACGTTTGAAAATCCTACTTTTAACTGTTTGAGGAGTCTCTCACCCTCTTTAGCTATTTATTTTACTTTTTAAATCCTACATGAAGCCCCACAAGTCCATTTTAGACATCTCAATCATTTGGAGAGAATATCTGGCCATTTTTGCCCAACATTCCCAGCCTTGGAGAGATTTGGATTGCACAGTTTAAAAATGAAATGGTGAGAGGAGGCACGTGTCTGACCACATCTGTGCAAACGAACGAGCACTGACCGCAGGGACTGAAATCTGATCGGCTGCAGAAGCAGGGACTGGGCATTAATTACTTTTCACCTTTGTTAGACACTGTTCTGTGTGGTTACCCTTCTGTTTCTGAAGCGAGCTGTTGTAGTGTCCAGCGCAGTGGGATGCAGGGCAGGGTTTAGGCAGGGTTTTGGGTATTTTGGGGGCATGTCCGCCCCGTGGATTTAAGTTCTCGCGTGTCTGCAGCAGTGCAAATCTAGTAATAGACGTACTGCATTGATAATTTACTGGTTCTTATTGCCTCACTTGGTTTTACATCAGAAAATTCCCATTTGATATCAATGCAGAGAGTCTGTGTCCTACATTTGCGTTTTTTGAGCTGCTTTCTTGACATGGGAATCCCTTGGGATTTTGATTTACACTGAAAAATTCCTGACATAAAGCGTAGGGGTTTTTTGATGCGAAAAGTAATCATTGCGTTCCAGTTACTGGCCCTTAGGAAAGACCATGCTGCTTAAAGGAAAACTGCATTGTTTGCATGAGACAAATTAGCTAAATGAGCAAAATCTATATTAAAGTGTCTGTCGCTCTGTCAAACCTGTCATTTGGTTACTTGACCATTTCCCTGGGTATTTGAAAAAAGACAAGCAGGAACTGTGATTGCAAAACAAGGCAGATGGCATAATAAATACGTAATGGAAATTAAGCCCAGCTCCAACGCGTGAGGTTTTGTGGATGGTGATGGCACATGTCGATCCAAACCCCTGGAGCTCCGCTGCTCCCCACCAGAACCCAGCTGCGGTGGGCGCTTGGGGCAGACCCGTGGAGCTCCCAGCTCCCATCTTCTTCCCGTCGGCTCCAACCACCCATCCCGCAGCTGCGGGAACAATGGCACAGATCTGCTTTCATGCTACAGCTGGGGAGAAACAGGCTTCTTGTGTAACAAGGAAATAATGAATTCAAATTCGTTTTCTCTTCTGATATAGGGTAAGAAAAGCAAAGTTTCCTGGGCAGAAAAACAGACAGAGGGAAGATTGGAGATGGGTTTAATTGCTTTATTTGAATAAACCATGTCACCATTTGTATTTTTTAACTCTCTGAGAACTTCAATATGACTTTTTTTTTTTTTTTTTAAACAAGAGATGGAAAGGGTTTGCTCAGAAAAATCAAATCTCACATTTCACCCTCCTGGTGACACCTCTCTGCCTTTTGGAACAAGATTTAGCTCTGGATGGTCGTGGCTCTTCGCCAGCTGGCAGGGGGTAGGCAGGAAATGCCCGTTTGCCAGTGCCTCAGCGTGACGCGTGTCACCTACCTTCTCCCATCAAAAGAAGAACTGGTTTTATGGTGCTGACAAAATAGGATGGCCGAGCAGTTAGATAGTGATTCATGCAGTTTCCAACGTAAGCTGCCTGCAAAGACAGCTGGCAAGTCTGGAGGTCGTGTTTCTTTTCCTTTTTTTTCTTCTCTTCTTTTCTTCTTTTCTTTTTTTTTTTTTTTTTCATTTTACTGCCTTATTTTCATTCCTTGCTTTTTAGTAAGCGAATTCCATGGAGAACGCCACTCAATGCAGTGTTTTATTATGCACAGAAACTCAGAGATACGTAAATAGTGCTAACAAAGGGGTGCCACCTCTGCCTCCGTGGGCTGCTGTGTCCGTCACATTTGTGCCGTGTTGTAGCACTACCAGCAGGTTTTCCGAATTCTTCCTAAGGGCAGTGGAGGCGCAATGGAGGGAGCAACAGATGAAAAATCTGAAGGTAGGCAGGTTAGAGAGCAGGAAGGACCAGGGCAGGCCGAGCACAGAAGGGGAGAGGAGCTGTTGAGCAAGGCTCTTCATGGAACGGGCCGAGGGTTCAGGACATGCAGCTGCTCAAAGCCCGGAAGGTGCTAAACCAAAGCTTTGCAGAGAAGCTGGAGTGCAGCAGATGAAGCCATCTGAACCGTAGCTGCGCCAGTCAGTTGACCTTTGGATCTGACCTCGTCGCCCTTGCAAAACCCGGGTTCCAAATAAAACCAGTGGAGGTCATGGTTGGGTCTACCATCGTATCCAACAGGGTAGTGTTTGCAGCTGCTGGTTGACAAACAGTCGGTTTATCAGCGTGGAATTGGCCGTAACGTGTGTATTCCTCTGGCTGATGAACTCAATAAGCTTTACCTGTTTGGTTGGATACTTCATGTGTGTTCTGCTCGTTTGGCAGGAACCTAGATCAAGTGCCCAAGAGAAGTGATCGGGCTCCAAGGGATGAGTTTGACAGAATTTCCCTTGTACACAAGGTGGCCAGAAGTACCTGTGGGCTTTAATATCTGCATGAGCTTGGTGTGCCCTGTCATGGGAACTGTCTTTAATGCCGTTAATGCTACTTGAAAGTGGGAAACTCAGGCTTTTGACTTACTTTACAATCCAAGAAGTGTGAATCGGCTAATTAATTAATCAAAAACTGAAAATTTGCATGGCATTTTAGGATGACCAGTGTTGAAAATACTTGTGCTTTTCCTACTAATTCAGTGATAGCGTTGCTGTGTTTGAGTGAGTAATTGTGGGCACCTTAAAATAGCCGTTGAACTCTTCTTGGTCTGCTCCTTACCTGGGCACATCCTGGTGGCTTCAGTAGGAGCAGTGTTTGCCCGAGAACATTAATTTAGGTGTTTGGTAAAGACACACTTGAACAGTCAGTTTGTGTTTTCATATATCACAAGCCATTTGTCTTGGTTTTTATGCGAATTATTGGCTCTTTATTTGTTTTTGAATAAATTAAATGATTACCTAAAATGTTGTTTGTTTGTTTTTTTTAAATTAATTGCAGTTTTCCATTAAGAGCAAACTCTTTCTAAAGTCCCCTTGATTCCCACAGAAGATCTTGCCTGGGTCGCACAGACACCCAACTAGAAGGGAGGCAGATGCTGGGACCGTGGTGGTGTAGAGCAGCAGAAGCTTTTGGGAGATGGGGCTGGGGAGAGCACTTTGGACTCTTGGTTCTGCATGTTACCAGATCGTGCTTGAAGCCTGATGTATTTTATGCAAAGTAGAAAGAAAACTGTGTAAATAAGTGACTAGAATGACTCTACTGTATGAGACACATTGAATTTTACACCGCAGCTGGAGAAACTTATCCTTAATTGGAGCTGTGGGCAAGTGTATGTCATTTTTGGTTTAACATTTTCCCCTCACCCCTGCACCCCCTACCCCAACCAAAATCCTTCGTGGAGTTAGATTGTTGCTGTAGCCTTTGTGAACCCCTCTCTTCTAATGTTTAATCAAGTGCTGAAAAGAGAAATTTACAGACTATTTAAAATGTGGAAAAATTGCTTCCCAATATTTTTGACAGAGAGAGACTGAGAACACACAGCATTGAATCATCAGGAAAATTGAAGATTTCCCCTGAACAACATTGGGATTTTACAGCAGAGGACTTGAAAGACCTTGGAGAAATTGGACGAGGCGCTTATGGTTCTGTCAACAAAATGGTCCACAAACCAAGTGGGCAAATTATGGCAGTTAAAGTAGGTGATGCCCGTACTTACATTTGTACTTCAGTCCATTAGGGATGAAATGTGATGGAGAATTAATGTTCTTCCATCTAGCACCCATCTACTGCTCTTTTCTGTTTATTTCCAGTGTAAAGGCTGCTATTTGCTGAAAATGCGTTGTATAATGGCCATATTGTCAGTGATTTGTGAAGCTCTCATAATTGCTTGTGCCCTTTGAAAATGCCTATCAGGAACCTCCTGTTTTGAGGGGATCACGTGTCTCTGGAGACTGATAATAGGGCATGGGCCTTTCACCTCTGGGTCACTGGTTCAGGTACAGCCTAGGTTGGTGGTAGGCACAAGTTGACATCTAATAGCTTCTTGGTGTCTTTAGTGAAATAAGCTAGTGACTTAAAATTTGCTTTTTGTGTAAGTATGTGCCGTGGTGTAGCCTCACCGGAAGAAGTGGGAATGGAGTGGACACCTAGAAAGTGTTTTGCTCTTGCCGAAGTATGATGGAGCGTCTTCGCTTTGTGCTTACCATGCCGGACCTGCTCTGGAGATGGAAAGCTTAGCAGTTTTCTGGACTGTCCACTTTCTACCTTATGCCATCCCAAAAATCACCTTAAAACCAGAAACAATATGCAGCCTCATTTCCCAGCTGGGCGACGTGGAGTAATCTTTGTCTCGCCGCAGTGGTGCTGCACCCTGGGCATCTTTGAGGAGCTGCTTGCCCATGGAGCTGGGCGAGGTGGGCAGCAGCCGCTCTCTCTCTCTCTTGTCCTTTTCTTTGCTTGCTGCTGGCTGGTAGCTAATGGCATCAATCTTTTAACTCTTGATGGTATCAACTGTAAGTGCTCCCACGACTCCCATGAAAGAGTAGATGTGAGCTATGTAGGAGTCTGTTGCTCTCATTTCCAGCTCTCTCTGTCTTCTTTGGAATATTCCCTGATCTGATCTGGAAACCCTCACTCCTGCTGGTCTCACGTGCCAGGTAGACATGTCTCAGCCCCAGCTCTACCTGCTGTGAATGCAATTCGTACTTGTCTCTAGTGTGGCAGGTTACTGGAGTAACCACCATCCTTTGATTTTTCTCCAGTAAATATTGACTTCTTCACAGCAGTGGGATCACTGGCCAGGGCTCTGAGTGTTTTGGACCACCATGCAGTGGTGTTTCAACCTGTTCTTGAATCCCTAAAAGTCTCCAGTAGAGGCTGCCTGTAGCTAAAGGCTTGTTTCTCTTAGTTGCCTTTGGTGGAGCTCGTAGATGGAGTTTGCAGATGGCAGGTTGAAAACCGCTGATGTAGTGAAATGGTGCCTGGGCACCCCCAGCTTCCCAAACCCAGGGTGTGTGACCCGAGTAACTATAGTTGTGCTACAATAATCACGATAGCCGTGGGTAAGAAAAAGGCATACCTACAGCTGCTTGCTTTGTTATCCAAAGCTCTGCAGCGGGTACAGCTGTGCCAGGACAAGAGCTCTGTTGGAGTAGCTAACGTCGCCCAGAAGGAGATATGTCTGCTGGCACAGAAATTCCGTTGTCCCAGACTGTGTTGCACAAGGGGTGCTCAGCATTGTAGGATAATCTTATCAGCGTCGAGGGTCTGTGATGCAGGTACAGCTTCCACCTGGGAGGCAGAAGGCACCAATGCCGTGCCGTTGGAGACGACGTTGCACAGCATGTTGAGCTGGCTTTCCCAAGGGAAGAGAGGTGGTCTGAGCCCTACGGGGGTGCTGGCCTTGGGGGCTTACTTTTAAACGAGCAAAACCTGGTAGGTTTACAGTGGCTAAACTTTGAAATGCCAAAGCTGTGGGCTGGGATGGTGCCACCTTCTTTTCTCTGAACCTGCTCCACTTGGGCAGGCATGGCTAGGCCTGCAGGAGAAGGAAGGTCGGAGGGTCTGGGCAACCACATAGTTTCTAAAACATTAGTGGCAAGGGTCTGTTTGTCCCAGTGGGGATAAAACATGAAATTGAATGAAGGGAGACCTGTGAGTGGAACGTAACTGAGGTCTCCAAGGCAGCAGCAGCTATGGATGGTGCAGTTATTTGAGATGAGGTTGCAGGACAGGGCTGAGCTTGGACTAGTGACTGCTTCATCCCAAACTACTCAGCCTTTTCTTTCTTTGATTGCTGTTGCTTTTGGGGCAGCTGAGATTGTGCATTAATCTCCCTGTTCCTGCTCTGTCTAAATCTGCCCCGTGGGCCATCCACGTCTGAGGCTGTCCACCTCCTGCTCTCTCTGTTTCCTTTGAGCCTGTGGTGGCTCGAAGCCTTCTGAAGCCCCAGCTCCCCACCTGCATTCAGGGAAACCAGCTGCTCTCTGCGGTCTCTCTCTGCTCTACAGGCAGGAACTTCACTTGTTCTCTTCTCCTTCAGCATAAGGCCCTTCTGTAAGAGAACATCAGGAAGGTTTAAAAGAGGGGTGGTGGTTTGGGAAGAGAACATGTCAGTCTGGTGATTTGAGGTCTTGGCTGTGATCTTAACGACGCCTGCTTGCAACTCCATGGTGTGACACCGTGCTGCATGCAGGGCACCAGGAGCACTGCCCTGCCGCTAGCGGGATTGCGAAGGCAGTGTCCCTGGTTATTTGGTGGTGCTGCTGTCCTGCTCCTGTGCCTTCCCCAAGAGCAACATCAGTGCGGCAGGCACATCATCCTTGGAAGGACATTCAGCAGTAGGAAATAGCTTTGTGGAGGTCACAAGCCAGAAGTTGTTGGCTGTTCTGTGTTGATGAGTGAAACACGGAGATGGCTACAGAAGCTGCTAATTAGATGCAGATAAAATTGGTATGGGGGCCTCCCACAGCTGCTCCGCTGCCCTTCACCAATACCCGAATTTCCACTACCACGGCTGCAAATTTCCAGTGCAGTCAGGTATCTTCCTACCCCGCTTCTGGAAGGGCCGAGTCCTGTTTGCAGCTACCGTGACGGGGCTGCGCCCCTCATGGCTTATCAGCCCCTTCTGTCCTGGGCAGATTCAAATCCTTGTTCTGCCAGCGTGCTGCAGTGATGTTGTAAAGAGCAGGGGAAACATTACTCTTTCCCGCGAGCTGGAGGCTTCCTCTGGCTGATCCCGGCTCCTGCTGCGCCAGGGCAGCCCGGGGCCTCTGGGCACTCATCCTGCTCCCCTCAGCCTACGCGGCTGACGGAGTGCACCCTCAAATCCTGTTTCCAGCTTCTTCCTCTGTTTTTTCTTTCAAGCCTGTCGTGCCTTGGCGCAAGGTTCCTTGCAGTGTGGTTTATCTCACCCGGCCACTTTCTCCCCACTGGGTGTGCGTGGCACCAGCGCCGCAGAGCAGCCGGCTCCTGCTGCCGCAGGAGCTCCCCGAGCACAGCCCTTCTGCTGCACTTCCCGTCTGCGTTCCTTACCTCTGCAGGAAAACAATCCCTGAGTGCTGAAATATCACTGAAATAACTTGAGATCTGCAAGCGGGGGCACCTTTTTCTTTCATTTTTCCGTTTTACGCATTTTGGCCTCATCAGCCATCATCCCGGCAGAAGTAATCCTGGCACCTTTAATGGAGGTGTCGAGCTGCTCCCGGGCAGGGCTGCCAGGCCCCTGGGTGACTCAGGAAGCTCTCATCTGTGCTCCAGCGTCAGCGGCAAAAGGAGGAAAATGAGCCTCGTCACATCGCTGGCATGAAACCACTGCAGCACAGCTTCGGCTGGCCGAGCATTTCTGGGGAGAGGCTCGGATGATGGGCTCGTATCCCCAGTCCTGCTCCTCCCCCTCCTTCAGCCTGTGTCATTCTGTGCCTCTATGAATTTAAATAACGAAAAGGCATTAGTGCCTCTTCTGGAACAGGCTGGAGCAGCTGCTGGTGGCTGCAGCAGGTTGGCTTCGGAGGCAGACAGTTGTAGACTTTGCCGTGATGCTTTTGCATCCCTCACCCTTTCTGCCGTAGACAGCTCTTCCTAGAGCCGTGAGGGAGAGGATAAAGGAAAGAGGAATCCAACTCAGAGGATTTGTATGCAAATTTTTCTCATTTTTGCCCCTGGAAAATGTTGTATTTTGTTTTACAAATCTTAGTAAAAGACATTCCTCTTGTTCATTAGGTCTCTTCCTCTCCCAGATCTTCCTAGAGATGCAAAGTCCCTGTTTGCTGTGGGTCAGCTGGCATCGTGGTCTTCCTCTCACTGAAAAAAACCCTGTTCGTTGTCTTGAGAGTTTATTGGTATAGGAGTTCAAGACTCTTCCAGGTGGGAAAGAATCACAGACTCTTCAGAGTTGGAAGGGACCTCTAGAGATCATCTAGTCCAACTCCCCTGCTAGAGCAGGATTGCCTAAAGCACATCTCTCAGGGCTGCATCCAGGCGGGTCTTGAAAATCTCCAGAGAAGGGGACTCCACACCCTCCCTGGGCAGCCTGTTCCAGTGCCCAGTTTTGTCCAGTGCCAGCTCTGTGCAAATTCGCAATTTGCAAGGCCAGTGTGTACATTAACTCCTCACCTCCTTGGCAGGTTTCTCTTCTGGGCTTCTTGTTTTCCTTGAAGAAGTCCCTGCCCTGGCTAGCAGCACCAGCACCAGCTCTCTATGGCGTTGCCTGGTCTGGCTTCCAGTTCCACGCAGAGTCCTTTGACTT
Organism: Larus michahellis; assembly: GCF_964199755.1. Taxonomy (NCBI): domain Eukaryota; kingdom Metazoa; phylum Chordata; class Aves; order Charadriiformes; family Laridae; genus Larus; species Larus michahellis. Next base: position 883,906 of record NC_133909.1, read on the forward strand.
TTGCGTCTGGTTTCTTGTTTTCCCTTCAGTCCGTTATAGCCCGGCCTGTGGAGGTTCACAATCTCCCCAGCTTCTTCGCCCTGCGGAGAGCCCCGCTCCCTTCTCGCCATCTGCTCTGCTGCCGTGGCCCCGGGTTTTATCGCAGCGACGTCACAGTTTGTGCAGTTCTCCAGCCCCCTTTTGTCTTTACCCTGCAGCATCACCATGTGTCCTTGTCCCAGCTGCCCTGGGGGGTTCTGCATCTTGTTTCATGAGAGTACCACAAAGTCAAGGAACAGGACTGTCTGTGGCACATCAGAGGAACCATAGGGAAGCCCCATTTTATTTGGGTGAAATGGTTTTCTTGGGAAGCTTACCCAGCAGCTGGGGGGTTTCTTTTTGTCCTGAGGTTTCCCTCTGGCACTGGTGATAGTTCACGCCAAAAAAAGTGCTTTACAAGATCCTTGGCATACTTCATTTTTCCAAACTGGTATAAAAATACATAAATGAAAAAAAGTCCAAAGTGGAACGAAAGCTGGGGGGAGTGTTCTCCCTGTTGGAGCAGGATGCTCTGCTTTTTACTTACGTAGCATATGTAATACCTAGTGTGGGGTTTATTGGCCAGGGGACTTAAAACGGCCCCTCGAAGGCTGGGAAAGTTTCTTTGAAGAGTTCACAAGATCAGTATTCTGTTAGGTGGCACCTGTGCGGGTCAGCAGCCCGAGCGTGGCCGCGGTGTCCCGAGGCCCCCCCTTCAGCCCCCTGCCCCACAGCAGGGAGCGCCTCCCTGTTTGGGGTTCAGTATTGGCAGCTTCTGCCAGTTTCTCATCCAGAGACGAGTAGAGTGGTTTGTGCTTTGGTTGACCTTCAAGCTTCTTGCCGTGGCCCCATGGAAACAACTTGCACCTCTTTTTAATGAAACTGTTTTTCTGTCAGAAATGGTTATACCTAGGAGCGTAAGCCAACTGAGGAGAGGGCATTTCTGTCCACCGTCCTTGTGTTTGGTTTTCCCCCACCCCAAAAGACGTAGTGATTTTCAGCCACATACCAGAATTTTCTGTATCTTCCAGTATCTACGATGTAAATCAGCCCAGCTGATTTAGTTCTGCTCTGCAATATTGCCAAGCCTAGTCTCCAGTTCCAGCTAGTGTCATCAGATGTGATCGCTGGTTTCTTGTTCTCTCTTTATCTAGCGGTATTTTTGACCGCGCTACAGGTGGTCTTCTGCTTCTTCTACTCTAAACTTGCCCTAAGAACATCTGAAGCAGTTTCAAGATCAGTTGGCTAATTGGAGAAGCTGGCCGGGGCACTGTTTAGAGGTAAATAAAATTCAGCAGGACGTTAAGCCTGTGAGGTGTCCATAGAAGATCCCTGTTCTTCCTGGAGAAGCCCAGTAAGCTGTGGAGCCATTTTTTGTTCAGAGTGCAGTAACGCTCACATCATTTTGCCTTGGAGTCAGTGCTTACTCTCTCATCCGTAGCTTTGAAACAGATGTTCGTGTCTTTGGCTTTCACAGATTTTCTCTGATGGCAGCCTTGCAGCTGAAATAGCCTGCTAAGGATCAGATATCCCTGAGAGCAGAAATTTAACATTTATTTACACCTCCGTAATCTCTCCATCCTTACCTGGATGCCTGATAGCCCACAGAGCCCACCAAAATGACCCATTAGCGTATTAAACTCAGTCAAGGGACAAATTTCTCTCTCCTTACGATTTCCCATATGGCTTCTGAAGAGAGTCTTTGGACTTTCTGCAAGCTGGCATTATTGCAAATCATCATTTCCATTCTTTGCACAACTAGGTACCCTCTCCCAAGTTGACTCATTGTGATTTAGTGAGCAGCATTTTCTTTTCACTCATCCATTTGGGTGGCTGGCTGAGAGCTGGGGAAACCAGTGCTCCAAGCCCTGCTGGTGGTGGTGCACTGGGAAAGGAGCGAATGAGGAGGGGCTGAAAGGAAACAGTGAGGGAGAGCGGGACCCTTACTGCAGGAGGTGGGAAGCTAGTCGTGATCAGTGGAAGACCTGACATCCTTCTGTCAGGGGGAGCTGTGTTTCAGATGGGTAGATAAATAGTCTCGTCCTCAGCAGCGAGTGGGCAAACCCCCTCCTTCCTCTTGGTTTGGTGTCCTCAGTCCCTGCCATCCCCCGGCAGCACCAGCCCTCCGGTGACACTGTCAGGCCCTGCTGGGGACACACGGGAGCCCTGCACGCAGGGCAGCACTGTGTGGTCTCACAGCTCGAGGAGCTGGTTTTCAGTTTGGTGTTCATAGCTTTTTTTTTTTTTCTTTTCTTTTTGTTTTCTTTTGTTCTCTCTTTTTTTTTTTTTTTTTTTTTTTTAACTGGTCTCTGCCCACTGCACCTGAATCTTTTCATGTGCGTCTTGGGGCTGGGTGATTTCTGTTTTGGGTCCGGTTTCTGGGATCTGTCTGGTTTTAGGTTTGAGGGTGGTCCAGTCCGCGGGATAACTTGTCCTTTTGCTGTTGACGCTGCCTGGGATGTTGCTCTCAGAGCTCTTGTTCCCGATGTCACAAGGCTTTGTCCTAACCTGTGTTTTTATTAGAAGGGCTGGAGAATTTTCTCCTGGAGGATTTGATGCAGTTCAAATTTGAGACCAACAATGAACTATTGAAAAAGAGACTTTCCATAAGCCTCTACTGCAAAACCTACTTTTTCCATATGTGGCTTGTTTGGCCGTGTCAGTGACTACAGGCAGTAGAGTGACCAGGCTGAGAGGTGTAAGACCTGAAGCTAAGTCAGACCTGTCCATCCCTCTCTTAAATCGTGTCTTCAGGCTGTTGCCTCACCTGGTGTCCTCCTTCCTTGCCATCTCCCACGTTCCTGGAGGACTCTGTCTGTGGTAGCTCTGTGGTGTCTTGCTCTCTGCCTTGGAGTTAGGTGGCAGATCGTCATTGTGGCTCCCGTGCTATTTGGGCGGTGGCTGCTTGTGCCTTCAGTCACCTTTTGCCGTTTCTTCCTTGTTTCGCTGGTGAATGCTGGTTCCTTAGCTGGTGAATTGGGACCACTGGCCTGCAGCAGCCTCCCTGGTGCACTCCAGCTAAACAAAGCCATCTTTTCCAGCCTGGGCTGACCCCAGCTCAGCGCTGTGCTGCACGCTGCTCCTGGTAGTTTCCCCCTCCTCTTGAATTTGCCAGTCTCCAGTCTCCAGCACTCTTGTATGAGACCTCCCAATCTTGCATCATGTCCTTACCTTCGCTCCCTGAAGCAGGGTTTGTGGGGGAGTCCCTGCTGGCTTCTCAAGGTGTCCTTTGGCTCCCCTGTCTGCCTATCCAGGCAGACTCTGCCCTGTAGTCAACCCACTGTCCATCCTCTGGGTTCTCTGCCTGCCCTTTCTTTTTCTCCCTGGGGAGTTTTTATTTGGGAAAAGGAGGAATCTTTGGGTTCAGTGTTGTTGTGGTGTGCCCTTAAAGCCACCTCTGCCATACAACATATATTTCACGTATTTTGCAGAGCTGGAGAAGTACAGAAGAAAAGGAAATATCAGAGTGGGAGGAGATGCTGTCAGGGGAAGTTGTGGAGTCTGAGGAGCGTGCTGCAGGGATGGCTGGGACAGGATTGTGCAGATGCAAAGGGAATGCAGAGGGGGGCTGGGGAGACTCCTGGGTGACCAGGAAAGAGGTTTTTTGGAGACAGATGCAGAGTTGACACAGACGGGAGACGTGAGTTACAATATGGAGAAAAGCTCCTTTTGGTATTGCTCCTCAACAAAGAGGCGAACTTTTCAGAGGAGCGGGTAGACTAAACTATTCTTCATATAGGTCTCAGCACGGTGGCTTTGGCATCTGTTGTCTTCTCTGGAGGTCAGAGCAATGGTGTTATCATTTCCCACAGTGCTGATAGTGATGACCTAGAAGGAGACATTCGGTCTGCTCAGCCTTTGATACCTGAGCAGGGGGCTGTCGAGCTTCGTGTGGTGTAGACGCAAGACAGAGAAATAATCAAGCTCATCAGGCTTTTTTCAGTGGCATGTCTGAACTTCTGTGAAAAAGACTTGAACCAGTGACCTAGAGGTGAAGCTTTGGAGTTTCATTACTAGTCCCTTGCTCTGTTTGTGACTACAGAATCCCACCCACTCAGTGGCATCGCAGCGTGTGGGTGTGCTGGGCAAGGCTCTTGCCAGTTTGCCCAAGCACTCTAGAATTTGCCGGGAGGGAAAAGGGCAATATGAACGTGACAATTACTAGTCTAGGCCAAACTAGAGCTACTAGAACATAAAGAACGAGTGGTGAAATACCAAAATATCAGGATACACCAAAGGTAAGGAAAATTATAGTGTTGATACTGTCCTCATTTTGTGTGGGTCATGACAAAACAGTCATGCACCATTTCTCAAATGGCGGTATATGAATGGTCAACCTTGAAAGTACCTTCATTTGCGTAGCCTTGTGCTTGCTGATGTGTGTGGTCTTGACGCCACCAGCAGTTGCTCCCAGGGCAGTAGTGTCGGTGGGAGAAGGTGCTGGTGTCTTGCAGATTTTTCCCACAATCTTCAATAATTTTTCTTTCTGGGATAGCCAAGTAGTTTTTCTCCTCAAGAAGGGTCCAGGCTACCTCCGTTGCTTTGGACTTCTTGCAAAATATTTTTTTCTTATATTTTTTTAATGGTTTTTCAACATGAGTCACACCTTCAGGATCACAGTTTTCCTCACTTGTGATTCTAGGAAGGCATTAATTAGTGCAAGATGTTAAATACGTCTGTAAAATCACATGAAAAACTGGGGATGGTCTTTTCCATCCTTCGTTTAACAAACTTCACGTTTGAACATGTAGAGTTTTCTATTTTCAAACTGGTGTTCTTCTTTCAAGCCCAAATGAGACTTTTCCTTATATATGATGTGTATATATAGTGTGTGTATACACATAGCATATATTTTATATATGCAAAGTACCTTTATATAGCGTTAATGTTCCCTAGGCCAGTGTTAGGTAAAGAATTGTTCGTGTTACGAGAAGAGCTCAGGGGACCGTTGCCCACCATCAGTGTTACCAGAGCGATGTGTGCCCTCGGTTCCGTGATGGTCCCTTTTCACTGCGCCCACCGTGCTGGAGGCGTGGTGGAAGGAGCCTTTTTGTCTTCTGTGCTCATCTTAGAAATTTTAAACGTAACATTCCTGGTTAAATTTCAAAACAGCCTTTGAGCCCCATCCAACGTGGCTGAGAACTGTGTGGGAATCTGTTTTGCAATGAAAGCCTGAGTATGTTGTTTTGCTGGAGTAGCTTTCAACGAAATCTCTGCTCTTTCATTTCATTCTGACATTTCATCTGAAACTGTTGATGCTCCTGAGAGGACTGGGGATTTTATAGCCTGAATGAAATGGCTTGAGGGGTTTTCAGTTATGTTTCTTACTTGAGAGCACAGCTTAATTCTCTAGAGTGTGTTTGAGCATGCCTTGGGGGTTGCCTGCTCAGCCTGGGGTTTGGGGTCCCTGGCGCGTTTCTCCAGGGGCGGGTCTGAGGATACAGTAATGGCATGTAAGTGATAAAGTCTCTGCCACTCTTCCTCTTTCAGAGAATTCGGTCGACAGTGGATGAAAAAGAACAGAAGCAGCTTCTGATGGACCTTGATGTAGTAATGCGAAGCAGTGACTGCCCGTATATTGTTCAGTTTTATGGCGCACTCTTCAGAGAGGTGGGCACTCCAAACTTGCTTCATTCATAGCAGAGTTTGGTTTTTACCTTTTTTTTTTTTTTTTTAACTTTGCAGTTTCCAACTTGCAATAAGGAGGAGAAAGTTAATTTGTGTTAGGTTTCTTAGCTCTCCACTTTGAATCAAGGGTATTTAACCAGGAGACCCAGACGTCTGGGTGCTGCTGGGCACGTAAATGCTATTCCCATCGGTTGTCACATCTCTCTGCGTATTTCAGTCTCTCCTTCTTTCCCTCTTTTCTTCTCTCTCGGTGCGTTCTGGGTCTGAGTGTGCTGCCGGGCCGGGCGCAGCGCCGGGAGCCGAGGGTGGTTTCGGTCAATGGCTGCGAGGTGCGACGCTGGGGAGGAGCTGTGTCGCTGTCACGGCAGTGGCAGCTGTGGAAGTAGTGGCAGCTCCCCAGAAGCGTATCCGGGGAGGGTGTGTACGTAGCCAGCCTGGGTCAGGACTCCCGATTGACACTCATCTGCCTCGAAGTGCTTTGTACCTGCAGATACCTAAGAAACAAGGGCAACCCTGCTGGGTCGGACCAAAACTCCTAGCAGAATGCTCTGTCCTGGCAGTGGCCCACAGGAGCCGGTTGCAGAAGCGCGTGTGATACTTTGCCATAGCCGTCAGTCTGCAGCTGAGTGTTTTCTGAGCTAATATGCTGTCTTTGTGCTGAGTGATTCTTTTTTATTTTTTTTTTTAACTGGATTTCTTTTCCATGAAAGTGTTCAGTTTGCCCTTGAATTACGTGCACCTTTTTTTGCATCCATTTTGCTCCCTGAGGGACACTTCCCTGGGCTGTCCGCCCATCGTTTGAAGGCCATCACCTTGATTCATTTTGAATTTTCATCCTGCTGTTCTGAGTGGTGCCCGTAATAGTTCCCCTAGTTTTTGTATTTGAAGAGGCGGTAAATAGTTGATCTTTATCCATCCTTTCTGGGCCACTGAGGATTTTATGGACAGTTGCCACGTTCCCCCTCTGTCATGTCTTACCCAGCCTGGTAAGTGCCAGCCTGTGTCATACACAGAACCCTGCCAGACCTTTGATCATCTTTCTTGCTGTTCTCTGCATCTTTTCCAGTTCTACTCTGTCCTTTTGGTACAGAGACCAAGATTGCATGACTGTTCTTGTAAAGAGCAATATCTGCAATAGCTAGCCTAAAGGCTGTAATTTTGCTGGGCCCTTTGGTGTACGTAGATAGCATGTGCCGTGGAGTGGGTTATTCAATGTGATGCTTCCATGAAGTCTTCCAAGTGAAGAACAGAATTAGAGCGCTGAGAGCTGTGTCAGCTGACCACAGTTAATCCTGACGTGTTTTAGCTGCTTGTGGACAGGAATGCGATGTTAATCACTGCATGTTTGTGACTGTTTTAGCATCTACTTGTTGTAATTTAAGGTAGATACTATGCTGCAGGGCTACAGAAGGTACCCGTCTGTCTCCTTGTACCTTTGCCCAAGTACTCCTACTCCTGTCCAGCTTCAAATGACCAGTAAAAACCGTTGGGAAGCTGGCCTTCTCCATGCAGCCCAGACAGCCTTATGCCGTGGTTGGAGGCCAGTCATCAGGCCGAGTAGAGCCTGTTTAGTACAGGCACAACAAGAGGAATATAGCCCTGGTGAGCAGCACTGCAAGTGTTTGGTCCATTTGCAAGAACAAGAGTTTTGGAGATGAATGAGAAATCCTGGCTATTGCATCTCCTTCCGCCGGAGAGCAGCAGCTCCAGCAGCTCTGCTGCAGGTGTGGATTATTCCTCTCCTGTAGCTGACCCGGTGTTGAAGCTGGCACAGTGTAGGGGGCCAGAGGTGTAGCCTTGCCTGTTACACACTACCTCAGCACAAATCCAGTACACCTGCTCAAGGGGAAAAGGCAAATAGAGACCCACTGGCCGCTTGTTGTCTTTGCATATTATTGGGTATAACAGCCTGCGCAGAGTCTGTTGGGGCTTTACTGGGGAACCAATAGAGGAAGAAGGTCAATGCTATAGTTAAAACCCAAAACTGGGACTGAATATTCAATTCCTGCTTCTAGAGTGTCTGCCTTTGTAATTTTGGCAGGTCCTCTGGCTTTAAATCTCAATCTCTAAAATAAGGGTAGTAGTCCTTTCTTTTCCCATGCTCTGCTTTTTATTATCTGTTTAAACATGAAACCATTTTGGGTGAGGAGACGTTGTCCATGTGCACACAGTACCAGCTTCTACCAAGTGTTGAGCCTCAGCCTTGGCTGAAAATTCCCAGCTTTGACGTTCAAATGATAAGGCTGTCAGCTGCTGTGAAGAGGAGTCTCTGGGCAAGAGAGTATCTTGTCAGATGCTGATGAGCAACATGTTCAGAGCTGTGCGAGCCTGTCAGCTCTCTGCAGCTCTAGGCATATCCCAGGATGTAAGTGGAAGTACGTAAATAGCACAAAACCCTACCTTGGATCAGCATCCAGACATCAGCCTGGCTTCAGCTGCCCCCTTTTTCTTGTCCAAAAATCCCGCCCTTCTGCAGCCAGGCAGAGCTCCTTGGGTTCTCCTTCTGGGAAAGGTTTCAGTAAGGTCACTCAGGGTTGTGTCGTGTTGGTCCCTGGAATTCCCTTTCCCACCCACCCTCAGCATCAGTGGTGTTTGTCTCTAAGATGAAAGCAACCTTCCCCTCTCCTCGGTCCCGTACTGCCAAGGGGATGTTCCAAGTCACGTACCTCAAAGGGACACAGGGTGAGCTGGGATGCTTGGGTAAGGTTTTCTCTCTTGTCACATTAATTACGTCTTTTAAAGCTAGCAAACTGACAGCGGAGAAGCACAGAAAGGAAAAAAAGAATTTCACCGGTGTGTTTGAGCCCGTCTCACTGCCCCCACTCTGCTTAGCAGATCTGTTCCCAAAGAACAGTGACTGATCCAGGTCGCTGCTGCACCATCCCCTGGAGTGTCAGAGCACGTGGGACAGTACTGCAGACTGAATTTCTCTCAGGAAGTCCTACAGCAAAACATGTATAAACAAAGCTCTTTGTTCCAAGGTTTCAACGTGAAAAGTAAGGAAATAAGTTCCCAAAGGTAGATCCTCTCGGGACCGTCTGCTCTGAGCCAGCATTCAGATTTTTCCAGGGATGGATGGAGCTAGAGATAGGAAGTCTTCTGCCTGCTCCTAAAAGGTGAAAGACTTCAATTTGAGCCTCTGTAGAGGAACTTAAACATCAGATGACTGGCAAGAAGGTTGTAGCAGCTTCAGGAGCAGCAGCCGGGCAGCCGGGCGGTTTTGAAAGGCAGGGAGCCCCTCTGGCCGAGTGAGCTGTTGGTGCGGGGAACCGGGGCTAAGCTCTTGGATCCTGACCGTTTGGGGAGTGGGAAGAGTAAACCCAAATGGGACAAAACTGCTCAAGGAGTTATTTTGAAGACAGACAAGTATCCCAGCTTGCAGTTAGGAAAGTAACCGTAAACAGACAAGTTACAGTTGCAGCCTCCATGACTGTGACAGGTTGGATTTGGAAAGGCAAAAAAATACTACACCGATATTTTTCCCTAGCTAGAGCTTGTAGCGGTAGCTGCCTCCCTTGTTCAGCAAGCATGTTCTGATAGGAAAGGTCTCCTCAGGGAACTGGTCCTGCATGTCCCTCAGCAGCCGGCATCTTAACATGTTATTTGCTTCTTGTTCTTTAATCACAGGGGACGTCCTTCTGTTACTGTGTATGTCTTTGTATATAACGTAATGTGTAACAATGCAAAAACTACCAGTTGATAGCTGGGTACGGGACTTTGAGTTTATCGGCGCCCATTAGATGAGATTAAATTGCCTGTTTAATGAAACAGTAACCAAGCTGAAAAAGCAGAAGATGACATTTCAGCCTTTGCATGGAGTAAGGGGCTTCACTGCAGTGGTGCCAGACAGCACACCTGGGGTCAGGTCTTCCATGGGACAGTGCTCTGCTCACTCCTGCTCCCGTGGATGAAGCCCTGACCTTCACATCACCATGTTACACCTCCCGTGATGTTGCAGCATCCTTCATTCTGCTAGTGCAGCTGTTGAGCGAACTGCTCTGTTACTTGGTTCTCTAACAATCCTAGGTAGAAAAAATAAACCTGTTTTCAGTAACAGAAAGAGTCCCTGGGCACTGATGTCGTGTTGTGTGGCAGTGGAAATGGTTTTCCTGCCCGCAGACTGACATGCATCTAGTAAAGGCGGGAGAATGAAGAGACTCAGAAAGAGAAAGGCCTGGAGGAGAGTGCACCAGGGGTAGTGATACCACTAGCTCTGTTCCTGGTTACACTGGCTGTAGAAGGGATTCAGTGGCTGATGAATCATATAATCATTGAATCGTAGAATGGCTTAACTTGGAAGGAACCTTAAAGATCACCCAGTTCCAACCCCCCTGCCCTGGGCAGGGACACCTCTCACCAGCCCAGGTTGCTCCAAGCCCCATCCAACCTGGCCTTGAACCCCTCCAGGGATGGGGCAGCCACAGCTTCTCTGGGCGTCCTGGGCCAGGGGCTCACCACCCTCATTGTAAAAGATGTCTTTTTTTTATGTCCAAGGTAAATCCATTCTATTTCAGTTTAAAGCCGTTGCCCCTTGACCTGTCGCTATAGGCCCTGGTAAAAAGTCTTGCTTCGTCTTTCTCACAAGCACCATTTATATATTGAAAGGCTGCAATAAAGTCTCTTGGAACCTTCCCCAGACTGAACAACCCCAGCTCCCTCAGCCTGTCTTCACAGCAGAGGTGTTCCAACCCTTGGATCGTTTTATGGCCTCCCCTGGACCCACTGTACCAGGTCCACGTCTGCCTTGTGCGGGGGAGCCCAGAGCTGGATGCCGTGCTCCAGGTGGGGTCTCACATGAGTGGAGTTAGAGGGGGAGATTTACCTCTTTTGACCTGCTAGCCACACTTCTTGTTATGCAGCCCAAAATACAGTTGGCTTTCTGGGCTGCAGGCACATATTACTGGCTCATACCCAATTTTTCATCCACCAGTATCCCGAAGTCCTTCTCTGCAGGGCTGTTGTCAATCCATTCATCCCCCAGTTCTTATTTATACCGGTGAGTGCCCCAACCCAGGTGCCGGATCTCGCACTTGTTGAACTTCCTGAGGTTTCCCCCGGCCCCATGAAGCCAGAGGATTTCTCTGTATGCACCATTGAGAGCCCCGACTCCCGCAAACGCGCCCAGAGCTTCCCGCATCAGTCGTCCGAGATGCTGTATTGAAGAGGGTCTGGTTACTCGTGTCCATTTCTTACCTCTTAAAGTAGTACTTGCTAGGTGCGGGAGGAAAACAGCTGATTGCTAGGATTTCTGCAAAGATTTCACTTGAGTCACTTCATTCTGGTGAGGGGTGCTAAGTTGTAGGGCTGCATTGGGCAACACTAAGGCTTTTGCCCCAAGTGTTGCTGTTTGGAGGGTTTTTAGGTCTAAGAAAAAAAAAGCAACCTTCTTTTCCTGCATGTGTGCTGAAAGTTTTACAGCTAATCTAGTTTGAGACAGTACCTGTAAGGCTGGGAATATTTGGTTATTTATCATGACCACACTAATTGCTCTTCAAAAGTAACTTTTCCTGTTACTTTTCTTCTCAAGAGAAGAGGAAAAAAGCCTCTTTTGACTCGGGATCTCAGCAGTGAGTTTTACACAGTGTGAATGTAGCCAAGCCAAGTTTAAACAAACAAGCTCAATAGCTGATAAAATTATTCAATGAAAAATTCATAGCAAGTCGCAAACTATGCCTGGGAAGGCAGGGGAATTAGTCTGTGGGGAGCTTCTGTTGGTAGGAGAGAAGAGCTAGTGTGGATGGGTCAGTAGCACAGTGCTGGTAGTAGAGAAGAGCTAGTGTGGATGGGTCAGTAGCACAGTGCTGACGTTGGTGTGAATTGTGGACAAATCCTGGGTTGGTTGATAGAAGGTGTTTGTTCTCTTTGCTATTGATGCACAACACTCCCTTTCTGTGGAAGTCTTCGCCTGTGTTGGCATTACTCAAGGTATCTGTCCCCATGAGCAGTCCCCGGTCCATAGGAAAAGGGTATATAAGGATATACAAGGGTGATGACATTGTTCATTCTCTCTCACTAACGTAGATGCAACTTGGATAAAAAGTTGGCCGCTCCCTGCAGTGCGCTAATCTGCTGAGCCTTCAGGGTTGGTATCACAGAATGGCTGGGGTTGGAAGGGGCTTCCGGAGTTCACCTTGTCCAACTCCCATGCTCAAAGAGGGCCACCTAGGGCCACTTGCCCGGGGCCATGTCCAAATAGCTTTTGAGTAGCTCCAGGGATGGAGACTCCACAGCCTCCCTGGGCAATCTGTGCCAGCGCTCAGTCGCCTTTTGTTACGGTTTAACCCGTCAGGCAACTAAACACCGCCCAGCCGGTCACTCGTTCCCCTGGGGGGTGGGGGAGAGATTCGGAAAAAAGGTAAAACTCGTGGGTTGAGATCAAGACAGTTTAGTAGGACAAAAAAGGAAGGGAAAAGAATAATAATAATAAAAGAATATACAAAACAAGTGATGCACAGTGGGGTTGCTCACCACCTGCTGACTGATGCCCAGCCAGTCCCTGAGCAGCAGCTGCCACCCCCCCGGCCAACTGCCCCCAGCTTTATGTGCTGAGCGCGACACCGCATGGTATGGAATATCCCTGGGGTCAGCTGTCCCGGCTGTGTCCCCTCCCAGCTTCTTGTGACCCCCAGCCCATCGCTGGTGGGGTGGTGCGAGAAGCAGAAAAGACCGTGACACTGTATAAGCGCTGCTGAGCGGTAACCGAAACATCCCAGTGTTACCAGCACTGTTTTCAGCACAAATCCAAAACATAGCCCCATACTAGCGACTACGAAGAAAATTAACTCTGTCCCAGCCAAAACTAGCACACCTTCGCAGTGAAAAAGTGTTTCCTGACACTCAGAAGGAACCCCTGTGCTTCAGTTTGTGCACATTGCCTCCGGCCCTGTCACTGGGCACCACTGGAAAGAACCTGGCTCCATCCTCTGTGCACCCTCCCCTCAGGTATTTATATACATTGATGAAAGCCAACCGCATCCTGGGCTGCATCAGAAGAACCGTGGCCAGCAGGTCGAGGGAGGTGATTCTCCCCCTCTGCCCTGCTCTGCTCTGGTGAGACCCCACCTACAGTACTGCCTCCAGCTCTGGAGCCCTCAGCACAAGAAGGACATGGACCTGTTGGAGCGGGGCCAGAGGAGGCCACGAAGATGGTCCGAGGGCTGGAGCCCCTCTGCTGTGAGGACAGGCTGAGAGAGTTGGGGGGGGTTCAGCCTGGAGAAGAGAAGGCTCCAGGGAGACCTTAGAGCGGCCTTCCAGTCCCTAAAGGGGGTCTACAGGAAGGATAGGGAGGGACTCTTTATTAGGGAGTGTAATGATAGGACGAGGGGTAACGGTTTCAAACTGAAAGAGGAAAGATCTAGATTAGACACTAGGAAGAAATTCTTTGCTGTGAGGGTGGTGAGCCCCTGGACCAGCTTGCCCAGAGAAGCTGTGGCTGCCCCATCCCTGGAGGAGTTCAAGGCCAGGCTGGATGAGGCTTTGAGCAGCCTGGTCTGGTGGGAGGTGTCCCCGCCCAGGGCAGGGGGTTGGAACTAGATGATCTTTACGGTCCCTTCCAGCCTGAACCATTCTGTGAGATCCCCCTGAGCCTTCTCTTCTCCAGCCTGAATAGTCCTGGCTCCCTCAGCCTTTCTTCACAGCAGAGATGCTCTAGTCGCTCAGTCATCTTTGTGGCTCTTTGCCGGACTCTCTCCAGTATGACCATGTCTCTCTTGTACTGGGGAGCCCAGAATTGGACACAGCACTCCAGGTGTGGCCTCACCAGTGCTGAGTCAAGGGGAGGGATCACCTCCCTTGACCTGCTGGCAATGCTTTGCCTAAGGCAGCGCAGGGGACCATTAGCCTTCTTTGCAGCAAGGGCACATTGCTGGCTCGTGGTCAACTTGGTGTCCACCAGGACCACCAGGTCCTTTTCTGCCAAGCTGTGTTCCAGCTGGGTGACATCTTCGTGACGTGTTTGATTGTCCACTGGGAACTGAGGACTCTACATTGAGAACTTGAAGCAGCCTAGTTGCTGGTTAAGCAGTTTTTGTGTATATCCTGGGGACGGGCAGCGGTATTTTGAATGAAATGTGCAGGCTGTTCCTGGACGTTTTTTGGAATGCCTACAAGATGTGCATTAGCATCTGGTAATTTAATACACAATAAGGACTAAAATATATTCTTTGGAAGAATAGCTCTAACAGGAAGAGAAAATTAAAATGTCTCTTCCGTCATTTTATAATTGGAAATCAACCTGAGCTAAGAGCATAAATTAAAGAGAAACTTCCATTAAGACCGTTCTGTCCTCACAATTCACGATGAAGCAGAACTTTCCCATGCGCATCAGCACTTTTTTGTATTTGATCAGAAAGGGGGTGGGTGACCCAGACGTCCCTGTCAGTCTTCCTTTTTGTTGTCAGTAAAATTCATCAACTTTGCCAGTAGATAAGTCCTTTCAAGTCCCAGGAGGAGATAAGAATTTGTAAAGTTTTGAATCTTGCCCCCAGCCTTAATGAAGCTGCATGATTGAAAAAGTCTGTCATCTCTTTTCATTGATCTTGCTGACATGAATTCAAGCTGATCAGGTAGATTTTTATGTTACCAGATCAATAAATGCCCACCCACATCCAGGATTTCTACACGGCATATGCTGGAGGAGACCAAGTAACCCAAGTCTTTCCTGGTGCTTCTGAATCATGTACAGTTTTTTTTAATGCTTAAATTAACATTGGATAACAATTTACTGTACATGTTTGAGCGTTCAGTAACACATGTATCCCAGCCCTGCAGATGCACAGGGTACGTTGTGAAGCTTTTGGGGTGATGATGGTTCTAATAAGGTTGCCTGTTGTTTCGCTTCAGTTTGCATTTGCTTTTTATGTAAAGCAGGTCAAAACAGAAACCGTTTTTTGAATGGTCCTGCAGCCAGTAGAACGAGTCCATCTTTGCGGGTAGCTTGCGAGGGTCTGGCGTGGTTCCAGTTCACTTGATTTATGCACATCCCTAGTACTGGATCCACGTTATTTTCCATGAGCTGCTCTCAGTAACATGGAAGTGCCTCAACTGAACTTTGCATTTGTGGAAGAAGGAAGATTGCTGCATGTGTTGCCTAATTCCATTTCTGCAGTTTAAATCTGAGCGGGTCCTGAGCCTAATTCATCCATAGCCAGTCTGTCATTCTCCGGCAGCCTGAACTCACCTTTCTCCACGTCTTCTCAAATGCCGGTCCTGTCCTCTGCCTGTTGCACTGCACTTGCCTCTTTCATGGTGGTGTCTCTGCTTCCGTATCCAGCACAGCACCTTTTTGATCAGTCCCTTACAGAATCACAGAATCATTTAGGTTGGAAAAGACCCTTGGGATCGTCGAGTCCAACCATCAACCCCACTCTACAAAGTTCTTCCCTACACCATATCCCCCAACACCACATCTAAACGACTCTTGAACACATTTAGGGATGGAGACTCCATCACCTCCCTGGGCAGCCTATTCCAGTGTCTGACCACTCTTCCTGGGAAGAATTTTTTCCTAATGTCCAGTCTAAACCTACCCTGCTGCAGCTTGAACCCATTCCCTCGTGTTCTATCGCTAATTACCTGTGAGAAGAGACCAGCCCCAGCCTCTCTACAGTGTCCTTTCAAGTAGTTGTAGAGAGTGATGAGGTCTCCCCTCAGCCTCCTCTTCCTCAAACTGAACTGTCCCAGCTCCTTCAGTTGCTCCTCGTAAGATTTATTCTCCAGGCCCTTCACCACCTTCGTTGCCCTCCTCTGCACTCGCTCCAGCACCTCGATATCTGTCTCGTATTGAGGTGCCCAGAACTGGACACAATACTCAAGGTGTGGCCTCACCAGTGTTGAGTACAGGGGGACAATCACCTCCCTGCTTCTGCTGGTCACACTGTTTCTAATACAAGCCAGGATGCCATTGGCCCTCTTGGCCACCTGGGCACACTGCTGGCTCATATTCAGACACTTGTCAATTAGAACCCCAGGTCCTTTTCTGCCAGGCAGCTCTCCAGCCACGCTTCCCCAAGCCTGTAGCAATGCATGGGGTTGTTGTGGCCCAAGTGCAGGACCTGGCACTTGGCCTTGTTGAACCTCATACCATTACCGTTGGCCCATCGGTCCAATCCATCCAAGTCTCTCTGTAGGGCCTCCCTATCCTCATGCAGATCAACACTCCCGCTTAACTTGGTGTCATCTGCAAACTTGCTGATAATACACTCTATGTCCTTATCAAGGTCATCAATAAAGATGTTGAACAGAAATGGTCCCTACACTGAGCCCTGAGGGACACCACTTGTGACCGGCCGCCAGCTGGATTTAACTCCATTGACCACCACTCTTTGGGACCGGCCATCCAGCCAGTGCTTGATCCAGCAGATCGTATGCTCATCCAGGCCATGAGACGCCAGTTTTTCCATGAGAATTCTATGGGGAACAGTGTCAAATGCTTTTCAAAAGTCTAGGTAGACAATATCCACAGCCTTTCCCTCGTCCAATAATCGGGTCATCTTGTCGTAGAAGGAGATCAGGTTCATCAGGCAGGACCTGCCTTTCCTAAACCCATGCTGACTAGGCCTCATCCCCTGGTTGTCCATTATATGACTTGTAATGGCACTCAAGCTGATCTGCTCCATGACCTTCCCTGGCACCGAGGTCAGACTGACAGGTCTATAGTTTCCTGGATTCTCCTTTCTTGTAGATGGGCGCTACATTTGCTACCCTCCAGTCCATTGGGACCTCCCCAGTTAGCCATGACTTCAGGTAGATCATGGAAAGCGGCTTGGCGAGCCCGTCTGCCGACTCTTTCAGCACTCTTGGATGTAACCCATCCGATCCCATAGACTTGTGCGCATCCAAGCGGTGTATCAGGTCACTGATCACTTCCTCTTTAATTGTGATGACCTCGTTGAGCTTCCCCTCCCTGTCTCCTAGCTCACGAGGCTGGGTGCCCAGGGAACAGCCAGTTCACTGCTAAAGACTGAGGCAAAGTAGGCGTTGAGCACCTCAGCCTTTTCCTCATCCTTTGTGACTATCCTCATCCTTTGTGACTATCCTCATCCTTCTGCTTTGTTTTGGGTGAAATGCGTGTTTTCTGGGCTCAGGCTTGTAGCAGCCATTTTGCTTGGCTGGATGACGTTAGCTCCCGCTCTACCTCTGTGCTGATGTAAGAAGCCTGGTGCCAAATGAGCAGTGTAAAATGGGGCTGCCCGTGGCTCTGAACCCATAGTTGCCTTCCACAGCCACCGCGCTGGCAGCTCAGCCTTTCCCAGGAAAGCTGATCCATTATTCTCACAAGGGAGAGTCTCTCCTCTCGGAGGCGGCATCCCTCCTTCGGCAGCAAGCGGTGGTGGATTCGCTGTCACTGAAGCAGCGGTGCCGGTAACGCTGGTGGCACGTGGGACGCTTTCTGGCCGCTTGCTGTCTCTACAGCTGGAAACAGCCTCGCAGGTGCGTGAGCAGCCCCAGACCAAGCTGGGTGGCACCGCAGCCTCTGCTGATGCTGGCGTGCAGCGTCTGACAGCACCTTTCCTCTTCCCGCTAAACCAAGCACTCGGGCTGGAGGCATCTTAGCAGATGCAGTACCTTGGCTTGTGTGTCACAGGAGGTCATTCTGAGTCATCGGAAAAGCCCTTTTTAGCCTTAAAAGCTGGGGCTCTTCAAGTTTTTTAATCATCAGAATATAACCTGAGAATGGCCGCTGGCTCTCACGAGCACTGGGAGCTTGCTTCAAACAGAAGTGACTTGGGTGTGCAGTGTGGGAGCACGGGGCTTTGCCACGCCTCCAGCATGTCCATACCTAGGTTTTTTTCCGAATTTCATTTCCATGTGTTAACATAGAGTTTAGTTGGTTTGCGTTTTGTCTGGTTGGGAAAAATCTGCGTTCTGTAGGATAATTAATTGGGGAAGTTTCTCCTCTATTTGTTGCTTCTATATCACAAGAGTGTGCAGCGTATTCGTAACCAGAGAGGCATCCCGTGCTCTGACCCCCCAGGCAGCCAGGGCCATGCTGCCTGCACCAGCTGCTGCTCCCCACGCGAGGGTTTTGGGTGGTGTGTAGCCAGGAGGAGACAACCAGACTAATCACCTCCATTCCGGCACATAGCTTTTGCCACCTAACGCAGTTTTAAAACTCAATGTAATGTGGCCTGTCAATGATAGGTGGGAGTACGTCGTTTCTGGTGAGAACGTGTCTAGTTCTTGTATTTTAGTATATCTAGCAATGAAGAGTTGCCTGAAGTGCGTGAGAGTCTACAGATAGAACTCACACAAAGCCTTCTGGAGGTGGAATGTTCAAGAAAATTGAAATAACCAAGATCGATGCATGGCTAAGCTGTTCATCACCGTATGCTAGACACAGACTAAAGCAAAAGATTAAGTCCTTTTGTAGGTCCTCTTTGTGGGGATCCATTCCTCATCCGCAGCAATTCCGTTGTGAGTGGGTAGATTTACAGATCTTGGGAGAGAATTTATTAAAAAGATTTGTTATTCTTCTATGACAGCTAGGCTTAGCTTGATTTAACGCAGATACTAATATGTTTTACAATTTTCTGCCTTTAAATAGTTTAACTACAAGATGCAAATCAACAAAACCTCCCATGTACTTGAATTTTTTTTTTCATTTTCTCTTGCTTAGATGACATATTTGAATGTGGTGTGAAACGTCCTCTGTCCTCTGCAGGGTTGTCATAAACTGCAAGGGATTTTTTTAGTCTTACTGTGCATGCTCGTGTCTCACTGTGCCTTCTGGAGAGCCAGGTAGTTTTTGAGACTTGGATTCATCTAGGTTCAGGCATCTAAAATGTAACGTCAGGTCTGAGCTGGTCAGCCAGATTCCGCTGCTGGGGAGTGCAGTCGGGGAGAGGTATGTAGAGGGGTGACTCTTCCATTGCTAAAATAAATCAAGATCAAGTCCATCCTTCCTGTCAAATGCTTGTTGCCATTCATGTGTGTTACTGGATTCAGAGGATCTTTTTATGCTCTCATGGTTTTTTGTTTCTTGTTTTAGCCTGGCAGTAACGCAAAGTCTTTTCTCTTTCCAGGGTGACTGTTGGATCTGTATGGAGCTCATGTCTACCTCGTTTGACAAGTTTTACAAATATGTATATAGTGTATTAGATGATGTTATTCCAGAAGAAATCTTAGGCAAAATCACTTTAGCTGTGAGTATTTTGTTAAACCTTTTCTTTTTATATGTTTTTGAAGCTAATGTGAAAAATTCAGATCTCTCTCACTTACACGTGAGGTTGATCTGCATGCAGCAGAGCTGCTGTTCTGCTGCTGCACCACGGTTTTAATGATCCTTGAGTATATTCTAACTTTCCGGTATTGCATGATGGAAAAGCAGGTCCGGGGGTTTGTAATCAGTTCGTAAAGACACCCCAGGACTGGCTTCCTTCTCTATCTGCTTGAACATCGGTGCTGCAGCATAGACATCAGCCCCGTCCTCAGGCATCGCTGCAATGTGGGCTAGCGGTGGCGTCAGTGGAAGCTGAGCACAGGTTGTCTTATCCCAAGGAAGGCGCCTAAAATAGATCAATTGTCTCCCCTTCCCTTGTTTGTAAAGTGGAGAAGGGATTGGGCATTTATAGCCAGGACATGTGAACTCCAGCAGACCATTAAAGAGGAAGGGTCTGGTCTCAGTACGTTGCCTGCCCTCTCTCTCGAGTCAGTGTGGAGAGGTTGGTGGCTCTGTACAGAAGCTGAGTTTCCATCTCGTGGTGCCTTTGGTGGTGAAGTGAAGTGAGATGAAGCTCACCCAGGGTGTCTGAGTGCGGCCCTGCTACGCAGAGCCCCGTGTCTCCCTTTACGGAGCTCTGTAGAATTGTCCTTGGCTTTACCCCAGGGTGAAGAGCTGTGAGCTTCTGCTTCACCCACTTGAGGGTTGGGGCAGAAACTTCTGGCAGGGTCAGCTGGGATTTAAACCAACATTCAGTCACTATGTCCAACAGGCTTTCTCTTGCTGAAGCTTAGATCCAAGGAGGCCGTCCAGTCCCATTCCACTGCGGACCTGCCTGAAAGTCAGTTGCTGCTTTGTTGTTCAGAGACGTAGTGGGTTCTGCTGCCAGAGCAGAAACCTGCACTGGAGGAGCAAGGTGGGCGGCGAGGAGGAGACGGCACTGCGCCTGCCCCAGGGCCTGCCAGAGCTTTTCATGACCTAAACACTTGAATTTGGGGTTGGGCGAGCCCGAAGGACCAGTCTTTTGGGAGTTGTTCCTCAGTGCTAGACTTATCCTTGCTGTGGCACAGCTTCAGAGAGCTTTGCAGCACAACACAAACACCCTCTTGCCATCCTCTTCAAGGCAGTCTTTTGGCCGTAGGTTTCACTGATCTTTTCAGCAGAAGCGAAATGAATTAAAGTGGTGAACTTTCAGGGTTTTTTAAAATGATCCTGTGAGATCAGGCTCCCTTAGCGTCTCTTCCATTTGAGGGTGAATGGCTAAATCAGAGCAGCCTCCTCTGCTGCTCCTCACGCTGCTGCTGCTCCGGCAGTGGAATGGGAACAGTTGTTACCTACTGAAAAAGTACGGCATAGGGCTTGAAATAAGTTCTTACTCAAGACAATTAACATCAGAAATTGCTTGACTTCACCTCTCGCTCCCCTCTCCCAGAGTGTGATCTTCCCAGGTTAGAGCAAGTGGTATGTGTTTGCTCAAGCACATGCCCTCTCCGATACCACCTTCTGTTAGCAGGAAAGATTGTGAGAAAAATGCTTTAATTACATGGCATATTACAGATTGATACCTCAACACGTTAAATGTTTTTCCCCCCTGTTCTTGGAGCTCCGAAAGTTTAATGACCACAGGAATCTTACGACATTTGCTTATTTTTCATCTGTTTTTCTTTCCTAGACTGTGAAAGCACTAAACCACTTAAAAGAAAACTTGAAAATCATTCACAGAGGTGAGTTCATGTCTTTTCTTCTTGCCTACAGAAATACTTGCAAGGATTTTCAAGCGGCCTTTGCTTCAAGCCAAAGTGTAATTAGCACGCGTACTACTGCGAATGTGAATACAGGTTTTGCACAAGTGTGTCCCCAGTGGCTGTTCCATTGCCCCTTTGGTCTGTGCTTTTCCATAAAAGCGTGGTTTCAAGGTTGTTGGGTGTCCGGCTCTGCCTCTGGGCACATGG
Organism: Larus michahellis; assembly: GCF_964199755.1. Taxonomy (NCBI): domain Eukaryota; kingdom Metazoa; phylum Chordata; class Aves; order Charadriiformes; family Laridae; genus Larus; species Larus michahellis. Next base: position 904,663 of record NC_133909.1, read on the forward strand.
TGTCTTCGGGGCTGGCTCCATCTCCTCTTGCTGCCGGTCGGGATGCCCAGCGATGGCGAGCGTGTCCACGCGCGGCACTGCCGGTGTCCATTCTCTGCAGCTGCTGTGCTTGAAATGGAAACCCACAGCAGTGGCTTACCGGTTTCAATTTCTTTCCCTTGCAGACATCAAACCTTCCAATATTCTTCTGGACAGAAATGGAAATATTAAGCTCTGTGACTTCGGCATTAGCGGACAGCTTGTGGACTCCATTGCCAAAACGCGCGATGCGGGGTGCCGGCCGTACATGGCGGTGAGTGGGGCTGAGCTGGCGTGCCCGTGGGCTGGGCAGGACCGTACCCTCCTTCTGCAGGCCTGGCTCGGCGCGGCCTTGCCTGTCGCCTGACTCAAGTGTCAGCCTGTTTCCCGTGGGATGAGCACCCCCTTCCCAGATGAAACCAAGCTCTGGATTGAGCACTGCTGCTGGCAGTGTCAGCAGAGGCATCCAGGCTGTGGCAAAGTGACCAAATTCCCCTTTTTTTGCTGGGTTCCTCTGCTGCTGCCAGTGGCACTGGACCAGAGAGTTCTCTGTGCCTTCCAGCAGCGCCCGCTCACACTCCAAAACAGCGCACGGAGGAGGCAGTGCCGTCTGTGTGCGGGGTTTTCTTGGTCTGCAAGAATCCATTTGCCACGGTAAGATTATGTCACAGGAGTTACTGCAGAGCACAATTACAGTGATTTTTGCAAACCACTTTAATTCCAAAGTGTGCCATAACTTAAATCCAGAAGAATGTGATTCTGGAGGGCAGCGGTAGCGGAGCAGCTGTGTGGAAATTGCTTGGGCTGAGCCGTGGCTCCTGGGAGTCTGTCCTGCACATTGCGTCCTGCCCCCTCCCAGGGAGAAAAGCTGCGGTGGGGATTTTCAAAGCTGTCTGAGGGTTTTAAACACTTCTGTGCATCAGGCTCCTTTGAAAAGGCATCTCTTGGTTTCACGTGAGCTGAGGGTGCCTTGCACAGGGAGCTGTGTTTCTGCTGCTGTCAATGCAACTTTCATTTCAGTGGACTGTGTTTAACTCTCATTACTTGTGTTATGGCTCTATATGCTGAAAAATACTGGTTTTTGAACACTCCTATCTGCCACCAAGGAAACAAAAAAGGAAAATCTCCTGTAAGATACAGTGCACATCTGGTCCAGGGAATGGCTCTCATGTGGCTTTTATCCGACTGTGGTGTCCAAGGCAAAACCTGTATGCCCCATCCTGACCTGGGCAAGCACAGCTTCTGGGTTTTAGAGCATTTGACCTTTTCCATTCGCTGTCCTCGTGGCAGAGGTGCTTACAAAACGAGCTGTAAAGAAGAATACAGATGAGATCTGTTATTGGAGACCAGTGCTGTGATACAATGAAGTGTGTGCGAGCCCCCGAGCTACGTAATGTAGTGAAATGGGGCAGTTTGTTTAAATAAAGACCTCATGAGGCTGGAGAGCGGGCAGAGGCCGGTCTCTGCTCTGAGCACTTCTGGCAGGTGCGTGGAGGTCCCTGCAGGGAAGGGGATGGTCAGAGCTGCCCGGTCTGTGGGGCTGGTGGGGCGCTGAGGGCAGCAGCACAGAGGGGTGCCCCGGACGGGCGGGGGCCGCTGCAGGCTGAGCTCGTCTCACCCCAGCCCTGGGTGTTTGCATCTCAGACCGCAGGCGCTTCTGATCGCATCCCTCAGCGGAGTTATGACCGTTGTTGACTTTTCCCTGTCCTCTGAGGTGTTTATCAGGTCTGTAAATAGGGCTCTTGAAAAATTGCTCGCTCCTGTCCCCCTCCCAAGTTCAATGGGCTATAATTATGGGAATTAATGTCCCTACTTTTTCTTAAAACCGTGGGTAGATGGTTAGCTTTGCACAGGCTGTTGGTTTAGTCACCGCAACGTGTCTGTAAATAGCTGCGCTGCTTCATTTCCCCGGGACTCGGGTGGGTGGGTGCTGCTGGTAGCCCCTTGTCTTTCCTCCCTGTCTGTGCGTATCCACCCTGCTCTTTGTGCATCTCCGTCACCAGCTCCAGACTCTGTTGGATTTTTAAGTGAGCAGAAGTGTTTCAATTCAGTTTGTGATTCTAAGAGCCTTGGCACGGTATAGGGTTTGTGGGACGAGCCAGCAGCTGGCAAGCAGTGTGGGAGATGGCTGGCCTCTTCCCTCCTGCTCTCCGGATTCGGTGACTCCTCTCCAAGTACATGAGCATTTCCACGTACTGGGAAGCCTGGGAAATGGGGAGATGTCCCCAGCATGCAGGCACATCTGCCAGCTCTTTTTCCAAGCCAGCGGAGGCTGATGGCCGAGTGATGCTATGATCAAACCTGAATGTACCTGGGACGGAGTTAGGCCGGTCACGCTCCTTTAGAAAGGATTTTTTTTTTTTTTAGTGCAAAATAGGTGACTATTTTTGGTACAAAATAACATGACTATGTTCAGCCAGGGAGGGACTGATAAGGGCTGCTGGACGATGCTCTCTGACGATGAGAGCGTCTTGCTCTGCAAGGCACACTTGGCCTGTGGCACTTGCAGTAATTCTTGTAGCGTGAGCCCTCGCCCACCGAAGGAACCTGATAACACCGTGTTCACTGGAGCTGCGTCTCCAGATAGCCGCTGATAACAATAACCCTAGATGTGGGCCAGTGTGACCGCGAGCAGCCTGGTTAGGCGTCAGGAGCCACGTCCAGCTGCTAAGCCAGTGCTCCGTGGTTTAACCGAAATTGTAAGAGCTGTCACAGAAAGCAGCATGTCAGCCGTGGAGCTGTCAGTGCTGGAGAAGTTGTTTTGCTTTTGGCTTTGAATTCCCCTGTGATCATTATATTGAAGTACATGTTGGTGCCTTGTGTTCTCTGAGAGAAAGGAAGGAAGGCCCGGGCCCTGGCCTGCCCGAGGCAGTGGCCTGCGCCCACAGGGGTCTGGGCTGTTTGCTGAGGGCTCCCGGACGCGTGCCCGGGCCAGCAGCGGGGCTTTGCTCCGGGTGAGGTTTCACAATGTGCTGGCGGCAGCCTTAGACCTGCAGTGGGGCTGAGATCGCTCCCGGCCAGCCCCGGGTCCTCCCTGGAGATCCCTGCACCGATTCCCGGGGCAGCGAGTGCTGCTGGTTTGGGTGGGAGGGGAGGCCCTGGGTGCCACGCTGAAGCTGGCTGTGTTTGTGGCATTACTGCTTTCGCCTTCTTAACACTCAAGTGAACCCGGTTTCTGTGTCAGGGAGGAGGGATGAGACTGGAAGCACCTGGTTTAGGTAGGGGAAGACCTGGCCAGTGTGAGGATGGATGTCCTGCCCTGCCCCTGCTCCTTTGGGACCGCTCCAGGGGCAGTTTGATGGTGTCACACACGTCCTCGGTCCCTCAGATACTTTTCCCAGGTCATCCGGGAGCTGCCTGCTGCGGCTGTGCCCGGGTGCCAGCGCCCCGCGCTGCTTCGCCCAGCCTCCCCGGGGCTGCCTGCTGGGCAGCTGCTGCTGCAGAGCTGTCGAGATGAGGAGCTGTTATGGTGTCAGGAACCCACAACAATTTATTGTCATTTAGACCATTACTTTCTCACCTGATGGCCCCTCCCCACCTGGGAAGGGGAACTGGGGAAAAAATAAGGAAACCAAGGGCTGAAATATAAACAGATTTAATGGAATATGACTAAATAATTAACATTAATAATACTAAAAAAACAATATTGATCCCGATACGAATATCAAATATCCAGGGATAATAGCCAGCCCATTCCATCAGCAGAAGCCGTGCACTCCCAGCCGGGACAGCAAACGTGGGACACTGCGAGCGCTGCGGCTGCGGGAGGAGGGAAGGGCTCAGGGCTCCGGCACCGGGGCGAGGAGTTCTCAGGATGGCAGCCATCAAGGGAGAGAGAGAACTTCACAGCAAAGTTTCTAATTTATATTGAATGGGATGTTCATGGTATGAAATAATCTTGTTGTCAGCTTGGGTCAAGTGCCCGGGTCTCGCTCCTCCTCATCCCCGCACATGGTGAGCTCGAGAACACTGAGACCTTGAAACCCGCACCCCAGAGCTGGCTATAAGGTAAATATTTTCACTAATTCAGGCACTGGAGTCTTCTAAAAGTGCAGTTTTCCCAAGCATTAGAAGGCACTTTAGTGAAAAATAAAAATACTGAAAGAGGAATTAGTCCTGGGTCACAGAACCACAGAATGGCAGGAGTTGGCAGGGATGTCTGGAGATCACCCAGTCCAACCCCCTGCCAGAGCAGGGTCACCCAGAGCAGGTGGCACAGGAACGCCTCCAGGCGGGTTTGGAATGTCTCCAGAGATGGAGACTCCACCACCTCCCGGGGCAGCCTGGGCCGGGACTCTGCCACCCTCACAGCAAAGAAGTTCCTCCTCATGTTGAGGTGGAACTTCCTATGGCCAAGTTTGTGCCCATTACCCCTTGTCCTGTCCCTGGGCACCACTGAAAAGAGCCTGGCCCCATCCTCCTGACACCCACCCTTCAGCTATTGATGAGCATTGATGAGGTCCCCTCTCAGCCTGCTCTTCTCCAGGCTGAACAGCCCCAGGGCTCTCAGCCTTTCCTCAGCAGAGAGGTGCTCCAGTCCCTTGATCATCTTTGTTAGCCTTCTGCTGGACTCTCTCCAGTAGTTCCCTGTCCTTCTTGAACTGGGGAGCGCAGAACTGGACACTGAACCCCAGCTGTGGCCCCACCAGGGCAGAGTGGGTGTTGCTCAAACCAGGACGGGGTGGTCAAGGGAATGCACGGTGCTGGGGGGTACAAGCAGCCTTCTTGGTGCAAACGCATGACCCGTGTCCCAGCAGACGCACTTCTGCTTGTCCCTGCCTGTGCAGAAACAGAGGGCCAGCGCAGAGCCCCGTCACTGCAGTGCTGCAGCTCGGGGTGTCTCCTGCTTCTCATTTCTCCCTGGCAAAGATGGGCGCTCACTGGCATCAGCATTCGGGGCTGGGGAGAGGCTGTGTCCCCGCGCTTGGATGGCTCATGTGCGGAAAAGGAAAAATTCCCAAGGCAGATGCCAGTGACGGCTCTGAGCCCTGCTTCCTGCACACATAGAGGCTGTGTGGATGCAGGAGCTCTCAGGATCCTTTACCCAAGCAGAGCCGGAGCGAGAGCCTGTACTTCAGCTTCGCAGTCCTGACCCAGTGCCCACGTTTTCATCAGGTTGAGCCATTCATTGATCTGAACAGGCAGGCTCTTCGTTTGAATTCACGCAGCTAAAATCCTCTTGGATGCTCCTGAGTATTGATGTCTGTTGGACTTTTTTTTTCCCCCCTTCTTTTTCCTCCCCTCTGAAACTTGTCACCCAGCCATAATGTTTATGACTGAAAAGACATTTGGGAGGAGACTGGGAGACATGTGGCACCATCCCTCTGCGAGCGGCGGGGACTGGACCCAGGCGCTGCCAGCCACGGCGTGGCGAATGCTGGGGCAGATGCCTGAGCTCTAAGCACAGCCCTCCCCGCTTGCGTGCTTCTGCTGCCACCCTACTGCTTCCGGGGCTTCAGCTGAGAACGTCACCTCCGCTTACTCATTCACCGGCTAAAACTGTCCACGAGGTCTGCCCAGCGTGGGACCTCTCCTGTCCAAACTTTGCTCCTGGCATCAGGCGGCGCAGAGCCCGTGCCCAGCGGCTGCAGGGCTGAGCTCCTGTCTCTGTGTCGGCACCTCCACCCCGGCAGGACGGGATTTTCCTCCTCACCCGTGCGGGTGCTCCCCCGCACAGGGGGTTTCTATAAACCAGGGGAAACGTGTCAGCAGCCGCCTGCGTAAGCAGACTGTTTGGCCAGAAGTATTGCAGGCAGGACGGGAGTTTTGTGGAGGAGTATATTCAAAGCGGGGAAAAATTGTTGTTTTGGCCACTAGAATTTACATGGGGAGTGCCTAAAAGTCAGGTTTGGGAGATGGTTGCCCTCGGGAGGCATTGGAGGTTCAGCTGGAAACAGCAGCAGTTCCTGCTTGCCCTGGGTTTGCCCTGTGCAGGGCACAGCTGGCTGTGCTGGGGCAGCCCAGGGGAGCCCCCGCTGCCACCGTGATTAGCTGCAAGAAGGGCTAATTGGAAGCCACAAACAGCAGGACGTGATTGTCAGGGCAGTGAAGATGAAGAAGGGGATGGGCAAGGCTCCTTAGGGCAGGGAGGAAGCAAAGGCTTGTGCAGGTCCCAGGTCTGCAGGTCTCCCATCCCCCCGAAGCCTGTTTGGCTCTCGCTGCTCGTGCAGGTGAGGCTGGTGGGATTCTCTTCAGGAGGACACGTGAGTGTTTTGCAGGGGGACTGTCCAATCCTTTTGCTATGGCGCGGGCTGCTGGAGCTGCTGGAGCACCAGCCTGTTCTAGAAGAGTCTGAGAAGACCCTCCTGCTGAGTGGCGAGGTTCAGACTGGACCCCCTTGCTTTCTAAACTCCTTCTCCGAGAGGAGTCCAGGTGCTGCTGTGTCCAGTCTTAGCCTCTGACTGTAAAGAAGGGTTCGGACCCTCGGTTCTGCCACAGAGTTGGTTTATTGCAGCTCGAGCTGGGTAACTCTGAAGACACCCCCCCTTGATTGTTTCCCTGTGCCTTTTAAGGTGTTCATACGTCTGTTCACGCAACATGCGCTGACTTTTTGTCCAATCAGTTTGTTTAATAATCTTTAAATAGATTTAATAGCCATCTTTCGAATGTTATCTACTCATGCAGTTTCATCATACTCCCATCTTATCCACACTTGGGTCTCATCTATTTTCTGTTGACTTCAGATGGAATGGTTTCTCTCTTTCTTTGAAGGTCCTTTCCTTGAATTATAGGCTTGGTCCAGTTCATCTCGTTGTGCAAGACTCCCAGTACTTCTCCTTTTCAACCAAGCAAAGGTTCAGCTGAAGTTACGGTTTGTGGCCCAAGGCATCCACACTCATCACTCATGCCAAGCAAAATAATTCGTGCCAAGCAAAGCCACTCAAGTTTCAATTCAACCTAATTTTAAGGATGACACAATTATATAATGTTCTGTAAGTAAACTGTTTTAATCCCCAACAGAGCCTACCCCGGGCATCACGGTCTGGATGCAACTGAGTCTGGACTCCACCTCCTCCTTCTGTTCCCTGCTGCGGCGTGACCCTTGGTGGTGGGGCACACAGGGCACCCCGCCTGGTTCAGGATCAGGCATTCGTGGAGTGCAAAAGCTCCTGATTTCCCATAATGTGGATGGGGCCAAGATTAGAGCTGGGGGTGAGGGCTGTGCTTTGCAGGTAGAAACTTTCTGGGGTGAGGAGGCCAGAAGGACAGCCTACTGAACGCAGCCAGGGAAGCCTCCTGATCCTGTGCCCGGACCAACAGCTTCTGGTTGAATGGAAGACATCTTTTAGAAAGAGAAACCAAATTTTAAGGCTCATACTTCTAGTGACTCCATTTGCCACACGATGATTCACCTTTGCTGATGACTATCTGCATCTCGTTATGTTTTATTTTTGGTTAGGATGTGTGTAACTTCATCTCTGGGACCCTCTCTTGGTTCCCTCTCTCTGCTGCATCAGAGAGTCCTCTAGGATCAGAATCACACAGAATCACAGAATGGTGGGGGTTGGAAGGAACCTCTGGAGATCATCTAGTCCAACCCCCTGCCAAAGCAGATCCCATTGCACTGCTTCCTGCTGGACTCCTTTCCTTTTCAACATGTGTTTGGAGGCTTGTGCGTTGGTTAGGCTTTAAGGCTGTGAAAAAATAACTGGGTTTCCTGCAATTCAGTCTTTTGTAATTACTTCAAGGACTTCTAGAGCATCCCCACCAAAATGTCAGGCCCTCAGTGAGGTTCTGTGACAAAGTTACTTAGCAGCGCTGAAACAATCCCTTACAGCCCTCCAAAACTGCTGCCTCGCCGGAGCTTGGCCCTGTTAATCTATTTAATAAAGTTGTTGGAAGCAGCGATGGGGATGGCATTGAGGGGTTGCGTCGAGCTCTGGGTACTCAAGTGTGGCCTTCCAAAGCAACGCCAGAGGCAGAAGCCCTCCAAAGATTCTGTCCTGCATTAAAGATGCCTCTTCAAGCGTTGGAGAATCTACCACAGTGCCCATGAAGTTGTCCTGGTCATTAGTTATGCTCCTGATACCATCTTTTTTAATGTCTTGTTTTAATGGATGGCCATGGGCTCTTGTTCCTGCTTTGTTTGCAGGATTGACTACTCAGTACTTGCCACAGCTTCTTTCCCCAGTGGGAACTTTCTGACTCTGATGTAGTCACCTCTTAAGCTTTTCTTAGGAGAGATTAGCGACTGAGCGGCTTATCATCTTAAGGCGGATTGGATTGTATTTTATGGCTATGCTATAACACGCCCCCCAGGTTTTTACAAATGTAGACCCTGGAATTCAGCAAACTTCCAGCGTTTCTTTCATCTGCGGAGCATATAATAAGAGCCGCAGTTCCTAGCACGTTGCCCCAGCTACACAGCTTTAATCGTGAGGGTCCCCTGGGAGCCCTCCTGTCCCTCTCTAGGAGCCTGTCTGTCACCCCGGGGTGCTGCTTGTCCTGTGTCTGGCCGAGTGGGTCAGCGTCCGGCCTGACCCCAGCTTACCAAACATTCACATCACACTTAATTCTTCAGGAAGCCTTATTTGTCACACTAGCAATATTTTTATAATACGGAGAACTTAGCAACGCTAATTTTATATTTTCATGGATATTATTAGCCATAGGCCAAGGGAAGACAACACTGAGGTCCCATTATAGATCCTTTTCCCACGCAATAGAGTCCTTTTAACAACAGTTACACTCTGAACTCTATCAGTGAAGCCATTTCCTAACGCAAATTACTGATGCTTGATTTAGTGGCAGCCCAGACAATGCATCGCACTAGTTCGAGTTTATTACAGCCACGCATTTACTTTCTTTAACAAGACGAAGAAGGTCATCGAGAATAAGCTGTGCCAAGCCCAACGGGACCTCGTTGCCTTCATTAATGTTCCTGCCAATCTTTCTGTGCCTCGCAAGTGTCTGCCGTCCGCCAGTCCATCGCTTTCCTGGGATCTTCCTGCTATTGAGATGGAGGAATTCAAACGCAGCTAGGAAAGCCAGCTGGGAGGGGACGGTAATCCCATGTGAACGGAAACCAGCGTCTCCACCTGGAAAAAGCTGCCGGAGAAGTTTTTAAATGAAACATTCTCTCAGAGTAAATATGTAGAGGAAATAGGAGGGGAGGAAAGGCCATTCTCTAGAAACATGATCTCTGCTGATAATCTCCATGCAGCCACAGGCTCCATGGCTGACCAGGGGGGGGACAGGAAATCAAAGAACAGAGGGGATTTTGGAAGGAAAGCCTGAATGCAAAAGGTCCAAGCGGGGATGAATATTTTGGCTGAAGTGTTTTTTGTCAATAATAATACTCTTACCTCTTAGGTAGTGTTTTTCTTCAGAAGGTGTAGAAGCGGTGCACACAGAGACACTGTTACTGCTGCTCTCCGAGAGGTGGTAGACCGAGGAGCCGGGGGAAGTGGCAGATCCACCTAGCCAGCAAAGACAGAAGAGCTCATGTTCTCCCCTTCCCTGTCAGCTCTTCCACCCATCATGCTGTGTGTCCTTTGCTCTGCTGCGTCACACGCTGGATGAGGAGCCGTGTCTCCCCCTGCATCCAGGCTGGGCTGCCGCGTAGGACGCTGCACGCCCTCGGTGGCAATTGGTGCTGTGATACGGGTCCAGAGAAAACAAAGCGTTAATAGCTTTGTCAGTCACCTAGTACTGGAGAGCAGGGCTATAACTGTAGACAAGACTTTATCCGTCCCAGTGCGACTGCGATGCCTCGCTTGCTCGTGTGAATGACTCACATCTGTGCTCTTAGGCTGAGGCTTTTGCAGCACTGAGGTCACCTTCTGTGAGCTCCTACGTGCCCAGGAGGAGATCCAGAAAGCTTGTTAAGCTTCATTGCACATAAAAATTGAGATCCACATGAAATGAGACACCTCACCTCTTTAACAGCCAGAAGAAGAATTTGGTGTCACCAAAGGGAGATCGGTGTCACCTAAGTGAGAACCTCAAAACTCCCCATAGAGCAGAGCAGTAACACCAGCCAGGAGGAGTGGATGGGAGTTCACATCAGTTTGGAGCTCCAGCACCTACCGTAGGGCTTCACCTTGGCCACCGAGGTGTGCACAAGAACCAGCACAGTGAGTTCCCTTGAGAACAGTCCCCTCACAGAGCAGGACTGCCTGTCCTCTCCTTTCTGGAGATGGTGGTTGTGTCCGCGGGGCTGGTGGTGAGCGTCTCGCAGGGAGGTGAGCAGTCAGGCTCGTCCTCAGCCTTACCGGGTCTGAACTGCCAGCCCAGCCCTGTGGAGAAGTCAGGGAAGGGGCTTGCAGGAATGAAACATTTGGAGGTCTCAGCGAGCAGACGAGAGGGAGCTGTGTGCAGCATCCTCACACTCTGGAGGAGGAGGAGGAGGAGACAGGAGAAGCAGGTCCGAGAGCCCAGTGAGTCGGTGCCTCCTCGCCTGCCCCACTTTGTGCCCATCGCTTGCATCGCAGCCTGGGCCACGCTGTGGCACTGACGCTGGCTGCTGCCCTGTGCTCCGCTGGGGTGTGCAGGGGAGAGTGACAACATTTTCCTGTACTGAACAGCAGAAGAATTTCCCAAACCAGTTGTTTATGGTCCTAAAGATGGTTGGCATTGCTGTTGTACACGCGTGCAGGCAGCTGTTCAGAGACATCGCTCCCCTCCTTGCTGTGGCTTCGGGTTGGAGTTGGCCCCAAGAGCCAAATCGCTTGGGCAGCGACAGGTGCTTCTCTCTGCGAACCCTTGTGGGGCACCAAACGAGAAAGCCACAGTAACGGGGTCACCACCGCGGGGGAGTCGGCATTTTTGTCTTGAGCATCCCTAAACAAATACCCATGTGGTATTTCGGTTAACACAGCAGCAGAACAACATGCTAGGGAGCCTTGACTGTTGGTGCGAGACTCGTATCCAGTTTGCGTCAGGGCAGTGAAGGTCTGTCAGCTCTGACAGGCCCGGTTCCTGGCTCCCTGTATGCTTTGCAGCTGAATTTGGCACAGCTGATGCTGCAGCTGCACCCCCCAGCCCCGCTTCCAGGTCTGCGGTGCTTCACCTTGCTCCTGCCATAGGCCAGCGCCAGCAAGGTCACTGGACTTCATTTCACGTGTTTTTCAGTGTGAGAAGATAGTCTCCAACAGAGGCTGGCAGCTTCCGTCTCGCATCCGTCTGTTCCCCGTGGTTGGAGCAGAGGGAGAGCTTGTGTCATGTAGATTTTGTTCTGCTTTTTGTATTGCAAAAATTTAGCTCTTTCTGGTCATTCTTATCTCCTGGTAACCTTTCATTTTCTTCTAGTTTAGGGACACATTGGCCTAAGTGGCAAATAAGAATTTGTTATGTACATTTCAATGCCATGGAGGCAGTTTTGAGTTCGCAGTGCATGCAGGATAAAATTCCCTGATTGTATAACCAGTGACAATCCAGATCAGGGCTTCAAGAACTGGGTTTTCCCAGAAATGCTGCTTTGCTCTTCAGCAACATGAAACAGCTGAAGGCTGCGGGGATACGTGTGTGCATCTGTCCTTGTGTCACACCCCAAATTGCCTGTGTTTGCCTGGCTGGTGGCTTGGAGGCGAGAGAGGATCAGTGCTGCCCGATTCTGCTCGTTTTTTCAGTCAAGATGCTGGTGCCGAGGTGGACGCTGAAATGCAGAGAAGCCCCATGACAGCCTGCACCCTTCTTCGATGCATTCATACCCTGCCTCTTCACTGTCAGCACATCCAGCAGAGGGTCTCCATCTCAGCCGGTTCCTTTCCTGGCTTGCGCTTGGCGTTAGGTCACCTGGCAGGAGCCAGGCTTTGTCTGCAGCCCTCGTTCCAGGTGCCTGGAGTGTGACGTGCTGACTCTTCCTTCGTTGGTGTTAATTGCTCCCATGTCATCTCCATGGAAAATTCCTAGGATTCTTTTGCTCTCTATTTAGACAGGATTTATTTTGGTCCATTCTGCTTTCCCTTTAACTGTGCCACCAGGGTCTAGGGCCAGGTCCCTGTTGCTCCATCTGCTGGGTCGTGGTAGAAGGCTACCCCTTCGTGGGTGCTTTGGAGCAGCTCTGTCTCATCAGTGCCACCTACCTCACCAGTCCCTGTAACACACAACCTTTTAGTACTTCACTCCCTGACCAAACTACCTGCTCTCCAGGCAGTCCCGTAATTCACCGTGCTGCATGGAAAATGAATCCTTCTTCTGCAGGCTGTGAATTGCTGTACTCTGCTGCGGCACTTCCCTGTGGATCCGCGGTGTGGGAGCCCCGGCACTGGCAAGGCTGGCATTCCCATAATTTTGTGTGGCCCTGTACTGGCTGGTCCCTGGTAGCAGCCTCCAGACATGGTGATGTGTCCCCAGCAGCACGCAGGGTCAAGCCACTCACTGGTGTTCCCGCGCACCAGCGTCCATCTCATGGGCCCCATGGTGATGTGTGTGGGACTAAAGAGACAGTCTCTTGTCACGAGGTGGTCCTTGTTCCTGTGAAGTAATTTCATGGTGGGAAGGTACGCGCCAGCCAGGGAATCCATCTTCTGTTGCCAAAATTCATGTGGCCTGGCATGGATAGCGACCATGCCCCCGGAGAGCTGCCTTGCTGTGGGGCAGTGGTCCATAGTGGCCTGCAGCACAGGTAGCATCAATACAATCATCAAATCATTGAATCTTAGAATGGTTTGGGTCGAAAGGGACCTTCAAAGATCATATAGTCCAACCCCCTTGCTATTCACTAGATCAGGTTGCTCAAAGTGCTGTATAACCTGACCTTGATCACTTCCAACGATGGGGCATCCACAGCTTCTCTGGGCAACCTGTTCCAGTGTCTCACTGTCCTCATCATAAAATATTTCTTCCTTATGTCCAATCTAAACCTGCCCTCTTCCAGTTTGAACCTATTGCTCCTTGTCCTGTCACTACAGACCCTGGTAAAGTCTTTCTCTGTCTTTCTTATAAGCCTTCTTTATATATTGAAAAGCTGCAATGAAGTCTTCTGGAACCTTCTTTTCTCCAGGCTGAACAACCCCAACTCTCTCAGCCTGTCTTCACAGCAGAGGTGTTCCAGCCCTCTGACCATTTTTGTGGCCTCCTCTGGACCCACTCTACCAGGTCCATGTCTGCCTTGTGCTAGGAAGCCCAGAGCTGGATGCAGTGCTCCAGGTGGGGTCTCATGAGAGCGGAGTAGAGAGAGGGAGAGTCACCTCCCTCCGCCTGAGGGACAGGGAAGGGACAGCTTGGTCTGCTTGACACCCACTCTTGCTGCTGGGAACCAAGAAGGCAGGAGGAGCCACCAGCGTCTGGCAGGAGGGGTTGGAGGCAAGAAGATGCAAGGAGAGCTTTGCACAGAGGGACTGGTGTTGCAGGGCTGCAATCAAGGCAGCGCAGTACCAGGCACGCTGCTGGGCCAATGGGGTCTGGCTCTTCTGGGGCCTGAGGCCCGGGGATGCTGGGGGGGGCTGTGTGGGGGCCGTAGGCAAACAAGGTTGGTGGGGAGGGGCAGGTCCATCGTGCTGCCCATGGCATTGGGGCAGGGCAGGGTAGACACAGCATCACTCGTGAGCATGATTGATGAGAGTCCCTGGAAATTCCTTTTCAGTCTGTCACCTTCTGTACAAGGGGACAGAGGAGATGCCTACTCAGCCACATCTAATGCTGGTCTGTTGTTGATGCCATGTTCTTCTGTCCACCTTCCCACTGCTGGCATTTTCTGTTTGCTTTCTCAGGAATATTTTGTTCACAGAAATACATCACTGAGACCATTTTGACTTTTTCTGTGCCCATTAGGTGATGTTATTCCACATGTTACTTCCGAGCAGGGGACAGCTTTGATTTATAAGTCTGAGCTTCTCTTGTCCTTCCTGAGCTTGAGTGTGAGCCAGTGCTCACCCACGGGCTCCTCCTTGAGATGTTTTGCTTCTCACTGCAATGTCCAGTAACTGCCTGATACACCCAAGAGCATCCAGATGCTCAATGTCTGCCGCTTGTCAATTCTTCCTCCCCTCAAATGAGCAAGTAGCAGGGGCTGGGAATACACATTTTTCCATTCAGGTTCTCACCCCTCTTGCTGATTTCACGTACTTTTCCCACTCTTTTAGCTATGAAATTGTGGAGAAGTTGTCATTGCGTTTCTGTTCTCTGTATCTAAAGAAATGGGTTATTGTATTAGCTCTTAATTCTTTATCAGCTCATTGGCAGCCTGTTGGTATGATGTACCCGGTATGGAAAGACTGAACTCATCCAGCAAAGGCAGGATGCTGGGTTGTGAGCAGTTAAAAGCATGAGTATACCTGCAATATAGATGTGGTTGGTTTTGACTGAGCTACAAGATGAGCATGGGAAGGGCTGATGGTAGGTTTAAGAGAGGTGAATTTTAGTAATTTTGTTATTTTGCACACCCTCCCTTCAGAATTATTGAAAATTCCATCCGAGTCCTGAGAGGAATAACTAATACATGAGCTTTGGATGAATGGAAAGCACAACCAAAGCATATGAAAGCAAAGTGAAGGGCAGACCTGGGAGGGTGGGAAAGGCAGCCTGTTCCAAAGCTGTAACTGGGAGTAAGGATGATAAAACTCATCAGTTGCGCTGGGAAGGCAACGTACCATCTCCTGAGGAGCAGTGGAGACGAGGGTTGGTTGTAGGAGAAGCCACATGTGGAACCACTGAACCTTGGTGGAAACTTCTCCCTTCTCTATGCGGGTATGCATGGGTGGTGGCCTGGGCAAGTTTCCTTCTCGGAGAAGATCCCGGTGACGGAGAGAATGGGAGAGGTGTGGAAGCAGTCACAGCTGGGACAGCCGCGTGGGAGTGGTGGGCTGCAAAGAGGAGAGCTGGCAGCAAGGCAGAGCAGCCAGAAACGCCATGAGGGTTTGGGGGCTGGGAGGTACTGTGGGAACGTGGTAGTTTTCTCATGTGGTGGTCCACTGGAGGGCTGAGGTTGCACTAAGGGGCTTCATTCATTGCATGGCACTCTTCAGCTGGTATCTGCCACGAAATTCTATAAAAATGTAGCTTACAAAGCAACCAGGGCTTTCGTAGTGTTTCCTGTACCCGATAATTTAGTATTTTATTGCAATTCAGGTGCCTTTATTGTTGTTGTAGTCAAAATTGAATGAGACTCTGTTTCTTTTGACATTTTAATTATTGCATTTTTAACAAAAGAAGGCAGAATTGAGGTTTCTCATAAAGATGACATGCAAAGCATAAGGATGTTTTGTGCTGGTTCACCTCTCTGGATAACTCGCTTTTAGGTGCAAATCACCCATGCCTGGCTCGATACTTTTTTCTACAGAAAACTTTTTTGATGTCTGAAGAACTTGTAACATCATAGTTGCCTTCAAGGGATTCCCAAAACCTTGTAAAGAAGAGCTGTTCTTAAAATGCATTGTTTTTAATACCTCCTGAGGTTAAGCAACCTCAGAAGAATTCTGGTAGACTCTGCTAAACCTCAGCTCCTTGGCCTGGTGAATGAGATGTTTATTCCTGTTGTTATGATTCCCTCGGGCCAACTTTGCTGTAAAAACAAAGAAAGTAAGACTTCGTGTTAAAGGGAGCCGAACTTAAAACAGAACTAAACAAATAGACAATTACAACTGTTCACGCTGCGTGTAGAAAAGAAGAAAAACCAACAGCGGTTGGACTGTGCTGAATTGCCGTTTCAGATCACCTTTTACACTGTGCCCCCATAAAATCAATGTTTGATGTTAAGATGTTTCTCTGCAGGGGCTGAACATCTGCCCTGGCAACAAGTTTGCCTCTAGGGATGTGCCAGGCTCTGCCCAGCGGGATGAACTTAGAGTTTTTTCTAGGTTTGCAGATGCTTCTCATTCCTTCCTGCACGGCTCGGTGTTTGACTGGTCCTTCTTCCTGTTTCAGCCTGAAAGGATAGATCCCAGCGCATCCAGGCAAGGCTATGATGTCCGCTCAGACGTCTGGAGCTTGGGAATTACATTGGTGAGTGAGCGGGGGTTAAACCCTCTGCTGCGCGGTACGTTCCTGGTGGGTAGGCTTGGTGCGCTTTGCAGCGTGATGGAGTTGGTTGGTGTCAAAGACGTGCTCGAAGCAAAGCGCAGCTCCGCTGCCGTGAAGCATTTGCATGTTGTGATTGAAGTGGGCACCTCCTGGCTCAGAGAGAGTGTAAATCCCTTCAAGACAGATGGCTCTCCTGAGCCCCTGAGGATACATTTAGCTGCAGCGATGTTTTGCAGAGAAAAGAGATGTGAGCAGGGAAGAGGTGTCAGATCATAAATGAATTTTGTCCTCAAAATCTCAGATGAGAAGGGATGGGGAGTGTGGTGGTGCAGAACAGAGCACCCGGCTGGTGTAAATAAGCCTCTCTCAGCCTGGCGTCTGATGTACTTCAACTGTGTAGGACTTCAGTTAATCGTGGATCCCGATTGCTGATTCCTCTGTGCCTTAACCACAGACTGCTGGGTGCACACGTTGATAAATTGAAAAGATCTTCCCATCTTGAGGTAGTGAAGTAGAAAAAGCAGAAGCAATAAGTATGAATCAGTGCTTTTCTCTTCCCCACTGGCGTTTTAAAATGCTCATTTTCATTGTCCTGCAAGGAGTTTGACTTGATGATCCTTACAGGTCCCTTCCAACTTGAGATGATCTATGATTGTATGATTCTCATTATCCATTTTCTGTAGTGGTCGGTAGGATGCTTGGGAAGGGACTGGAGGATTTCACTCTCCTACTTTTGAGCACCCTAGTAAGAGTCTTGGTTCATTTTATAGTCAGTGGAGGAGAAGACATTGTCAGCATGGAAGTATGTTCACATTAAGCCAGGTTAAATCTGGAGGTTCTCCTAATGTAGGCAGCAGAACTTGCTGTTGGGTAAAATTTCCCCATCTCTTCTCTCAGCTGAGCTTCGTCTAGGGAACGGGATGAAGAATCTCATCTTAGTCTTCCTTTTTGGAGCTTCAGGGTCCTCGCAGACATTTTCTTACCCCGGTGGAACTTACCTTGTATAACTTGCCTGGTGCTGTTGCTGTCTCTCTGCAGTATGAGCTGGCCACGGGGCGATTCCCCTACCCCAAGTGGAACAGTGTGTTTGACCAGTTGACACAAGTAGTAAAAGGAGACCCACCGCAACTGAGTAACTCAGAGGAAAGGGAGTTCTCCCCAAGTTTCATCAACTTCGTCAACTTGTGGTAAGTGTTTCCTACTGAAAGCACTTGGAGTTGGCTTGTTTTGTCATTGCTAGGTATTCGGCAAGGGTCACGTGCCAAGCACTTAGTTTCTTTCTCCTGTGCCAATGTGAGGGTGAGGACCTTTCACGTTTCACTGTTTGGGAGTGATGGGAGACTTGTCTGGGTGGGGGCTGAAGGGCAGAGATTTGCTGAGAGTCTGTGCTCAGGAGAGGCATGAGAAGACCCACGGCAGGAGGTTTGTGTGCCCAGGTAAGGGCCTGGCCTCTGCATTCTGTTCCTTGGTATGACACAGCCGGGGGCCAGACCTGCTATTTGCCCTTTCTTCTGCAGGCAGAAGCCCAAGACACTTGGCAGTCTTGTCTCGTGGTGGGGCTGAGGATCTGTACTGGTCCTGCCTTTTGCCTGGCAAAGCCAGGAGCCTTCCCACCCAGTTCTGCTCAGCACAGTGACGGTCAGGACCTGCAGCGGGTGGCTTGCTTGGTGTTGGCTTCATGTCTTGTGTCAATCATGTCAAGATCAAGACTAGAGGTGCTTTTCTGAGAGGGCAGGGCTTCTGCAGCATGGTCAGCCTTGGATGGGGAGTGTGCAGGGTTTGTGGAGGTGGGGCTTGTGGCCGTCCATCAGCCCATCCTTGGATGGGGAGTGTGCATGGTCTGTAGGTTAAGGGCCAATTGGGAATTTTCTGATGAAGGTTCAATATCATTCATATCAAAATGTGGAAGGTGGTCAACATAGTTTTGTTAACCCAATGCCAAAGCACACAGGAGATCCACCAGTGTGACGACCTGTGTTCCTCTTCTGGGACCTTCTGATGCTGGACATCCCCAGGACAGGGGTGTCCAGCTCAAAGCTCTGTGACAGAGAGACTCAGCTTTAGACAATTGTAACTTTCATAGAATCACAGAATGGTTTGGGTTGGAAGGACCTTAAAGCTCATCCAGTCCCACCCCCCTGCCCTGGGCAGGGACACCTCCCACCAGACCAGGTTGCTCCAAGCCCCGTCCAACCTGGCCTTGAACCCCTCCAGGGATGGGGCAGCCACAGCTTCTGTGGGCAACCTGGGCCAGGGGCTCACCACCCTCACAGCAAAGAATTTCTTCCTCAGATCCCATCTAAATCTCCCCTCTTTCAGTTAAAAACTGTTCCCCCTCATCCTGTCGCTACACTCCCTGATCCGGAGTCCCTTCCAACCCAAACCAGTCTGTGGTTATGTGGAAGCGTGCATGGAAATTTCGGAGCAAAACTTGGTCTGTGAGCTGAAGGTCTGACTAGTTGCCTTAAAGGTGTTGTGAGGAGCTTATTCAAACCCCAAAACTCTCTGAGGTTAGAAAATGAATTGCTGTTGGGTAGCCTGAAGCGAGGATGTGTTTGCAGCGGCTTTCCCTGCCCCTGCACAGCTCTGCAGGCAGGTCACAGGACCAACCAGCGCCGGCGTTAATTACCCTCTGCTTCTCCAAATAATTTCAGTCCACGCAGTGGTAGTGCTGGTGCTTGAGAAAGGTCCAGCCGAAGCTGCCAGGGATGGAAAAGCAGCTGTTGGGAATTGACCTTGACTCCCCTCGTTTGGACAAGACGCTCCAGCCCTGCTCTCTCTTCCCGGCGGAGCAGCTCTGGCTCCGGGGGCTGGGTCTGCTGGTGCTGCACATCGCCGAGCCCCGTCCTGCAGCCCCTCTGCCTCTGGTCCCTGTCACCTCTCCTGTCCCCTACCATGGCCCCTGCTGCGGGGGCTCAGGTGGCCTTTGCTGCCGCCTGGGGCTGGGCGGCCGGCGGATGGTCGAGGTGCTGGCGGAGCCCCGCAGGAGGGGACGCTTTCCAGCCGGGCTCCCCTGTCCCCCGGCAGCCTGTGGGCAGCCACGTCACCTCTCCTGTCCCTTCCCGGTGGCCGTGGCCTGCTCAGTGCTGGATATGCCACCAGTGCCGGGAGCCCGGACCTGGCCCTGCAGAGCGGTTTGGGCGTCCGCTGACTGCTGCAGCCCCGACGCCTGCCCACGCAGGCAGAGACAATGGCGAGGTGCCTGTGTCACCCGTCTGTGCCCTGACAGGCAGCGCGGGCTCTCCCCTGCCTCCGATGGATGGAGGACAGGCCAGTGGCTGCTGAACACAAGGCGTGGTGATGCTGCTGTCAGACCCGTTGCCGTATGGAGGCAGTGGCAGGTGGGATGGCGTTGCGCTTGCAGCTCCTTTGGGCTCCCTCCCCAGGATTTGTTGGTGGCCACACTTGCTGTTCACCCATGCGGGGAGGGAGGGAGTCCCTGTGGCCACTCACAGCATGACAAGGATGTGTTTTCCAGAAAACACATTCCTGGTCTTGACTGGTTTGGGAGGCGGTGAATCCCACCACAACAGCAGTGGATTCAACGTGTCGTGTCAAAATTTGCATTTGATGTCTGTAACAATTTCCCCAATCCCACCTTCTCCTAATTCTCTTTCTGCTTTCTTTAGCCTTACAAAGGACGAGTCCAAAAGGCCAAAGTATAAAGAGCTTCTGGTGAGTGTGAAGCGTGGCTGCCCGTGCTGGCCGTCGCGGCGGTGCCGGTCGCAGAGCGGAGCTGGGGCGCGTGTCCGAGGTCGCTCCTTGTCTTCTCGGGCCATCAGGGCAGGGTGTGCAGCTCCACAGCCTGAGGAAGAGCACCACCTCTGTGCCACCGTCCCTGGCCTGTGGTCATGGCGATGGCCGGGATCGTTAGTGCCTGTACATAACCACAGGAGATGAGCGTGGAGGGATATGCCCCGCTGCCGTGGGTTGGTGATCCCTGACGTGGGCAGGCTCAGGCAGAAGCACGCTGGGTGCGCCATGTGAATGCTGCCTTTGCTTGAGGTCCTGGTACCGTGCAGGAGCCTTGTTGAACTGCTGGCCAGCACTGTCACGGGTGAAGGCCTCCAAGGCACAGGCCACACAACGAGGTTGGGAGTGCTCAGGCAAAAGTGAGACCTGAAAGCATGGCTCTGGAGTGAGACACCAGCAGAGCCTGTCTGTGGTGGGGGCGTCCTAAAGGAGGGAACGCAGTGAGGCTTTTGGGCTGGATAAGTCACACTTGGCAGCCATGCACCTTCATGGAGCGCTGGGCATCTGGAAGCCACCTCTTCAGGGGATGTGTGAAATCACGGCCTGAGTCCCTGGTGGTGGTGGTGTGATACGGAAGGACTTTCCCTGGTGTCCTGGCCCGGAGGGTCACTGTGTCGTTACATCCCGGCGGCTCTGAGTTGGGTCCGGCCAGTGCGGCCGCTGGGGCAGAGCAGAGGGTCAGGGTTCACAACTGGGCTTGGGACCTGATCGTCTGTTTGACCTCCGTAAGCCGTATCTCCCCATCGCTCCTGTCTCCCCATTGCTGACACGGCTGACAACGAAACCTCTCTTGAAAGGATTTCAGTGCGTGCCCATGCTACAAAGCCGCCAGGCGCTGCTGACACTGCGCCCTCACTGCCTCCTGCCCAGCAGTTTTGGCACCCCTGGAGTCCCATCCCGCCTCCGTCCTGCACGTTAGGGATTCCCCATGTGTAAAACCCGTGGACCAGGCTGTGTCCTGTTGTCCTACAGCCACCACCAAGCCCCGCGTTCTTGCGTCAGGCAAATCCATACATTAAGCTTCTATCTGGGGTAGCCAGCATGCGTCAGAAGGGTGAACGTAACCGTGTTGTCTCTTTATCTGATTCCAGAAACATCCCTTCATCCTGATGTATGAGGAACGCACAGTGGATGTTGCATGCTATGTTTGTAAAATCCTGGATCAAATGCCAGCAACTCCCAGCTCTCCAATGTACGTTGATTGATATTGCTGCTACATCAAACTCTAGAAAAAGGGCTGAGAGAAAACAAGCTGTAAAGAATTTTCATCACATATTGCAGTGTTTTTAATGCTCGCCCAAACACCATGTGCAATAATATTGGTGTTATTTCCATCCTGTCTGTATACTGTTGTCACATATAAAGTGCATCCCTGTAATACCTGATCACACAGTGTTAGTGTTGGTCAAAGAGAGACCTCATCTTGCTCTTTTGTGGACATATTCATGAAATGTGGAAATAAGTACATTTATTTGTTGACCGTGATTGGATAGCACCTAAAATTCATTTCTAGACTCAAAACTTGGAGACTTCTCAGCAGCTACTGGAAAGATTTTTCTCTCAAACTCTTCCAATTGTTGTTTCAAGTAATAATAAAAAGCAAACAAACAAAAGTTAGGCGTTGTCTGTCTGAACATTAAGAGACTTTGCCTGGAGGGAGAAGAACGTGCTTAACCAACGAGATGCTTTGCCTTCTGGAGCTAGAAAGGCAAAGGAGAATTTTATTCTTCACAAAGTGCAATAGATTTTACTGCTATGAAATTCTGTTGCTTTACAGTCGCAGTGTACTTTCTGGGGACAGTGTGCTCAGCTGAACTTCCTGTTAAAGAGAGATCATGTTAAATATAGTGAATATGTCTTTACCAAAAATATGTTGCGTTGAAAGAGGCTAACATTAAACTATTCAGAGATGGGACATAATGTATTCTTTCTCCTTTTACCAAGCCAGCCACTCTTCACTCTTAACTAGGTGTCCTGTAAATTGTTACCTGGTAAGATAAGACCTTTGACCTGAAGAATTATTAAACTACTCAATTGAATTTAACCTGCTTGTGACCTGATTTATAGCTGCACAGTGCTCACCGCCAGCTGGCTTTGCCTTGCCTTCGATGAGTGCCGTTCACAAAGTCTGCAGCTGTTTTAACGAGCCGCCAATGGATGTCTGTGACTTCTGGCCCGCGTTTCTCCTGTTCTCCCCTCTCCCCAGCCCTGATGCGCCTTTTTGCTGACCCGAGACCAGCCCGGCAGCGCTGCCACCTCCCAGCCCAGTGTCCCTCTCAAGAGCAAACCTCAGCGCTTCCTTCTCGCCGCCAGCGGGATGGTGGGGATGTCCCCTGCCGGGTGTCCCCCGCCGCACCGGGCTCCGTGCCGCCCGCGCCTGCCAATGTCACGCTCTGCTTAGCTTGCTGGAGACCTCGTTCACCACCTTCTGGGCATGTTTAACCGCTTTTGTGACCCTCTCTAGTGCTTGTCACTGCACCCCAGAGCAAACCTCACTGAAACTGGTGCAGATGGAGATGAGGGCACCTCTAATGCCTTGTGGGCTTTGGGCTGACCCAGCAAGTCCAGGCAAGCTGTCGTCTCCTCGCCCTCTGCTCAGTAAGAAAGTGCATCAGTCTTTTTTTTTTTTTTAAATTGACATATTTTTCAAAGATTAATTGTTCCCGAATTAATTTTTTTTCCCCAAAGCATTGCAGCTTTCGGCTCTTTGGGAGCATACCAGGGGTACAACGGAGGCTGCAGGGTCTCTGATTTCTGTTTCAAATTGTCCAGTTTAGCCACTTGTTAGGACTTTGTCACTGTTACAGCGACCTACTGTCAGAGCTCTGCGGCGAAACGGGACCCAGGACGCAGAGGGCTCGAGACGCAGTGGGACGGGAAGCGGCGGTACTGGCAGGATGCCCAAGGAAGGGGCTTCCCACGTCAAACCAGTGCTGCCGAGAACAGACTGGGCTGCTGTGGGAGCACTGGAGACCAGCACATCCCTGCCCCGGCTGCTGGGCTGGGCAAGCAGAGGGCCAAGGCTGTGCTCGTGTGGACGGACACTGGGCGTTTCTCTGGCCGTGGAGGTGACGCCCTCACCCAAGGCGTACAGCGCTGGCATCTCCCGCTTGGCGGTGGCAGCGGGTCCCCGGCTGCGGCTGACGTGGTCCCTTGGGGTGCAGGGCGGTGCCCTCCCCCTGCCCTCCCCGGACGGTCTCCCAGCGGGGCTGCTCCTCAGGCGGGGCAGGCGCTAAAGTCTTCCCGAGGTGGAGGAGGCAGAGCTTTCTGAAGTAACTGGTCATTCCCAGCAGCTCTGGTGAATCACGTGGAAGGATCAGTTGAACAAGATACTCAGCGTATCCAAAGAGGTAATTCTCCCCCCCGGCCCATAGCCTCAGAAAACGCAGCTTTTCTCAGGCTTGGCAAATCCCCGCAGCTGCGATTCGTCTCGGCAGCCTTCATCCCCCGTAGGGGGACCTCGGGCGCCCCGAGCCTCTGGGGGTGTGGGCTGGGGGCACCGCAGGGACCCAGGTCCGGTAAAGACAGACGCAGGCGGAGGTGCTCTGGCTCTGCCCCCACCTTTCAGTCATCACGGTCTATTTCCCATCCTGGTGACAGGGAGCCCAAGCGCCTGCCACAGGGCTGACGCCGAGATGGAGCCTCCCAGGCAAGCGCCGGGGTGCGCTCCCTGCTGCCCACCCTCCGGAGCGGGGCCCTGGCAGCGCCTCCGGTTTGCTCTGGACGGATGGGAAATGGAAACGCGAAGCTTTGAGCCGCGGGTGGCCGGTTCAGGGGTGAGGTGCCGTGGCGCGGGCGGCTGTATGGCAGGACACGTGTAGCGTATGGAACACGGCTTATTATAAAGGGTGCACCATTTGTTGCAATATATCTTTATTTAAAAAAAAAAAAATAAAAAAAAAGGTGTATAGTGTTCCAAAGCTGTGAAAATAGTGTAAGAACTGTACATTGTGAACTCTGGTTATTATTTTTTTTCTTGTACCATCGAGAAATGTATAAAAATTATCAAAAAGCTGATGTGCAGGGATGTCACCTTATTGTCTGTAAAATGGAGCTCAGGAACATAACTGCTTCAAAGAGCTTCAGAATATTTTGTCCAGTATCCTGGTTTGACTTCGTCTTCTATTTAAGATATTATCCATGGATCAGAGTGTTTATGTAATAGTTCTATCATTTGCCTGCAGGTCAGTTGTAATAAAACTAGGATGCGACTGTGACCTTGGTATTTTCATTTTGTAAGGTCAGACATGAATGGGAAGATTCATTAAAAAAGCTGTTGGAAATACCTGGCTTCCAGGAGATTCCTCCAGGCAGACGCAGCTGTGCAGGAGACGAGCAGCCTTCGAAACCGCTTATGCTAAATTTAAAAAATAATAATAAAGTGTAGGGAGACCTGGATATATTTTCTTTCCCTGGAAGGCTGCCGAGCTCTCTGCGCTCGGGGGCTGTCTCAGGTGAGCTCTGCACGCTGTGCTGGTGGCCGAGGACACCGTGTCCCTGTGAGGAGGGCGGGCGGCCGTGCCCGCGCTCTGGGGACAGGGCGGCTGGTGGGCACAGCTTTACTTTGGCGAGGACAGCCCATGTCTGCAAAGTCTGATCTAAGCATACCGAGGAATCTAATTCCTACTGCCAGACCTCCTGGTGCTGGGACAAGTGTCTCCTGCCTGGAAGCCACAGAGGGCTCGGAGAGTGCGCAGGCAGGTGGGCAGAACCGGACCCCAGTGGCCCCACTGGACAGGGGACACAGTGTTGGGGGAGAGGGGCTGGCCGTGAGTGCTGTAGCGCTCAAACTGGTTTGATGGGACTGCTCCAGGAGCGCCCAATCCAGGGATGGGGAGAGGCAGAGCGTACTGGCAGGGATCACTGGTCACGGCTCAGCTCAGGACCAGGAGTACTTCCGAACGGGTCGAGTAACCTGGGATTGGCTCTCGCAGTGTCCCTTCATGTGAAGGGTGAGAATTTTATTAAGGGAAGGCAGATAGCAGAGCTGAAGAAGTCTTGCTGCGTAGAGAAACACCGTGTGAAAGGTTAGTGGTGGTTGAAGTCTTATCAGTTTGCATAAATTCAGTGTTTCCACCACATGAAGCTTTTTTTCTGGAAGGTTCCTGTTGCCAGCACAATACTCGCCATATTTTGGACCACCTGCTGTCCCCGCTCTTCAGCCAGAGCCCAGGATCCCTGATGTGGTGATCTCCAGGTAGAAGACAAAATCCAACCACGCACCAGGGCAGCTGGGCAGAAGCTGGAGGACCTGGTTCTTCACCTTACAGCTCCTTTTTCCATAATTGGGGCTGCTCTGGGTTTCTGTTCTGTTTGCACTGCAACCTGCCTTTGCATCCTGAGATTGTTCTCAAGGAAGATGTCCCAGCTGGAGGAGCGAGAGAAGCTGGTGGCTGGAGGCGAGTCCACCTGCACATACCCTGCACTGGCTGTTCCCATGCTCTGCAGCGGGCAGAGGATCCCTCTCATCTCTTTTCTCCTGTGACGGTGGCATGCAGAAGGGACTGTGTTCGCAGCCATTTCAGCTCCTCTCAGTTGCCCTTTGTTGAACTCATGCTCAGTTTTCCTCCTGTGGACTCTTTTCCGTGCCCATATGGACTTCACTGCCTTCGCTGAGGACCTTCGTTGTCATTGTGTCACTGCCAAGGGTGGAACAGAAAAACCCTGACCCACATCCCAGATGCCGCTAGTGTCTCAGACAGGACCCGCGCCTGTGCAGTGCCACTGTTGCTGCTCCTTTGAGCCCTTGGACAATTCCAACATTCCTTGCTTGAGTGATGTACGATGGCTTTCTCCAGCCCTGGTGCTGGAAGTCCTCCTATGGACATCCTGACCAGGTCCATATGGCTTGACTCTGGCTTCTCCCTCTGAAGCACTCCGTGGGCTCTGAGACTGCCCTGGGGTCTGCACTCAGCGCCGAGGCTGAGGAGCAGATGTTTGAGCCAGGCTCCAGGTAGACCTTGAGCCACTGACCACCCTCTTTGTGCCCAGTGGTCCAGGCTGGCATCTCATACCAATTCCTCACATCTTTATGCACCCTCTTGCATGACTGAGAAGCTTCTCAGACCTTCACGAAGCATTATATAGCATACTGTTATCTATTATTATTATCATGAGTCTGTGGAACTCCAAGACCAGCTTTGAGGCTGGGATGAGTTCAAGCACATCCTTGCCCGGACCCGAGCACTGTGAATGCAGACGTGCACCACCACCTCTTCCTGTCAGGAGCTCTTTGAGTTGTGTGCTCCGTGTTTCCACTGATCTTCTGCCTGGCTTCCCCTCACCTTCATTGCAGCCTCTTGTCCCCTTTGGTGGCCATGTAAGTATAACTGAAGTGCTCAGGCCTGGGTTAATAGCGCAGGTGCTGCTTAGAAATAAATATCTTCATTTTCACTTTGACTCCTGATACAAATCACAAGCGTGGGCATTGCTTCGAACATGTTAACGGTCCAGGGAAAGGAGGAGTGGCTGCTCTGATGAATAAGAAAAGAAAGCGGCTCTTGAATTTTTCCATTATGTTTCAAGCTGTGCAAACGCTCGGAGAACGGATGGAGGGATGAAGCACAAACCCCCTCTTCTGGAGACAGACAGTGCACCGCCACAGTGGCAGTAACAGCAGGGCAGGCTGGGGGGCTCTGCCAGGCCGTGTGTGACTAGAAGCCGTTATTGTTGGATAAATCCCAGATGGAAGGGCTGGGCAGGCCCTTCTGCCAGGGGAAAGTCGGTGTCTCCAAGCGCTTGCTACTTCAAATGGCAGATCTCTGCTCAGCTGCAGCAGAAGGACTGGGTGCAGGGACGTCACTCCGCAGGAGCAGCTGTGCCCCCAAAAGCGCGGAAAGGCTCGGGGAGTGGGGAGGACGACGGGGACTGGTGTGTGCGGGGAGACCATGGGCTCACGCTGGGGAAAACGTGCGTGTTGCAAGGTTGTATGGTACCTGCGTGTGTCCGTAGTTGTGCTTGTGTGAGTGCAGACATCAGACCGATGCTGAGAACCATTGGATGACGTGCTTTGTGTGAGCCGAACACCTCATTAGACACCAGACACCTCCTTATTGGCAACCATCCCCCACCGTCCTGCCCAGAGGACTGGTGCTCTGCCCTTTCTTCTCCCAAATATGGTCCCTGCTCGACAGAAGTCAGCACCTCAGATAGAAAGACAAGAAGCAAAATTTGGATGGCTGAATTCTTTTTATGCCTCTGGGGAGAAACTTGACTTTAGTGGCCGATCATGGAGGTGGTTCTCTCCGCTGGCCAGACAGGAGTGCAGCTTGTTGGACAGAGATGGAGCCAGCCACTGCTGCAGCGATCTGGATTGTGTTCAGTCAGATTATTTTGAGAAGAGGAGGAGATCCTGCACCACCACCTGAGGAAAACAGGTTTCTCACCAAATTCAAGATGGACTGAGAACCTGTCTGCTGCACGTCAGTAGCTCCATGGACCAATTACAAAGGGCTTGTCTTGAGAAGCTGTTGGGTGTTTCTGAGAAGATGAGAAGAAAGAACTTTGACACGAGGCCCACCAGACATTTGCAGAAGTGGTTCATGAGCCATTCAGTTTGTGGCCACCTCTACAGCCACAGTTTGTGGCTGACCCAGGAGGCACACTGAAATGTCGGTGCTCCACAGAAGCCCAACCCAGCAGTGCTGCTCCATGCAAGCACACCCTGGCCAACTGAAGATGCTTTAAGAGAAAAAATACGTGGAGAAAACTGTGATGGGTGCGTGGTCGGAAGGTGTATCTCAGCCTTCTGTGTAGTGCAGAAGGCAGCCGCTCTCCTTGTCCCTGCGCCAGGATCCTGCACTTCTTTCTCCTTCTGCAATTGGGTGTGAGCTGGAAAAGCAGGAGGGAAGCAAACGAGGAAGGAGGATGGAAAGATTCAGATCCTGGGATTACGTATCACAGTGCTTTCCTAACGACATTGGAATATGATCCCAATTTCAAGAGGTCAGTGGAAACCAGCTTGAAATCCAGCCAATTCCTGCTTCCTGCAGAAAAGTCAGTGCAGCTGAAGCCACGCTGGTGGGATCCCCACCACCAGCATGTGATTTGAATGCGGGGGCGTTTCCAGTGAGGGGTGCCAGAGCCACTTCTCCGCATGGTGCTGGCTGAGGTTGGCACCAGGAAGGGGGGTTACTTGGACGGGAGAGGTTTGTGTCCCTGGGGAACATGTTTTCTTACCAGATGGGCAATGCAGGAGATGCTCCATGTCCTCTCCTGAGGTCCCATGCTTTTGTAGTGTTGAAGGCCAGTAAATATGGTGCTGCTGCTGCTGCTATGAGACCGCAGCCTTGTGCTGGGCCAGCAAAAGGGTCTCAGGACCTGCCAGACCTTGTCTGAAATGGCCTTAGCCTGCCTGGAGCTTTGCTGTAGCTTATTTAGCTGTAACAGCAATTCTCTAATGACGAGACGATCATTACTTGCTTTGTTTTAGCTCTCCTCAGTTGTGTGATGTAATGGAGTATATATTTTGTAACTAATGGCTAGTTATAATGAGAAGTTCTGTGCAGAAATAACCATCTGTGCTTCTCTAGCAAAGCGCCTGCAGAGGACTGCGGCCGCGGGGTGGCAGCAGGGGCCAGGTGGAAGAGGCACGGGATAATGCCAGAGGCCCCAGGGCCGTGAGTATCTCATCAGTGGTCAGTCACTGGTCACCAAAGGAATGGACTTGGGGGGGGGGAGGGGAGGGTCAAACCAGCCTTAAAGAAAGAGAACAAAGAACAGGCCTCCTGCATATGTAAATCACTCCAAGTACAGTAAATCCAGATGTAACGTGGAGTTACACACCAAGGAAGAAAGAGCATGCGAGAATGAGCAAAGGTGTAAAAATTGCTTTTACAGCAAATTACAAAAATTTACAGCCGATTGTAAAGTGAGGAAGAAAAACCTATCACCATCATCTTTGCTTCTCCCGGGCAGGACTGAGGACACTGACACATGCTATGAAATGACACATGCTATGAAGTGACCATGAAATGATAGAGTTTTCAATTCTGCGAGAAGCAAGGAGAGGGGTCAGCAGAACTGCTACCTTGGACTTCTGGAGGGCGGACTTTGGGCTTTTCAGGAGCCTGGTTGACAAAGTCCCCTGGGAGGCAGTCCTCCAGGGCAAAGGAGCCCAGGAAGCCTGGATGATTTTCAAGAAGGAAGTCTTAAAGGCGCAGGAGCAGGCTGTCCCCATGTGCCAGAAGACAAGCCGTCGGGGAAAAAGGCCGGCCTGGCTAAACAGGGAGCTAGTGTTGCAACTTAGGGAAAAAAAGAGGATCCATGGCCTCTGGAAGGAAGGGCAGGCCACTCAAGACGACTACAAAGAGGTAGTTAAGCTATGTAGGGAAAAAATCAGGAGGGCCAAAGCCCAGCTGGAGCTAAACCTGGCTTCTGTTGTCAAGGACAACAAAAAAAGCTTCTATAAATATATTAGCAATAGGAAGAGGACTAAGGATTATCTCTGTCCTCTAGTAGATAGGGCCGGCAACATAGTGACCAAGGATGAGGAAAAGGCTGAGGTACTTAATGCAGTCTTTGCCTCAGTCTTCAGCAGTAGGACCAGTTGTTCCCTGAGCACCCAGACCCCTGAACTAGAAGACAGGGATGGGGAGCAGAATGAAGCCCCTCTAATCCAAAGGGAAATGGTGAGGGACCTGCTTCAGCACCTGGAGGTGCACAAATCTATGGGGCCGGATGGGATCCACCCAAGGGTATTGAAAGAGCTGGCGGAGGTGCTCGCCAGGCCACTTGGTATCATTTATGAGCAGTCCTGGACAACCGGGGAGGTCCCAGCTGACTGGAGGTTAGCAAATGTGACACCCATCCACAAGAAGGGCCGGAAGGAGGATCCGGGGAACTACAGGCCAGTCAGTCTGACCTCGGTGCCTGGGAAGGTCATGGAACAGATCCTCCTCAGTGCCATTACACGGCACATGCAGGAGAACAGGGTGATCAGGCCCAGTCAGCATGGGTTTGTGAAGGGCAGGTCATGCCTATCAAACCTAATATCCTTCTATGATAAGGTGACCCACTTAGTGGATGAGGGAAAAGCTGTGGATGTTATCTACTTGGATTTTTGCAAAGCTTTTGACACTGTTTCCCACAGCATTCTCCTGGAGAAACTGGCTGCTCATGGCCTGGACAGGTGTACTCTTCGCTGGGTAAAAAACTGGCTGGATGGCCGTGCCCAGAGAGTGGTGGTAAATGGAGTTAAATCCAGTTGGTGTCCAGTCACAAGTGGTGTCCCCCAGGGCTCGGTGCTGGGGCCGGTTCTCTTTAATATCTTTATCAATGATCTGGATGAAGGGATCGAATGCACCCTCAGTAAGTTCGCAGATGACACTAAACTGGGCGGGCGTGTTGATCTGCTTGAGGGTAGGTTGGCTCTGCAGAGGGATCTGGACAGGCTGGACCGATGGGCTGAGACCAATGGTATGAGGTTCAACAAGGCCAAATGCCGGGTCCTGCACTTGGGACACAACAACCCCATGCAGAGCTACAGGATTGGGGCAGAATGGCTTGAAAGCAGCTCGACAGAAAAGGACTTGGGAGTGTTGGTGGACAGCCGGCTGAATATGAGCCAGCAGTGTGCCCAGGTGGCCAAGAAGGCCAACAGCATCCTAGCCTGTATCAGGAATAGTGTGGTGAGCCGGACTAGGGAAGTGATCATCCCCCTGTACTCGGCACTGCTAAGGCCCCACCTCAAGTACTGTGTTCAGTTTTGGGCCCCTCACGACAAGAGGGACATTGAGGTGTTGGAGCGTGTCCAGAGAGGGGCTACAAAGCTGGTGAGGGGTCTGGAGGACAAACCTTATGAAGAACGACTGAGGGAGCTGGGGTTGTTTAGCTTGGAGAAGAGGAGGCTGAGGGGAGACCTTATCACCCTCTACAACTACCTGAAAGGAGGTTGTAGAGAGATGGGGGCTGACCTCTTCTCCCTGGTGACAAGTGATAGGACGAGGGGAAACGGGTTCAAGTTACGTCAGGGGAGGTTTAGATTAGATATTAGGAGACATTTTTTCACTGAAAGGGTTATTAAACATTGGAATAGGCTGCCCAGGGAGGTGGTGGATTCACCATCCCTGGAGGTGTTTAAAAAAAGGGTAGATGGGGCACTTAGGGACATGGTTTAGAAGTGGCTCTTGTCAGGGTAGGCTAAAGGTTGGACTCGATGATCTTAAAGGTCCCTTCCAACCTCAACAATTCTATGAGTCTATGATTCTATGGCATCCTGCACCCTCCTCCTCCAGCCTGGAAGCCCCAGAGAGGTGGTGAAAGGTGAGCGGAGCCCCCAGGGAAGGGGGTCGGGCCAAGGGGGTCTGTGGGCATTGATTAGAACTGTCAGTAACCCAAACGATTAGGGTCATTGTAACTGAACTATTTTTTTGAATCGACTACTACAACATCAATGAAACTAACAATAAATTAATGACGTTGTATAAAAGCCTGTTTCCTTTTGCATGCTACAAAATTTTGAGTGTAAGAACTTGGTAGGAATACAAGGAACGTAGTCCCTCACTTGCATGTGGAGAGTTGGTACAAGTTTGAGGGTGGGGAGCATCTCTCTGAAGACCATCTTGTCCTTGACCTCCTGTGTGTAAGCCAAGACGTGCAGAGAGCTTCAGTGATCTCAAATGAACCTGGCCATGCAGCTGTATCACTACCAGTGCTCCAGAGTGAGCAAGAGTTTGGGCTTTAAAACCAGACGTCGACTATGCTGAAGGCCCCCGAGAACTTCAGTGCATCCTGCACACCCAGGAGAAGTTTTTCCTCCTTGGTGGCTTCCCTTTAGGTGTTACAGTATGGGGGTGACAGCAGGTCAAGGGGGTGCAGAGGCTCCATGCAGGGGTGTGGAGTGGCCCTGTTTCCCCCCCAGTGAGTTTGGGGGCAGGGGGTGGGTAGAGGCTTTGGGGGAACTGGCCAGGGATGAGCTGAGGGGTCTGGATGGGTGGAGGGTGGCGGTGTGCTCACAGAGAGTGTCCTGCGCTGGTGAGCAGGCGGGAGGGGGCTGTGCGCGCTGGTGACGAGGTGCCAGGGCTGCCCGTGCACGGAGGACCACGGGGCCCCTGGCCGGCGGGCGGTGGGGAGGGCTGGGGGCTGCTGTGGGTGCGGGGGTGGCACTGGGGTGCAGAGAGGGACGCCGATGGTGCTGGTGTGGGTGACACAGGTTGACGGTGTGTCGGTGACGGCGCGGTGGAAGGCGCTGGCAGCCATGCTGCTGGGCTCAGGGGCTGCCCCACACTGCCAGCGTCTGCGATGGGCGCGTGCGCGTCCCTACCTCTGCCCCCTCCTCATCGCCCCCCCCAGAGGGCACAGCGTCCCCCTCTGAGCCCAGAAGGAGCAGGTGTTTCCCCCTGTCACCTGGGAGGGGAAACTCTGCCTAGAACACGGTCTGTCTTGACCTGGGAGTGGTGGAAAGATGCTGTTGACGTCTCAGTGCCTCCTATGGAGGAAACACTGGATGGTGCACTGAGACAGGCATCTCACATTAAAAAACTTTGCCAAAGGCATAAAAAATGTTATTTGACTCTCAGAACATTTTATTTTTCTTTATATTTCCTGTATTTTTCAGGCAGGAAGGCCCAGGGAGAGTGGGACATCACTGAGATCCTCCAGTGATGGAGGTTTTTCCTTTGTCGAATCCAGGCCTTGACAGGAAGAAAAGCCGCAAGAACCTAAATCCCTTGGGACAGCCCGTCCGGGAAAATCCCCCACATGTCAGAGGCACTGACTCCTTTGGGGCATGGAGAGCGTGGTTCATCAGCAGGCACAAAGGTTCATGGCACAGGAGCAAAGGAAGGCAGAGCGCCCATGGCCTTGCTCTGACGCAAGGTGTACCAGGAAGAGCGAGAGTTACCCGAGCTGCAGGACACCACGGCATGGGAGCAGGGTTACAGAGCAGGAGGGAACAACCCCGAAGCTGTAAATGTGAGGGTTTTCAGCGACCAGCGGGGTCGGGATCCCTGAAAACACCAGGAAACTGAAACACCTCCCAGCCAGGCCCCGGGGCTGTGCCCAGCCAGCAAGCTGCTGGGGAGCTTCGTGATGGGGGCTGAGTGCGGATGGGGCTTTGCGGGCACTGCTCTGGCCGAGGCAGTGGGAGGGGAGAGCAGGTCCTGTCCTGCTGCCCACCCTGGGTGACGGAAAATCGACGGCCGGGGCAGAGCTGAGCTCCAGGCAGCGGAGGAGCTCGGCTGCAGGCACCTTTTGGGGCCCGGAAGGAGATCTCAGGAGACCCTCCAATCCCTCCCTCCGCCCCACAGCAGGACCTTGGTCTGGACTCAGTTTCCCCAAAGGCTCTGGTCCAAACCTCGGCACCTGACAAGCGTCTTTCCTGCACTTTAAAGCAGTGACTCCCTGTAGCCCTCACCCTCCTCTTTGCCTTTTACATCGGGAGACGGGCAGCACGTCCTCCCAGCTCCTCTTCTGCAGGTGGAACACCACCAGCAGGCTTTCCTCAGCGGGCAGCAGGACAGGCAAGTGCTCCACCAGTATTCCTGAAACAATCCTAGACTGTGGCTTTTCTTCTCATTTTTCTGAGTAACCATAATGTGGCTCAGTCCAGGCATTTTATCACAACACATTTGGTTGCAGTGTGGTTTAGAGGTTGAAAGGATGCTTGTAGGAACTAGTTGTTTTTTCATCTACATCTTTTCAGATTAACTTCTGCAATGTCTCAGGGTTCTTCTACCTTTTAAGTCCATCTGTGGACACACAGGCAGTCCCTCCCTGCAAGCAGGTGGGTGGATGTCCTGTCAAAGGAAAGATGCGATGAATCCGGGAACCGACACTGATGGGCAGCAGGGAGAAGGAGCCAGGGTTCTCGGGAGAGCCCTCCCGCCTGCCTCTGCCGCTCGCCGCTGGGCAGCGGGAGGTTTGGCTGCGTGGGAAGCTCTGCCCGCGCCCACCATGTGCGTGTCCTGTGTCCGTCAGCCAGATGCCGGCGGGAATGCGGCTGCTGGAAAATGCAAAGGGTTTGGGCAAGGTGTCAACCACTGCCTTTGGAGGGGACACTGACCAGAGGAGCAGGGTTTAAGGAGAACAAAACGAAACCAATGCCAACAGAAGAAAAAGCCTTCAGAAAGAGGAGACTCCAGCTAGCTTGTTTAGGAATCTTCCAGGAGAAACTGTAACTGTGAAAGAAACAGTGCTGCTCTTGCAAGGACTGTAGCTGCCCCAGCGCATGGAGGTGGTACCAAATGGTGGGTACCCCAGCCCGAAAAATCAAACAGCAAACTGCAAACAGACGAGCGGCAAGACAAAGGGGGTTTTAATAATCAAGGTGTTGCTGGTAACATAGTTAAGGAAATGTGCTTGCTTACAAGTTTGAAGCTGACAGCATCCCTTTAAATAAGGAAATACATTTGCTGAGAGGAGAAAGTTACCTGGAAAGCCCTGTACAACGACGCAGTGTAGCAGCTAACACTACTCTGTTTCAAGTGCTATTAATATTCTCCACGGACCAGCTTCAAAAAATCTCTCACTTAGAAAAAGAAATTCTTTAAAAAAAATGCAACCTGTGATCATCTACCCTAGCAGTGCACTGTGACCGTTTGTACAATAGAAAAGTGGTGCTTTAAATAGTGAGTTGAAAGCTACTGCCACGTGCTTTATACAGCATGCAACAACGCCAGGACCAGGAGACCCAGCAGGGGCTGCAGAGCCTCCTCCGACAGCTCCAGCACCCCGGGGGGGAGCGTCCCGTGGGAGCCACGGCCAGGCCGCCCGCAGGCCCCTCGCGCCGCGCCTCCTCCCCGGCTGCTGCATCTCCGATGTGCTGTGCTTCCAGTAACACAAATATTAAATACGCTCAGTCTGTAAATAGTTTAACAATCTTAGTCAGCAACAATATTTACTTTGGCAAAACCAGAATTGCAAAGAAGTAGACGTGTCCATCAAACAGTCTGCAGCAAGTTCTTCGGTGGAAGCCAAGAAGTGAAGCAAAGGCTCCTTCTTGCTAGAGCCTGAGGAAGTATATTGCACAGAGACTCACAGGAGAAATGCTGGTGACTTCAAACGGAAGGCATCACTGCAGGAGAGCATCCATCTCTGCCGGCTTCAGGAGAACTAGCTCCTCCAGGCTCAGTGATTCACAGCTGTTCTCCGGGGCCTTGCTCTGGGCTGAGTGAGCAGTGACACTGCAGTAAACTTGGGAAGAAGGGGATGACTGCTGGGGATCAAGGAGGAATGTGAAGGAGGATGGAGGGAAGGACGGCAGTGAAGTGGAGGCAACAAAGGCAGATGCTCGCACAAAACCGCAGCCACGCAAGGGCCCGCTCAGCCCTGCCCCACATGCAGGTCACTGAGTGCCCGTTTCTGGCTCCCCCTGCTCCCAGGTCATGGAAGGTGGGGGACATCCATCCTGACTCTGGCTGTGCAAAGGACAGCCCCTCCCAAAGCCTGGCTGTATTTTCCATATGACTTGCTCCTACCTTGGACCAAAACACATTACACATCTCTTCATCCATATCACACTAGCTGGGACAAGGAAGCTCCACCGAGATGCCACGTCCCTTCGATACCTGAACCTACAGCCTGAGCATCTGCCTCCAACGTCCAGAGCTCTCTGCTCCAAGGTCACAGGCTTCAGCCTGATTCAGTTCAGACTGCAGCCAGGATGGCTTTCAGGCCTCCAGGCACTGTGAGGACACAACAAGGTGCCACCACGAACATGGTGGTCTCCATCGCTCATCCACCTGGAGTAGAGCTGTGCAGGGATTGGGCAATGCAGTGTCGGGGGCAGGAGGAAGGAAGCAAGGCGAGCCTGGATGTACCAAGTGTACTTGTTGCCCTGGCTGGGCACAGCCTCCCTGCTTCCACCAGCCCTGGCCTCTGCAGGACCAGGATGTGCCCAGCAGAATGTGCCCAGGGCTGGACGGGCAGGAGGGCAGCAACGGGCTCTCCTCTCCATGATTTCCCATTGCCACGCAGGTGAGGTCTCCTCACCACGCAGTTTTATCATGAGCTGCTCCAGTTCTCACGAGAGTGACTGCTAAAACCAGGGGCGGGGGGAAAGATAAAAGAAACAAAACTGAAGTTCTTGTCAATCTAAAGAAGTGTTGTTAAAGGCACTGGTGTCATCTGTGGGGATGTGTCAATGGAGGAAAACCAAAGTCCCAGAGCTGTTGTGCTATCAATTCGCAGTAACTGGAAATTCAAAGAAGTTTATATGCTGGGAAAATGACTCCACTTTCCCCTGGACGTGGTACGTTAGCCCTGTGTGTCCTCTGGCATGACAGAAACACTGTGCTGGCTGCTGTGGGCTTACAGTATCCTGCCTCCACCACCCTCCCTTTCACCACTGCTGAAGGTGCAGGTCCATGCTGGTGTTTAGATTGAGATCAGTAACATCTAGGAAATCAATGTTGAAGATGCTGGGACCCGCGGGGGTGAGCGAGCCAAAGCCAGTGGCGGAGCTGGGGGGGGTGAGGTCCAGCCACTCCATCGTTTCCCACGGAGATTCAGTGAAACTCATTTGTAAACCGGATCCGTCGGCAGGGGAAGGGGAGAGCTGGGTTTCCATGGGTGAGAGGGGAGTCTGTAAAATCTCCTGGGAGGTGAGCAGTTCATCTGCGGCTTTGCCGGAGAACCCCTCCATCATCCCTTCGAAGTGGGACTCTTCTCCCCCCATCTTCAGCAGGGCGATTTCACTGACCCTCCCCAGGGGGCTGTGGGCGTTCAGCAGGACCTCGAGGTGAGCATCGCTGCTGCCCGGACAGTGCTCGAAGGAGAGCTGGGCTGAGGAGACCTGCTCAAACGGGGCAGATGACTTTGGGAGAGGAGCACTGGAGTTCCCTGTAGACACTGTTATCTGAGGTACTTTCTGGAGGCAGGACCGATCTTCCTTGGCGTTGGCTGGCATTTCTGTCAACAAATGAGAGGGGTCTGAGGTGCTCTGGCAGCGCCCACCACTGCTGGGCGTAGGGGCACCAACACAGCCCCCCAGCTGGGCTCTGGGGCATGCCTACAGAGACCCGCTCCCCACTCAATCCCCTTGGCATTGCTTCCCACCCTCCCTGTGGGAAGCCTCACACGTTCCTGCTTTCTGACCTCAAATTCCCTGGCTTTGGACACAGTCCCCAGGGCACAAGCACTGGCAGCTGTCCCCATGGGGCTGGGCATGGGTTGTGCATGGGCAAGGGCACAGGCAGCAGTTTGCACAGGGGAGGGCACCAGCAGTGCTCTACGCAGGAGATGGCACTGGCAGCACTGGGAATGGTGGGGGACACAGGCGGGTCTGCATGGGGAGGGTGCTGGCAGTGCTGTGCACGGGGCTGCCACCCCGCTGTCCCTTCTCTCTGCGCAGTCTGCATAGGCGATAACCAAGCCTGGACCACCGCACCAGGTCTGCACATGCAGGAGCAGGCTCCGGGAGGGCCAACACCCTTTTGGATTCAATCTCAGTGGCTGCTGGCACAGGGAGGGCAAATGAAAGCTGTACTCAACTCAGGCAGCTCTGCTGGGCTGCACAGAGTGCACTGAGCCCCACGGACCAATGCTGGCCTGGAGGGGAAGCCCTGGGGGGGAACAGGGAAGCAGTGCATACCTCCACTCTCAATCAGCACGTCCAGGAGCTCATCCATCTGCTGACTTCGTGTCATCTGCTGCGGCAAACGACAAAGAGGAGAGTAGAGGGCATTAGGAGGAGAGTCCCTCCGGCCACAAGCCAGGTAGGTGACTCTAGATCCCACAAATGGCTTTCTCTCATGCAGGAGAGATGACACTCCGACATGGGGCTGGCAGCGGCTTTCAGGTGAGCACTGCAGAGCCCTGGGACAAGCACAGCGGATCCAGGGAGCATGGTGCCAGGTTCCCCCCGCCCTGCCACCAACCCTCTGCTCAGTGGCCACCACAGAATGCATCTTCCCAGGGCCATCAGGACACACCAACTTTGGCCCAAGCACCTTGCCCTGGCATGTGCCTCCTTGCACTCCCTGGGGCAACACATTGTCATCCTCCTCTCCCTGACTGGAGACTGGATGGTCTTTCCGCACACCTTCCTGCCAGCCAACACAAGCCCATTTTTATCACTGCCAACAGCATCACTCCGTTTTCCTAAAGACACCATCACGACTGGCACTGAGGCTGCTGACATACTCTCACAAGCAGTAAGGGGTTCATAGGTGATGGAGACAGTCCTCCCACTGGGAAGAGCACTCCAGGATAAGGCTAAGGGAGGCAGATGGCATGGAGCAGGGCACTTTGCTCATGGTTTCCTCTTGACTTGGGAATGCTTAAGAGCCTGTTTCTCACATAGCACTGAGCACCCCAAGTAAGAGTACACCCAAGTCCTGGGGTATTTATGTGGGATGTCAGGACCCCAGGGTGGACTGGCACCTTTTATCAGCACAGAAGACACTATCCCATCCAGCGTGGTGTCTGACTACTTTGTGGCAGTCATTCAGCAAATAACTCTTCAAGAAAAGCCCATTCCTTATCGAAACAGGTCTGTTCTACCCAGAGATCTCCATAACAGGTTGTAACTCCTGCAGATGAGTTACGTTAACTGCAGAAGAACACCTTGCACAGCACTAGCCCTATAGAAAATAAAAATCATGCAGTTACCTGCTTTACTGCATCCTCATAGGGTGGAGGCTGCTTTACCTCTGAAAGGGCTGGGCTTGACTTAGAAAAACTTGGGGATGGAATAGAAAACTTTTGACCTGCCTGCGTAGCCATCTGCATGGGGGAAATACAGGGAAATGGAGTCAATGCACAGAGAGGCACAGCAGGAGGCTCTGCTCTCTCACCCGTGTTGAAGACAGAGTGGTGCCAGGGAAACTGACAATTTTCTGCGTCAAATCAGCTCAAAGTGCCTGGCCTCTGAGCAGGAGAGAAGGAGGTAAACTAGCTGTCAGCCTAGCTCTGAGACCCAGGGCCAGGCTGGCCTCTGGCTGCTGCCGGAGATGGGCATGATGCCACAAAGCACCCTGATGCTCAGTCCAGCCGTGAACGTGCAGAGCGAGGGGGAGAGAGAAATGGTTTATTGGTGGTCAGCTGCACCCAGATAGTGACGCAGTGCTTCCCTGGCTGCCAGCTGCCTGCCAGCCCCTCTGCTGGGGACCCTCTCCATCGCCACCTCTCTGGGGGCATCTCACAGAGCCCAGGCCAGGGAAGACCACTCAGAAGAGCCACTGCCATGTCAGCACCTAGGCTTTCCCTGTGCCTGTGCCAAACACCTGCATATCAGTGCCAGCTTTTTGCCAGTCCTCCCTTCAAGGAGGGACCTTATCTGAAGGTCCAGTGCCTGCCAGCTGCTGTCCCCACCACCTCTAGGCCCTTGTGTGCACTTCCCCACCACCTGGCCACAGCTGCCTTGTCCCATGAGAGCCAGTGCCAGGGGATGCAGCATGGATGCAGCCCCAGCAGGTGGATTGGATCCAGAAGTGGATTCAGGGCGGTGGTGAGGCCACTTGATCTGGCCATGCACATCCTGGCCACCTTTCTGTGGAGGGCGGGCGGGAGGAACAGTATCTCTGGCTTGGGGTGGGGGGGGGTGGGGCACTCGAATGCTGGGCACAGAGAAGGAGCTGTTGCTGAAGAAGGACCCTCGCCCCTGGGAGCCCCTTGCAGGCAGCAGCAGAATGCCTAGGATGGGTGGTGTCGCAGCCTGGATGAGCTGCAGGACACCATGGTGCCGTCTCCTTTGTATGCCCCTTGCTCTCAGACAGCAAGGAAGGAGCTGGAGATGCCCCCAGAGTGTTGCTGCTCACTGTTGATGCTCGCTGACGGCTGCCCGGTTGTCCAGAGCAGCCCCACCACCTCTCTTGGGAGTATCACCTCACAGTACTGTGTCCCGCTGCCTATTGTACCCACAGCTCTGTCCCATTGGCCTGCTCACCCCTACAGCTCCGTGTCCCTCTGCTGAGGTCACCCACTGCATCCTACTGCCCCACTGCACCCCCAGCTCTCTGCCCCACTGCCCAGCTTACACACAGCACCCATTGCCCAGCTCACCCAAAGCACTGCTCCCCGTTGCCCATTTCACTCCAGCAGTAAGCCCCACTGCCTACCTCACCCCGACAGCGCTGCCATCCCACTGGCAGCACGCTATCGCTCTGCCCCCTCACCCTAAGCTGCTCCCCGTTGCCCACCTCCCTGGCAGTGCTGTGTGCCAACTGCACGTGTCACCTATCTCACCACTCTCTGAATGGCTTAGAGACACCGCTGCTTCCCATTTTCTGCCACCTTGCAGTGCTGCACCCCCCTGCCCGCAGTGTGCTAACTGCAGGAATGCGATTCATGAGCTGCCCTGCTTGAGCGCTGGGTGTTTCGCCGTGGCTGTCACTCTGCTGTGCAGCTGTTGCGCACCCAGCAGGCACTTGCTGTACATCTTCCCTGAATGCAGTATGCAGGCCTTGCACCCCTCTGTGTGCTTCACTGACTGTATGATAGTTGTTGCTGCTGCCTGGGAAACCCTGGTAGGGCGTGGGGATGAACTGGGGCTGCGATCAGCAGCACCTTGTGCTGTTTTTGTGTGCTGTCAGCATCTGTCCTCCCCAAGCTTTTGTATCTGTCCAGAGGGCTCAGTGAGGAGTGGTGGATGTTGGAGGGACAATGCTTTGCTGTGCTGGTTTCCTGGTGGGGATGCACAAGCTCTATCTGACTGCAGATCCCAGTTGCAAGCCCTGCTCTGTCTTTCCAAGAAAAGGCTTGCCATATGATAGGTAACTGCCCTCCTTCAACCCAGTGGTCAAAATCCCTCAAACAGTTCCCGGAGCTGCAATGGCGCAGCAGATCATAGAATCACAGAATGGCTTAACTTGGAAGGAACCTTAAAGATCACCCAGATCCAAACCCCCTGCCCTGGGCAGGGACACCTCCCACCAGACCAGGTTGCTCCAAGCCCTGTCCAACCTGGCCTTGAACAACTCCAGGGATGGGGCAAACACAGCTTCTCTGGGCAAGGGGCTCACCACCCTCACAGTGAAAAATTTCTTCCTAATATCCAATCTAAATCTCCCCTCTTTAAAACAGTTACTCCTTGTCCTATCACTACACTCCCTGATCAAGGGTGCCTCCCTGCCTTTCCTGTAGGTGGCCTTTAGATACTTGATGCTGAAAGATGCTGAAAAGCCCTGTAACACTGCAGTGGGGCTCGCCCAGGGATGTAGGAAGCTGTGCCAGTGCTCTCCCAGGGACTGAGGATTCTGTGCTGGTGCTTCCCCTCTATGGATAGAGCTTTGCCAGGGCTCCATGGGGCAGAGAAACCTGTGCCAGGGCTTCCCCAGGGTGGCGGGAGCCAGGCCAGGGCTCCATGGGGCAGGGGGAGTGATGCCAGGACTCCCCCAGGGGCACAGAAAGCTGTGCCAGGTCCTCCCCCTGAGGGGAGAGGCAGCTGAGTTAGGGCTCTTTTAGGGCAGCAGAAGCTGTGCCAATGCTCCCCCAGGGCAGAGGGAGCTGTGCCAGGACTCCTCCAGGGGTGGAGGGAGCTGTGCCAGTGCTTAACCAGGGGCAGAGGAAGCTGTGCCAGGTCTCCCCAGGGCAGAGGGAGCTGTGCCAGGGCTCCATGGGGCAGAGGATGCTGTGCCAGTACTCTCCCAGGACACGGGAAGCTTTGCCAGTGCTCACCCAGGGACAGAGAGAGCTGTGCTGGGGTCCTCCGGGGAAGACGGGAGCTGTGCCAGGGCTCCCCCAGGGCAGAAGGAGCTGTGCTAGGGCTCCACAGGGCATGGGAGCCGGGCTGTGACCCCCCAAGGAGACTGGATGTGGCAGCAGGGATCCCCAGGAGATGCCCTGCAAAAGACCCTGAGGTGCCATCAGCTTCTAACCCGTTGTCCACTTGGGCTACTCTCTGCCTTTTCAGGCAGCCCCACATGCTGTTGTGGCCCTGTATCAGTCTCAGTCTGAAAGGAAAGGACTCAAACTGGGATTTGCATGTTCACCAGTGTGTTCACCACTGCTATGCCATCTGGGGTGCTCTCCACTTACCGATGCTGTGCGAAGGCAACTGTTGGTCTGTGGGGACCCGCTGCGCCCTTCTGCCTGTGAGCCAGGGGACACTGAGAGGAGATAGTGGCTGTTGGGGGACGGTGGCAGGCTGATGTGCTGGGGGCTCTTTGCAGCCCCGAGTGGAGAGTGCTGGGGGGAGCACTGTGGGCTCAGGAATGTCGAGGAGGTGATGGTGCTTTGCCCTGCAGTCTCCAGGCAGTGGCTATTTACAATGTGAGGCAGCTGCGGCACCCCACAGTTACTTAACTTATCCGAGCTGCTGGCTTGGCCTTTCAAGGCAGTTTGTTTGGATGCAAATGGACAGCTGGACACTGCGTTTTCTTGCTTGATGGGGACACCAAAGAAATGCTGAGCAGGTTGCTGCTTCTCCTCAAGGCCGTTGCTTCTCTTTCGCTTCTGGAGCTGCATCCGCAGCTCTTCCACCTGCCTCTGCTCTTGCTGCAGCTTCCACGTCAGTTCATTGATGACCTTCTGTTTCTCCACTAGCATCTTGTCTTTCTCTGTGTCAATCCCTTCCAGCTCCAGCTGGATGCTCCCTCCATTCATGCTGCCCATGAGGCTTTCTTCAGCACTGCCATGAACCGGAGATGGCTGGAGGCCGAACTGTGGAGAAGACATGGGCCCATCGTTGAACGTGTCTGGCAAAGAGCCACTCACAGAGAGGTCAGAGGAGGCGGGAGAGATGGGTGGGGTGGAGCTGGTGCTGCCAAAGTGGTAGAAGCCATTTGATAACATACTGGTGGAGGACTGCGACTGGTAACTTGACAGGGTGCTTGTTGGAGTGACTGGGAAGGTGACGGTGGTGATCTCACTGAAGTTTGGCACTGTGTTGCTGCCGCACTCCTGGAAGGGCCGCAGCCGTTCCATCAGTGCTGTTTTGGTACCTGACACTGGCAGACCTCGTATTCGGAGCTGCTGTCTCAGTTCTGATACCTAGAAGAAAAGTCACCAATGATCAGTCCCAAATGCAGATGAGCCCCTTAGAAATGCAACATTTCTACCAAGGAGTCTCAGATCACAGGCTCCCAGCTCCCTGCTTGGAAGCTCTCAACCCCCAGGTGCTCACTGTCTCA
The DNA here is from genome assembly GCF_964199755.1 of Larus michahellis. Taxonomy (NCBI): domain Eukaryota; kingdom Metazoa; phylum Chordata; class Aves; order Charadriiformes; family Laridae; genus Larus; species Larus michahellis. The sequence continues at coordinate 947,346 of NC_133909.1, forward strand.
CTTACAGTGACCAGAGTCACCATGCGCAGCCCTAACCACTGCATGCAGGACCGCAACCTTTCCTAACAGGAAAACCTTCCTTCCTCCTCCAGGAACTGTGACTGCACTCTGTGAACCAGCAGTGGTCCCTGGGCCACGGAGGTAACTCAAGATTCACTTCCTAGTGATAGATTTCTGCATGAGTAGAGGACTTTCACACAGAACTAGCTGATGGCATCCTTTAGCTCAGAGAACATGAAAACATACCTTGGAGACAGAGACGCCACGTTCAAGCATCTGCACACGGTTCAGGCATCTGAGCTGGGGCAATGCTATCGCCAAACTAATTTCTACCTTATCTTATTTCTTTCTCTAATAATGAGTATTGCCTCCAGGTCTCTGCTCCTAAAAGGACTTGTCCTTCCCTATGGCTGAGGCTCTATTAGCAAAGTACAAAAGAACCACTGATGTGAGTGATTCTCCCTTATACCCTGCCTATCTTGCTTACATGAGAGATTTAGGTACTGTTCAAAGCAGCGCTCATAGCTGCAGACTCCAGGAGACACCTGCTTGTGCAGAGAGCTGTGCTGGAGTGGCTGCAATGGCCACTGAGAAGCTGAGCCACTAAGTGGAGGCCATGCTGACCTCCTAGCTTCTGGTTGGTCTGCTAGCAGCATCCATGAAGTCCATAATAAAACCACAGAAGGTATGGAGCCATGAGCTGCAGGAGCAGCAGCACAGATCATCCTGCAGTCCTCGACCTGATGGCCTGGCCTCCCGCCATCTCAAGTTATACCTATAGTTTGCTGATACATGCCATGGGGCACATGCCACCTGCAGAGCAGCAAACCCTGTTTTAAGCTACCGTCATGGTGACGAATTCCTGACCCAGCGCAATGTACTCCTGGGTTTGCTCACAACATGGTGGTTCTGGTTTGCTGATCTGTAACACGCGGTCATTCCCCCAGCTCAGCCTGTGGCACTACACTGCACGCTTCAGGGGTAGCAAAGCACATTCAGGCTATAAGATTCTGCTCCTGTGGTGACAAAGTTTGCACTCACTTTCAGATCATCCAGGTTAGAAGGCAGAGGGCCTGGCTTGATAGATGAGACACAAGTCTGGCCTGAAAAGGTGGTTTTCACAGGAGAAAGAGGGGTGTTGTTGACAGAAGTTGATGAAGAATTTGAACTTTTGACCATTTGCTCATTTGATTGCCTGAAATAACAAAGGAGATTTGGGGTAACTTGTCTGCCCGCCCCAGGGTCTCTGTGCCCAGTGTACCATCTCTGCTCCCTTGGGGATACCATCTCCTGTATGAGGCCTGAAGGACCAGCAACCCCAAGGAAAATCAGACTGGGCTGTAAGAAGATTGCTGGTGACCCATCAGCAGGACACAGGTGCCCCAGCCAGTGCACAAAGCCAGAACAGCTTTGCAGGAGACTCTGCTATGTTCCCAAGCTTTTGTGTTTCACTTGCATGCATCTATCCCCCTTGCACTGGCACAAATGGGTATGGGAGGGGAAAGTTTGGAGAGAGACAGGGCTAAACCCTGCTATTGGCACATTACCACTCACTTTAGCTGGCCTTGGTGCATCCCTGGGTAGCTGAAGTGCTGCTGCTGCTGCTGTTGCTGCTGCTGCTGCTGGCTGAGGATCTGGAGCTGCAGAAAGAGCTGCTGCTGCTGGAGGAGTCTGGCATATGCAGAGTCCATGGGTGGAGGGGACTTCTCTGCCTTCTGGTCCGGAGGGATGTACTGGTGATACTTCAGCTTCTTCACCTTGGGCTTGGTGTCCTTGGGCTTTTTGTGACGGTTCTTGCTATCACTGGATGATTTGGACTGTTGGTGCAAGAAGGAAAGGAATTAGCTAAGAGAAGAACTTCTGCCACCCTCATGAGAAGTCAAAGGCCTGGGACAGAGAAAGGGCAGCTCCTGCTGGCACCCTGACACTCCAGCTCCAGGAGCTGCTGAGCCTGGAAATCAGGGACTCCCTCAGGGCCACATCTCATCTCAGTTGTCCAGGAGAGCACATGAGATGGAGAATGACCCTTCTTGCCTGGAAGGTATTTCAGCTTTGCCTTGTTATCTCCTGCTCCTAGCCCCAAGGATTGTTTCCAGTGCAGGGCCTGAGCAATCATCTCTTGGAGGGTGCAATATTATACCTTATACCACTACAAAATGAGTCAAATATTGCTGGTTTTGCCAACAAGATTTGTCTCCTTGCGTTATTCCAAGTCTTAAGGCCAAACCCCAGAGCTCCCACACATGTGGGGTGCATCATGTGGGCACTTCAGGCTTGGACACAGCCAGGTGCCCTGGGCTTGTTCCCTCTCCCGGAGAGCCTGGTGGCACAGGCATTACCTTCACAGCGGAGGTCACCGGGAGGGATGGGCTCTCCTGCCCTGCTGCTTGCTTGGGGCTGTCGCACTGGCTGCCCTGCCCCGCGGCCGGGTCCGGTGTATGGCTCTCGGTGCCGTGGGGATGATCCTGCAGGGGAGAGGTGATCCGTGCGATGGGAGAGGGGCTGCGGGGCCTTCCCGACGGTCACCTCGGGACGGCCTCTGCCTGCAGGGGCACCTGCTGCCCCATTCCCCCTGCCCCATGTTGTCCTCAGTCCATCCCAGATGCCTCACCCCAACCCAGTCCCCCATGTCTATCCCAGCCCACTATCCCTGCTTCTCCCAGGCTATATGAGTCCACCCCAGCTCCTCAGTCTCCCCAGTCCACCCGAGTCTCCAAGCCCTCTCTATTCCACCTCAGCCCTGTACCCTCGTTCCCCCAGCACACCGTTGGCCCCTCAGTGTTCCCCAGACTAGCCCAGTACCCAAAGTCCACCTCTGGCCTGTCCCGGTCCCTCCAGCTACTCCCACCCCGCTCCGCTTGAGTTCACCCCAGTCTGCCCACCCCTCCCCCGGGCTAGTATCCCCAGTCCCTCCCAGTCTCCCCAACACTAGACTAGTTTCTCCACTCTCTCCCCCTCCCTGCTCCACTCCTCCCCTTCCCCAGTTGTCCCAGTCCCTCCCGCCATGCCGGCGCTGCAGTGCCCAGGCCCGTCAGCAGGGGCCGCTCCGGCACCGTGCAGCCCCGCGGCCCTCGGGGCGAGGCCGTGGCCGTGGGGCGGGTCCCCCGCGGCCCTGCGGCGAGTGCCCCCCGCAGCCCTGAGGCGGGTCCCCGGCGGCCCAGGGAGGGGGCGTGTCGCGGCCCTACCTGCGGCGGCCCGGCGGGAGCGGCGGGGGCGGGCTCCGGGGCCTTGGTGCCGGCTGCCGACTCGGTGGAGCCCGGGGAGTCCTCGCTCCTGGCCTGCTCAGGGGACAGCCCGTCATTGCTGCTGTCCTCTTCGAAGGCGAAGGCGTCGGCCGGCTTGGGGAAGCTGACCTGGGTGCCTGGCAGGGGAGAAGGGGGCGACGGTCAGGGCTGGTCCTGGAGGACGGGGACGAGCGCGGCCGCGGGGTGAACCTTATGGGACGCCTCAGTGCCTGCGCCCACCTCCTCCCGACCCCGCCGCGGGCGAAGGACGCGGTGAGAGCTCAGACACCTCCTCCCATCCCCAGCCACGCAGGGGCAGCTCCTGGGTGTGCCCCTGCAGCCGAGGCTGGTGGAGAGCAGGTGGCATCAGCCATCGGCTCCTGGCCTGTGCCGTGGACCACGTCACTCAGGAAGGGCCCTCCGAGGAGCCTCGGGGCAGGAGGCTTTTTGCCCGCAGGCGGGGCTGGGGCAGGAGCGGCTGTGCTGTCCTACCCCACCTGAGGTGGGGAGGGGGCGTCAGAGCCACCCTCCCATCAGCTGGGCATCCCCACCCCAAGCCCGCAGCGCGCGCAGGACCCTGTCCTCAGCAGAAGAACTGAGGATGAAATCCACCCGGAGGGTGACCTGTCTGTTCGTGGCACAAGAGCCAACACGCGTGGACCCGGCTGCAGCTGAACAGAGGATTTTGGATCCTGTCTCTGTCCACAAGCTTCACCTGCACGACATGCTTCAAACCACTGCCGTTGTCTCCTGACTGCCCCAGACATTGCTTCTCCCCCTGCAAAGCGCCCCGCGTGCTATCTCCTAGTCAGATGGGCAAGAGCTCTTGACCCCCGGCTTTTGCTGATAAATAAAGTGCTGAAAAAGAAAAGGTCTCATGTGAGCCTGGAGAGGGCTGCAGGTGGGGGTGGAGGAAGGAGTAGTGTGGCCACACTCGTAATCTGCTCCTGCTCACGTCTGGCATTTGTCAGGCAGCTTGGCACGCCGATAGCGAGGTGACAAATGGGGAAATAGGAAGGGCCCGGGGACAAGCTTCCACCTGTCCCTGCTGCCGGTCTAGCAATGTGCACCTTCTCACTGACACACACCCTCCTGCGCTGACCCCTGTCCCTATCTGAGAGATAAGGGTTATCTCCGCTTGCTCCGGCTCATGGTGCCAGGGTGGGTGAGGAAGCAGGGAGCCCTGGCTCCGCGCCCCGAGCTGCTGCCCAGCCGCCGTACGGGGTGGGGATAAGAGAGCAACCATGTGCCGTGGAGAGCCTCTCCTCCCCACTCTCCAGGGCACGGGGCTCCTCTCATGTCCCTGGAAACAGGGCCTTGTCCCCGCTCCGTCAGAGGCAGCACCCAAACTGGGTCTTCCCTGAGGAACTGCAATGCTGCATGATCAACCACCTGGGCTGGGTGGGAACTGCTCCCCACGCCTGCAGACCAGCGTGGGCATCCTCTCTGGAAAAATGACACCAAGCAAGGGCGACTTGTGGATCTGCAAGACTCCTGCTGGGCTGGCATTTAGTAAGCATGTGTTGAGAAACAGTGCCAAAGCCGGGAGACCAAGGGACCTTCAGGACACAGCGTCAGCCCAGAGCATGACAGGAATGTGCTGCATCCTGCTGCTTGATACCGGGGGCCTGTGCTGGGTAGGGAATGCTGCCCTTATCTGTCCTGCTCTCACCCAGCCCAGGGCTGACCGTATTTTTTTGCGATCCCATGTCTCTGCTGTAATCTCAGGCAGAATGGTGTTTGCTCGGGGCTGTTTCTAATGCACTGGGTATTGTCCTCTCAAGCGTATTGGACAAAGTGATGACAAGGACCTGGTAAAAAAGGGTTCTTATATCACTGCTCAGCTATGTAGGGCACTGGCGGCCTCCTGTCACTGGGACGTTAGGGCTTTCGGTTGGGGTCTGGCACTTTCTGCTCACCCTGCCGGAGGTGATTAGAGGAACACGTCAGCTGAATTTTCCACTGTATAAACAGTTGAGATTCCAAGGTTAAAGTAAAATGATTTTAAACCCTGTCATCTTTCTGGTATTGCAAAAACAAAAGGCTTAACATTCAGAAGTGCCAGTGCTCATCTCTGCTCTGTGTTCAGCCCTTCGCCCCAAACCCTGAGCACCACAAGGCACCTCTGACTCCAAAAATCAGCTGGGGGATCATTCACCCTGAGGTTTTCTTCTGCAGAAACCTGAGGGCTGGGATTGTGTTTCTGGTGCAGGTGCACCACCTCCTTCTCACGGCACCACACAGTACCAAGGAAGTTCATGCGTGACCCTAATGTGCTGTGTGTTTCACCCTAATTGGCATAAAACTGGCTTACAGGACACATTTTTTTTCCCCAGCAATGTGATAGAAGGGCATTGCGAAAGGGAGAAATTTAAAATTGAGCATATCGTTTTAAGCCAGACTTTTTGTTTTTAACAATTTTGTCCCATAAATCTCTGTTTACCACAAGCTCCTGACGAGGCAGCTGGAGAGGAACTCTGCAAACTTCAAGCACACTTGCCCAGCCTCCAAGCCTCAGCTCCAGTGGATAAAGTCATGCTCAAACTGCCTTGAATGTTTATAAAGGGGGGATTTTTTTTAACTTTTTTTTTTTTTCTGCTCTTCTCTCCTTCGATAAGTGTCTGGGGAGATTTTACTTGAACTCTCCTTAAAAATTCCTCTTCAGGCAGAGTCCTGGAACATTTCACCTTCAAAGGCAAGAGCTGTAAAACGCTGGAAATGGAGCAGCTCAAGGACCAGCCGGGAGAAGCGCCTGTATGAGCCCTGCGTGCACTTCACAGCGGGAAAACCAAGAGCAGGAACAATTGCGGGGCAAGACAGAGCAGTATCTGGGCCTGGAACATTTCATGTCATTTACATTTGTTTCTGAGATGAAACGAAAGTCAAAGTACTTACAGTTTCAATTCCCATTTTCGGCATCACTCCTGTCATTCAAAGATCCCCTCCCGTCCCAGAGCCCTGCCACTGTCCCCAGCTTGCTCTGAGCCCCAGAACAGGCACTTAACACGGGATTGTGCCACTGGAAATAATCCCATGCATTCAGGAACCAGGAGCAACAGAAGAAGGAATTCCCAGGGGGAAGAGCATCTCTCCGTGCCTCACTTGAGACCCAAGGGCCAAGTTGGACATGCAGAGATGGCCCCAGGCTTCAAAAATTCTGCTGCTGTCCTGGCACTGCAGGAGCCTGCTGGCTTTCCTGCTCCTTTCTCTCCTTTTTGACCTCCCTGTCCTGGCACTGGGGCCTGAGTCAAAACCTGAGTCACCTTTTTGCTTTGTGTCGGCTCCTGCACCAGCCTCCCTGCAGCAGCACGGGGGAAAGGGTTGCAGAGGATTCTGCCTCCCTCCTCCAGCTGGGGGTAGGGGATGGAGGAAAACCAAGCTGAGGCATAAGCCAAGCGCTGGGCACTAGTTGGCAGGAGTGTACCCTGCTTTGAGGTGCAGGCTGCTCCTTGTACTCCCCAGCGGTTTAACACCCCAGCGATGATTTCCTTTTCCCAGCCACGCAGCACCCCACTCTGTTGGGCCTTGCATGCCACTAGCGTCAGTGGGGAAAAAGGAGCCTGTCTGAACCGGGGCCACTTTGCCTCCATCTACTGGGATGTAAAAGCTTGCCAGGGCACAAGTGGGATAATCCAGGCTGGCCTCACGACCACATGTGCGCACCCAGGTCCTCTCCCACACAGAGGCAGGAACGAACGTCCTGTCTCCAGCAGTATCATTTGTGTGCTCAAAGCCTCGGGGAAGGCAGGGGTTTAAGAGGGGAGGTTCTTTCTGAGGAGACATGGCTGAGCAATCGTGCATGTTTCTGTGGTCATTGCTCTAAGGGCTCCCTTTTCATAGGCCTGGATAAGAAAGCATAGGCTGTGCTGGACGGGGCTGCTTACTGTGAAAATAATAAAATTTAAGCAATAAATGCAGCTTTAACTCCAGGTCGGTCACTTCCTGCAGTTGCTGTGGTACGTCCTCATAACCTTGCAAGCCCCTGCCCTGTGCCATGCACATAACACAACATGCACGTTCACTTCCACTACCTTTTATGGCCTCTTTCACAGCTGAGTCGACAGGAATAATATTCTTCTCCACCAACTCCAAAGGACCCGGCCTGAGAGCAATCTTTTCATTGAGATCATCTGCCAGTCGGGCTCTTTTCAGCTTCATTTGAGTAGACTGAATGGACCCCTCTGCAGCTGAGTCTAAAAGGCCAAATGGAAGGCATCAGTTCATGACCCAGGGCATCTGTAAGCACAGTGCTCGTTGACAATGTGCTCCCCCTTCACCTCAGCCTTTCTGGGATGCCGCCAAAACCTAAGCTTGGCTTAGTGCACAGCAGGAGCTGCTCTGAGGCTGGGAGGCAGGATGCTGGATTAGATGGGGCTGGTGGGGTTTGGGACATGGGTCCTCCTCTGTGCCTTAGGTCCAGCTTCTCCATCCCCAAATAGGAGCCTCTGTTTACTAGCCTAGGCTTGCAAAAACAGCCTGCAGCTGGAGCATCCTCTCCAAGGCCCAGGAATGATCTGCAATGGAAACTTCATTAACAAACTGCGACTAGCATGAGGGCCAAAGTGGATTCCAGCTCCGGCCTGCCAGGAGCCCATTGGACCTTGTGTTCCCTACTTCTGGAGAACATCTGGAGAAAAGAACCATTAACAGTGTTAGACAACTGGAGTAAATGCCTTACACTGGAAGACCAAAAGCTGTCTTTGAGAGTGGACATTTGGAAGTGGCATGACTGCAGTGCTCCAGGCCTTCAGGGTAAAAACCAAGCTGGTGGAGAGGAGCACAACGAAGGCAGCTAGATCTGGAAGCTACAGCCCTACCGAACTCAGATGAGAAGTTCCCAATTATTGAGTGGTGACAGAAGAGTGGCCAATTACAAGAGAAAGTGGTGATTTCCTAAACAAAGGTGATCTGGCTCCTCTGGTGGCACAGACATGAGTAGTGAAGGAGTGGGATTCTAAACTAAACCATGCCTATACTCTCGGAGGGCTAAAGTAAGAAGGGTTGCATCTGGGTTGTGCTATCTTCAAAGACTGGACACTCTTTTAGAAGAGCAACTGTAGGCAATACAAGCTACAGGGCTTGACACCAGGGGAAAAATGCTCTGCAGGAGGCCAGGAGAGCTGGTCTAGCGTCAATGCTGACCTCGGGCTATATAAGACAGTGAACACACATGAATTCTTTGAGGTGAACAGTAACAGAAAGTGTGCCTAGAAGGTATTTTGATGATAGAAGGTGTCTCAGCTGCCCAATTGCAATCATCTCTAGTGCTTGTTATGAACCAAATGGACATGTGTATGTCCGTGATATGCCAGGGAGCACCTCCATGAAATGCAGAGCACGACGGGCAGAGGTGTGAGCAGGGCTCTGGCTGAGAGCTGTGTGTAGGGCAGCACAGCCAGCTTGCTCAGTGCGTGGCCAGGCAGTCTCTGCTCCACCTCTCCTCCAGCTGTGTCTCACCGTCCCTGTCCATGCCTGGTGACTGCAGCTGCCTCCACATCTGGTTTGCAGGCCCTGGTCCCCAACTCCAGTCCGTATTGCGTCTATTATTTAACCTAAGGAAAAGACACTTTCCACCTGTTGAACAGGCAATGGTGCTGGCCTATCTTAGGGATGGAGACCCAAGGGAAAAGCAAAGCAGCGGCACTGGTCCGGCATGGGCCCCTGGCTCAGCCCTCCCGCATGCCAGAGGAAAAAGAAATATGGACTTCATCCATGCTGAGAGCAGAGGCCAGCATTTACAGTTGCCAGAGAGTGGTCTGCTTCTTCCAGGGGACTGACAGGACTCAAGGAGAGAGGCTGCACATCCTCCCTGTCTCTAAGGAGGTTGTTATCTCTGGAGATAACGAGGGACACCACAGTGTTCTGCTGTCTGTGATGGGATGCAACAGAGCCGTGCGAGCTCTCTGGCTGGGAGGGGACACCAGGATGGGAGACGTGAGAGCTGCTGTGGGCAAGGGCTCACCCTTTTCATATGGCTGTGCTTGGGTCACTGACGGCATCACTATGAATTGTCACATAAAATATCCAGAATTAAGGCAAAACAAAAGATGTCCAGCTTTAGGAGGGTATTGCAACCACCTGCTACAGGGATTTCAGTGCCCTGGACAACAAATACCCCATATATGCTTTTCATTAGGATCAGCCCGTGGCAATTCTGTCTAACAGAGTCCTTTCTCGCAGCTGTTCTCTGCCCCACTGTCCTCTAGACCATCTTATACTGGTCCCTGCCAGAGATGGGATAAAAATTAGATAGTCTTGGATCTACTTCTGTCATGGGGTTGGACTAGATGATCTTCAGAAGTCCCTTCCAACCCCTATCATTCTGTGACTCTCTGATTCTGTGAATAAATGTGTGTCCTGTCTCCTGAAAACCTCCTGAATTCTGTACAACATGTGTCCCATTCGAATCTGCCTCTCATGAGCAGCTGGGGAAAAGTTAATCGTGATGAGACTCCTGAAGGGTACCCAAGTGGGGCAGGAGAGACGTGAGTCACAAGGTAGGAGACACAAGGAGTATGTGGGAAAAGCTCCGGCAGCCTTACCTTGTAAAATGTGCATATTGACCAGGTCTGATCGCTCAGGCCTGCTTCTGATCTTGTGCTTGAGATAATCTTCAGTCTGCAGAACACAAATGCAGAGTGTTACCTAGCTAGAGCAGCAATAAGGTACAGAGAGTGTCTGCCCCTGTGCCATCCCATGGTTCTTTTGGATTTTTTACAAGCTAGGTTGAGTGAGCTCCTAAATGGCTTTTTTCTTTTTTTTTTCCACTCAGACACTGACTTGTTCTTGGGCAGAAATTCTTCAAAAAGGGAACAATGTGCATGGAGCTGCTGACGGTTCACTATCCCTGCTCCTAAGCTGTGTTATTTCCAATTTCCCTTGGGATTCTGATGCCTGAAGCATTATGATAGCTTAAGGGAAGGATGAGACGTATTCACCGGGAGTTTTGGATCTGCTCCTAGCTTAGGATACCATGTCACCACGTACAGCTAGCAATGGCTTCTGTGGGAATCCTGGCACTCTGGGGTGAGTTATAAGGCTGAGCATGTCATGAAGACACCCATACTCTCTACCCAGCTCCTTCGCTCTGTGGTTCCTCACCCCAGTTATGATGTGGGGTTGGAAAAATCCACTTGACAGATCACTGCAGCTGAGCTTGTGATGAACATGGTCCTGGAGCTTTGTGTCAGCTTCCTCGTGGCTTTAGGACAGAAAGGTATGCAGAGGTACAATAATGCCTTCCATTAGGGCAAAGAAAGTCAGTGTTGAGGGCAGCTGACCTCAAGAATACAAATATAAGCTTATCCCCTGGTGAAGAAAAGCTAGAGCATGGCTTGGACAAATTATTAGCTGTTTGCTAATCTGAGATGCAAGAAAGAATAGTACAAAAAATGTACATAGTTCAAAGAGGTTAAACTCTTAAGGATAAATATAAAAGAATAACACAAGCAGATGTAGCAAAACCGTAAAACCCACAGTACAAAATGTACAGGATCATGAGAAAAAGATTTTTGTAAGCACTTCTGTAGCCAGGAGAAGGCAATGGAAAGTGCTGTCTGTGTTCCATAAACAGGAGAAATAATTGTGGATGCTGCTGAGATGGCTACAGGATTTAATGCCTTTTTAAACCATCTTCACTAAAAGGATAAATGGCTATTATCAATCAGCCGACTAAGCCAAGAACCTTCAGCAACAAAAGAGAAGAAGCTCCAGTCATCAGGTTGGAGAACAGGTTGGAGAGTACTCAGATGAGTTAAATGTTCCCAAACAGTTTGAGATACACGAGACTAGAGTAATAGCAAGTATCTGTGGGTCTCCAGGAAACTGGGCAAGGGAGAGCATTATTTCTTGCTTTAAAAGAGATGGAGAGAAGAAACCAGGAAATTATAAACCAGTCAGGAAGATATTGGACCAAATAATCAAACAATCTATATAAATGGATTTTGAAGATAGCAAGGAATTGACTAAGAGCCAGGATGGATTCATCGAGAACAAACCACATCACACCAACCTAATTTCCTTCTATGGAGAGATGACAGATTTCTGTTACAGGAATAAACAATGAATGTCATGTACCTTGAATTTAAGCATGTTTTGACATTATCTCACATGGCTTTCTCATATGCAAGCCAGAGAAATTTGGTCTGGATAAGACTAACATAAAAAAGGAGCATAGTTGTGGGTCACCAGAGGAATTAGGAATGGCTCACAGTCTAAACAGAAGAGTATATCAAATCATGTTACACAGCGATTTTTCCTACCAGTCAATATATTCATTAATGCCTTGGATGATAGAAGACACTCCTTAACTCTGCATCATTCAAGGCTAACAGATTACAAAGCAATGTGATTTTCAGTAATTGAAGAAATGATCTGAAATGCTTTTGATACAATTTAAAGGACATTTGGAAAGGACTGCACTCAGGTCACAGTTAGCCACAGCTAAGCCAGCTGATTAGGCACTGGGATAGATGAAGACTTAATCCACCAGAGATGCTTCTGTAGTGGTCACTGGACTGTGGCTTTAGGCAGAAATTAGTTACTGCATAAACAGAGGAAAAAATATAAAAGGCGCTGGAGAATCTAGTGATCAGCAACTGAACCGCGTCCCCAGTGCAGCAGGCAGCTTTCTAGGGGACAGAGCGAAGAGTGTCAGACGGACCCTGTTCTATAGCCAGGCGCTGTTCTGTGCCCTGCATCTGAAAGGGCCATGGGAAGGGTCTGGAGGACCGCTACCGAAATCGCTACTGAGCCAGAGAGGGGATCGGTGAGGACAGGCTGAAGGGAGAGGAGGCTGGTCAATCCAGATGTGAGATGGCTATAGGGAAACAGAATGCAAAATACTTTTAAAAAGTGCTACAAGAAAAAAGATAAACAGTTCTACATGTGCATGCATGTTGGAGAAAGAGCGATAGGCTTAAACTGCAACAGACAAGCTTGGTCTGGGAATCGGGGACACTTGCTAACAGCACAGGTTGGGGAGCATTGGAGCAGGTTGCTGGGGGTGGGATGTCTGCCAGCGGTCACACACCTGTCAGGAATGACCCAGGTGGGGCTGCTCCCCTCGGGGGCAGAGGCACGCTACCTGTCCCCCGCAGTGCCTCCCTGCCATGCTTGCTGGGCTGCTGGCAGTAAGTGCTAAAGCCCTGCTGAGCCAGACTACCTTGGGAAAGTCAGCCTGCTCTCTGTCCTCCAATCCAGCAATCTGTTATAGGACATTGACTTCAAAGTCTGCTGCGCTGGCCCCTTGCCAGCCTCTAACATAGCGAGTGACATGTTTAAACAAATAATAGACATTTTATTTACTGAAGTCTTAACAATTTCTTACCCTTCCCCCCTGCTTTTTTCCCCAGCTTATTTTCACCAACACAATCCCTTGTTTGGAACATGTGGAGGTTTGCCTGGTTCCTGTGCCAGGTCAGAGCAAGCTGGTGTCTGCACCTGAGTGCCGTTAAATTCACCTGATGCATTTCCAGCTCACCCTCAGATCAGATCCTGACTTGGACTAAGCTCCAATTGCCATCATACAGATGTGGCATCGTTTATGTTGAACCCAGCATTCACACTGCGTTAGCCTGACTTTCTGCTGTGATTTCTGTTCCTTTTGACCTTTCCTGTTTATAAGCTGCATTTGTGTCACTGGGGTGCAAATGGTGGAGAAAGAACTCCGATGTGGTTTTTTTTAGCGTCAGATGAAGTAGAAGAGCTTTCAAAACACATGAAAGCAGTTATTGTTATCTGCTTTCTGCTTGCAGAACATTGGTTTGAAGGAATATCAGCTAAACAACAAATGCCATTGAGTAATTATCCAGAAACAGCTGCTGCTCCTTCCCTGTCACAGCTCTAAGCAGGGCATCCTTGCAAAGGAGTATATGTTTGTTATGGGCTGTGCTCATTAGTGTCTTCGTTAGCATGCTCTGCAAGAAAGAAATGCATGCAGTTTGGGATAGACTAGACCTTTTCCCCAGGCAACTAGCCAGTGAAAGCCTTTGAAGAGAAAGACAAAGAGACACAAATGTATACTTAAACTGTAAAATATATGACACTTCAAGGATACTTTGGATTGCTTGAAATTTTGTAAGCATACTAATTTTTCAGAGTCATATTATGTTTCTTATGCTAGTCGTTTATTACCACAGGAGACTCAGGGCAAGTGATTTGGAGTGTGTTTAAGTTCAGAAGAGCACTTCTCCATATTTCACAATCATTCTTTCTTGCAAGGCTCCTTTTCCACATGACTGCAAGCACGTTTTGCAGATTAATGGAACAAACTCTTGTGTTCAAGCAAAACCCGCGTGACTGATTTTTCCCTTTGCTGTGGACATCCCTCTAGCTCGGTCAAGGCTGGATGGTGGGTGCTCGGAAACCAGTGTGATTTCCCAAAAAGCGATCGCATCACAGAATTTTGATGTGTTCTGGAAATGGCTACTTATCTTATCTCTGCCTCCAGCAATATTTAGGGAAGCCTGAGTGCAGTTAGATAATGGGGCCAGTGGGAGCCTGGCCCACTTAGCCCCTTGGACGTTGTGTGTCGTAACAGCCAAGCTGCACCACCGAGCTAAAAGCCAGGCTCTCGTCTGATGACAAGCATGAGCTCCTTGGGGACTTGCTCCAGGTGACAAAGGGCATCTGCATTCCTCCTGCACACTTGCCAAATAGCTAGGCTCCGTAGGTCCTGTTTGCTGCTGGCCCTGCTCTAACCCTGCTGACTCGAGCAGGAGCGGGGAGCAGCCAGCACAGCGAGGAGCGGGCTGTGGACCTGGCCCAGAGAGGAAAACGGCACTTCAGCTGGTTGGACATTTACTGAAAGGATAGCCAATGCCATGCTGAACTACGTATGCCCTGGCCACAACCTCTTGTGAAACCCAGGGGCTGTTGTGAAACCCCATAGCTCAGGGCACAGATGGCCCCTCCGCCCTTTTAAACCTCCCCTGCTTGGAGAAGGGTGCTCCAGAGCATTTGTGAACCCTGGCTTGGCCCCACCATGTCTGGAAGCAAGGGAGAGGTCCTGACCCTCATCCTTGGCCACAGAGCCTGGGTGGAGGATGCTGGAGGAGGGGACAGTGGTGGAAAGTGCTTTCAAACCCCAGAATGCATGCAAAGCGAGCCCACGTGTGCCCTCATTGGGATGGCTGCAGGAGTTACCTTGGCTCGCTCCAGACTTTTTCGCTGTTCATGGAATGCAGATGGGCTTTTCAGTGCTGCAACAGGAAAGAAAGAGGAGCAGTCAGCACAGGAGCAGAAGCAAGCAGCCACCAGGATATTCAGCAACAGCATTTTAATGAGTGCTATAAAAATAGCAACACAAACTAGCCGTTCTCTTTATTGCGCTGACTAAAAATAACTCAGGAAAGCTCTGGGAAATCCCGTGCTCTCAGCCAGTCCGTGGCAAGAGAGCAGGGGGGACGAAGAGCACGGGGAGCGCAGGAGACACATGGGCAGGGAGGGGGTGCAGGCTTTGAAACGTAGTGCTCCGTGGGACACATCAGAGAGCAGGTGAGGCTTTTCCCTGGAGTGCTTCCTGCAGGTCGTGGAAAGCATCGCAGCCCCACGAGACAGGTCTGGGAAGAGCAACAGCCTGAGAGAGGACCTCACCTGCAAATAAAACCTGCAGGTGACTGGGGCTTGAGGCCAGCAGGAAAACCGAAAAGACCTGCCTTGCCTTTTGGGGCCATGTGGGCGCAGCCTCCAGCGATGGTATTTCAAGCAAGGCCCTGGAGCTGGGGTCCCTTGTCCCTCTTCCATCGCTGACTAGCCTTCCATCTCCTTTAGCTTCCCTCTCACTGGACATTTGTTCTGTCCCCTGCCCAGAAGCATCTGTGTGACGTGGAGCTTCCCTGAGCAGCTGCCCGGCCAGTTACCAGGAAGCAGATCATGCTTTCGGCATCTCCTGACACCAAGAAGGATTATCCCAGAGGGGATCCTGAAGGAAAGCCAATAATCCCTGACTCTGGACCGGTGAACACCAGTCCCATGGAGCAGTCTGTACCGGGGTCATGGAGGACCTTGCACATTTCCTTGTTTACTCTGGTTCAGTAGAAATTGGAGCAGAATTTGCACGGGGAAGGGGTTAATATTTCTCAGATCCTGCAAAAATTCTTTTCTGGCTGTGTAAGCAA
Source organism: Larus michahellis (assembly GCF_964199755.1). Classification (NCBI taxonomy): domain Eukaryota; kingdom Metazoa; phylum Chordata; class Aves; order Charadriiformes; family Laridae; genus Larus; species Larus michahellis. Next base: position 962,689 of record NC_133909.1, read on the forward strand.
GCAAAATTAATTGTTCCCATTGGGAAGGGGAAGGTGTCCTGACCCACAAAACCAGTCTGCTACAACTTTTTGTTTGGCAACAGGAATTCCCTTTCCATCTTCTGAATGGGATCCAATAAGGACAGAAATTATTTTCACACAGGACGTGTTATCCTCCATAAGTCTAGAGGAGGATGAAGAGAAGACTAAGGGCAGCCGGGAAATGGCCCTCTGAATTGGCTTTTGGTATGCAACACCCAGGGTAACCTGCCTAACCTCCTGTGAATCACAGTAAAACACAAGGCACATTCCTGCTCCTAACTTTTGGAAAGCGGACATACAGACAAGCTAGCGTTACTGTGCCATGCTCCGGTGAGCAGCCATGAGGGCTTGTGACAGCTGGCTTAATCAGAAGCGAAATAAAATGGTGCACACAAGAAAACGAAGTTAGCAAGAGAGATGACTTTTACAGCCCTGCTCACTGTGAAGTACTGACACTGGGAGTGTGCCATGGGCATTGACCAAACGTGCTATTCAAGAGGAACATGTTGCAGAATTTAGCCATTTACCAAGATTTTTGGAGGAATTATGTGGATGCTGCAGCTTGTATTAGTCTGCAAAACAAATAAAGACATCGCTAGCACTTGTTATTCAGACAACTTGTCAGGGGATGACATGTCAGCTTGAGATGGCTGAGGGTCTGGAGGCAACAGGGCAACACTGTGCTTGGTGTTGATAATCTTGTGACTGTTGCCTCTAAGATTTAAGTTAAGTTAGAGGATGAGGTGGTGGCTGCATACAGCAAGAAGGTCTTTCCTTCAAGTGCAGCTATTTCTGAAGCTCATCACAGTGGGGGGAACCTTGTCTGGAGGAACCCTTGGTTCTGAAAGCTGTCTCCCCCTCCTTTTGGGTGGGTGAGCAGGGTCTGGCTGGGGTTCGGTATAGGTGCCTGTGCAGGTCTAGAGGAAAGATTCATCCATGCTCAGCCCTACAGCCTGCCTTTCTGTAAGTGACCCCACATGCTCTTGTTTAAAATGCTTTTGCTGGGTCTATACCAGTTTAACTGGGAAAATAAAACTGCATGTGTTGTTGCATGAATTGCAAACTTCTGACTCAGTGAGCATGAAGAATGGGGCAGGCTCTGCCCTCACCTGCACTCCTGTGTGTCAGGAGCGTGGCTGTGTCTTAATGAACCCAGATCTCACCTTGCTTTCAGAGGACCCCCCCATACACAGAGTCATGGGGCTGAAGGGACTCACAGGCTGCCCTTGCCTACTAGTCTGCGCCTGTCCTCATTTGTAGAGCCTTTTTCAGTAGTGTTGATTGTTTTGCCAGCCAGTTGTTCAATTTACAACCTGAAAACATCTGACAATCAGTCCAGCTTTGAACATGAAGTCTTGTGCAATGCTACTATCTTTTGCTCCTGAGCATCCTCCTTTAGGCAGTGTCCTGCCTTCCACAGTGATGGGGCCATCTGAAGGTTTCACATTTCTGAGAGGAACATCCAAGGGAGTGCGAGCAGAGCTCAGGTGTGCAATGGCATTGATCTTTTCTAGTCTAACCAAACACAGGTTGGGCAGGATATTCATTTCACTGCACCATGCTCAAGTAAGACTGACATTTCTCCTTGCACTATTCTCTTGGATACCAAAACACAGTTTCCTAGGATTTACTCCAATGTTTCACGCTCACACTATAGCAAGTCTCCCATGCTACAGCTGCACTGCTGAACAGCTCAGCAAGCTCTCCGTATAGTCATCAACTCCCCTTCCTCCAAGGGTTTCTACAAGCCCTCAAAGTTTCTATCCAAAGCTATCATGTTACTCTGACCTTCCATCTCTCTCTCTGGTCTCTGTATAAAATGGATCAGTTAGAAAAACAAAGTTTCTCTGGCCTGGGATTATATCAGCAGAAAATGTATGCAATGGGTTGAAAACAATCCTTGTGCAAAATCTGATGTGGAATGTGGGATCAAGTGCATGCTCCAAGCCTGGTACCAAACCTGGCTCTCACCATGGAGACCAGAAATGCCCATCTTTTCTCTTTTCAGAAGGGCTATTCTCAACCACTGTGTGTTACAGCCATAGGGGTTCATTTCCTGCCCTACTGCAATGCATGTGAACTGAGATCCTGTCCAGGTGCACCTCCTCAAGTCCACCTCACCTGCTGGTCCTCAGAGCCAACAGAGCATGGGAAGACATGATTAAACATAGACTTATTCTTCATAAGGAACGACTGCACACGCCCAAGCCATGGGGAAGCTGGCTGGGGCTCCCATGTATTAAATGCTAACGTCTGACACTTCCTCCTGAGGTCAAATTCAGCAGTTAAATTTTACACGTTTGTTTTTTCTAATGGCAAAAGTGCTTTTTCTTGTATTACTTTCAGTGAGTGAACTGCACTCAAGCTTCCCAAAATGGCCTTCTTGGACAGAAACCAGACTGCAGTATGTCAACCTAGAAGCTGGGAGTGCAAAGAATCCCTAAGTAACAGGAACATACACTTCAGCTGCCACCAAGTAAATTGGACCTAATATGTGGTCTGCAATGTGTAAGGTTTTAAAAGTTAGGTGCCATTTGTAAAAGCGTGGTCCCGTGCACCGGGCCCCGCGGGGCAGCGTCAGTACACAAACCTCTCACTTGGCACTGCTGCTCCGTGTATGTGCAATGGGGTGTCCTGCACCTGTCCGAGTGTTCCCACTTTCACAGAGTGGACTTAGCAGTTCAGGAATTGTTAGACATATTTTTGGCCACTGACTGTATTGCCAGGGCTTGCAATACTATAACAAATGTCACAATGCCCAGCTCCAACTCCTGCAGTCCTGTGATGAAAATGCTTGCCCTTTGGTGGCAGGCAGCATAAAATCTGAACTTTTAAAGAAATAAACAGAAGAAAAATGAAAAGAACCTTCATGTATCAGTCGTAAAACCATGGGATCATTTTGACGGTGATGACTTTTGTCATCCTGCTCACATTTTCTTAATGCTTGATGCCGGCAGTACTATACTGAGAAGGTGTCTGTTGCTGGCTGCCTTGACACAATCCTTTAGGAAGGCAGCTGCGTGAGAAGGGCAGGAGGATGGGCAGGGTGCAGCAAGCAGTGCTATAGCCGTGCTCTTAGTGAGTTGTTCTGCGGTTTAGACAATAGCTGCGTCACAATCTTCATAAAAATGACGCAGCCTTTGGAAAGTTGTGATCTTAGCAGTGAACCCAAAGACACAAAGGATAATATCCTTTCTGAGACAGAAAGGATAATTCTCTACCTGGGTCCCAGATAATCACAGATTCATGCACACGGAGCCTGAGCTAGGTCAGGATGGAGTTATCCATCGAGCAGGGCTGAGCTCCCAACATCAGTTCTCCAGTAGTGCTACAGGTTTCATGATGCACCTGCAGGTGCAGAAGGGGATAATTTTCATTCACTTACTCTTTGGGCTCTAGCAACTGGCTTTCTGATGCTGAATGATTACGTGACAATGCTGGCCTGGAGCTTGTCCTTCAGGCTTGAATGCCAGGTTAGCAAGAATGAATGTGGTCAGAGACAGGACATCATTCATCAGTCTGCAGGCCCAGGTGGGGTTTCACTGACCTCAAGTGTACACACACAGTTCTGTCCTGTGGGGTCCTGGCTGGGCACAAGCACAGATCTGGATGTGTCTCACTCATCCAGAGTGAGTGGCTGCCCTCCACACTGGGGCCAACGCTGTCACTCACCGCTCCCTTCTCCCACAGCCTCCTGGAATGGGCCCTCTGTACCTCTTCCTCGTTCTGTGGGTCTGATCCTGACATAGAGGTTCCTGGCTTTTACAGGAGGACATGAGATTCTCTGCCCTTGCCTACGTGAAGAGCTTCGTGAGTCTTCTGCTTGGAGTTGGATATGCTTGTCCTGCTACAGCGACCTCTGGGAAAGGGGGCTATGCAGCTGGTGTTTTGGATGGTGTAAGATAAGCATCTCTCCTGACTTCAGTTTGAGCAGTGGCATTATAGTCTGTGTGGCAAACGCTGGGCACCATTGTACAGCACCAGGGACCACCATATTTCTACAGGGCAGGAAGTAAAATCCCCCCTAGTAGCAATCTGCTCAGAGCTGAGTGGGTCTGAGCAGGCAGCTAGTGCCACGCAGTGCCCCGTGAGTGCCCAGGAGGAACACAGCCCCTCTGAGCCAGGAGTGGGTGAAAAAGGCAGAAAAAGATACTCACGTGGCATGATGCCTTGGTCTGCCAGCTGCTCACGGGTCCTCCTCTGCTGAAGCCGTAACTGCAAAACTGTGAGAGAGAAAGCATCAGGAAAAGCTGCAGGATTTTACTGAGGTACTAATACATCTATCAGGGACAATGTTTCCGGGGGTCTGTGTGTGGCACAGAGGACTGGCATGGATCTCCGTGGGTGCTGGACCATTCTTGGTGACGCAGAGTGCCCCAAGCCAAGGAGGGCTGCCAGGGAGGAGCCTGCACCGACCTAGTCCTCAGCTTTGCAGACAGATGATCAGGGCAGGGCTGCTTCTGGTGCAGGCAGTACCCTAGTGCCTGGGACAGACTGATCCCTGCCTGGCACCTGTAATAGCAGCCTCAGGTGACCTTCAGCTCAAATAGTTGCTCAGCTCTGAGGTCTGAAGCTGGGAGGTCCTCCCTCACCCCGGCACTGTGGGTTGAGTAGGGCTTTCCAACACCATCAACCTCCTGAGGGTCTGGCAGCACGTTTCCCATCCTGCAAGGCTCGGGACTGGATGCACATATGCTTCCTCTACCGAGGGGGAATGCAGATAATGTGGTGTGGAGAGGTTAGTGCCATCACTGTATGAACCCTCTGCTCCAAGGGCCTGCAATCTCCAGTATACCTTCCTTCTGGAAACAATGCCCTGACAGGTGGCAGTGAACCACTGATCAGGGTCACTAAGCGGCTTAGTGGCATGGCCTCAGCTACAGAGCATCGATTACATGTTTAACGAAGAAGCACCTCTCAATATTTACAGCATACAATGGCAACCCACCATACACCTGCAGCCAGCCATGTGCAAGGCTGCAGCCATCTGCATGGCCCAGGACTGCACATGTTAGTCCATCCCATCACTCAGGTAACCCTGCCTGTACTTTGAGTTAGTAACATATTCTACACCTTTGTTTTTGCAAATTTATCTTCAAGAAGGTCGACATTTGTATCACAAGGTGAAACATAAAAATCCTTTCCAAATTTTCCTGCTGGACACTCAGTACAGCTTGCCACAAGGACATATATCTTTCAGCCCTCACTATATAACTGCACGCATATCCCTGGACTACCAGCACAGCCCCCCACTGCATCCCCTTGTCTGCCCTGAGAGAGCTGGTGGTGGAAGGGGAAGAGGGGGAAGAACGGCTTTTTTGTCCTCAGGAGCTCTGCCACCAGCTCACATCCACAATGCGCCTTCTCTGGCATGTGGGATGGAGTTGGATAATAATCCCTTCCAGAGGAGGCCCCAAATCACAAGGCTCCCTGAGATGCCATTGCTCGTGACTTTTCCATGTCCTCTGGACAAACCATGTCTCACATTCAGAGCAAATGTTTAGTGAAGGCCTCACGTGGGACAATGATCTCCTGCCAAATTCCAGCTCTTCTTAGGACTCCAAAGATAGATTCTTGCTGTGAGGGAAAAATGTAGCCTTCAGTACCTGGGGAAGTCTGCATGCATGGTGTTCCCTTTTTGCCAGAGTGAAGCTGGTGACTGGAAGTCGCTGGCTGTCAGGGAAGTCTGTAGCCCTCCATTGCCCCACAGCACCACCCCCAGTAACTGCTGGTTCTGCCCATGGACATGGATTTATCTACATCGGACCCAGTTATCTACACCCCCTTGCAGATCATCACCCTCAGGGGACCTCAAAACCAAATTGGTAGTCCATGCTTAAGGAATGCCTGTCTTTCCTCCTTGACTATAGAGGCAGTTTAATGGTAGCCAGCTCATGGCAGGTGTCTTACACAGAGTGAGGTGGACCCCAGTTTCTCTGTGTAGAACCTTCTCCGTGACTGGTCACAATATTGAAGAACCATCTTTCCCTGAGGAAGAGATGTATCTTTATGGAACAAGTGAGCTAAGGGTGGTCGGAGACTGTCCAAGAATGAAGAAGCTTTGTAGCTCATCCAAGAATACTCTGCTCTCCTGGGTCCTGGTCCAGTGTCCCAGGCATTAGAGCATCTTCCCTTAAACTGAGGCAATTTGCACACAACAGCTCATCATCAAACAGGAATCAGAGACAGCAGACGTCTAGAAACAGATACAACACTGCCAAGGACACAACGGTCTGCCCTGTGTAGCTGTAAAATATCCCATGTGAGGATGCTCCATCACTTCCCTTCACAGCTCCCACACGTGCCAAATTATTTGCACCGTTTTGTTCCAACTTCCGACACAGCCAGGCCAAGTGATACACCTCATCCAAATGAGCAAGGGGGATGCTATTGGTCAGATGACTGTGCATTCAAAGCCCACGTTCTCTGCTTCTTCTGCTTATTTCATAGCCCTTCCTAGAAGACAAATAATTTAGCGGCCTCAGGGTGCAATCAGCTGTCAGCCAGGCCTGTTTAGAGGAAAAGATGTTACAATTCCCTTGAAGCATAGCTTGGAAGTTGATGATGATTTCCAGTGTGGTGGCTATAAGATATAGCATCTGCCTTGATGCAAGAAGTGCTGAAAACGTATGGAGGTTTCACTGCCATAGCTCTGCCTTTGCTTGGGTGCTGCGTGCACTCAGGACCCCAGATTTCCCAGGTCCTACTGCCTGCCAGCAAACAGTGCACAACCCAGGGGAGCCAACCCTACCACAGCTGGTCCATGCTCCAGCAGCAGCCTCTCCTTTGCCTCCTGCGCTAAGCTCTGCTGATAGACCATCACAGAGGGGGCCTGATATTACGTAATGGTAACTTTGTGCAGGGAGAAAAAGTCTCCAAATTGCTTTTCATGCTGACAGGTATAAAGACTGTGACCCAGCAGTGACAGAAGCTGTTCTGAGCGCGAGAGCTAAGCTCTACCGTGGGTGAGCGGCTATGGGCAGGCCATGCAACCTCCCCCAGACACGTGGTTCTTCTTGGGCCATGCTGAGCTTACAAACTTCCTGGCCTATTCTTAAACCACAGGGCAAAGAGGAAAAGTTTATCCAGCCTTGCCTGTTCAGGGCAAACTGACAGAAAATGTGAGGACAGGCGTGTGCAGACGCCGGCCATTTCCAGGAGCAGCCCAGGCTCAATGGTGGAAACAGTGATTTCAGCCACTGAATATTCATCCATCTCTGGACCCCCTCATGCAGCAGGATGTATGCCTTAACTTCCAAATATCATCTCTATGAACTTCCAAATCCTGTTGCAAACCATCTGAAGAAGCGCAGCTGTGGACAGCATCAGACAATAAGACTGAACATCCCTGCAGGAAGAAGTAAAGCAGCCACCACTTTCGTCAGTCTCCAAGTCAGTGCTGCAGCCTGCAGCTCAGCTCCAGGCTTGCACCTTTCCCTTACAACCAAAAATGCCTAAAAGCAGGGCTGGAGGAGCCCCTGGCACCATCCCAACGACCGCCACTTAGGTGTTTCTTGAAGGGGACTTGAAATCTGTTGAAGTTGTATCTGACCCCAGCTGCATTCCTGTTCTCTTCCTTCGCAACCTGTCTGGAAGCCTGAGCTCTGAGTGCTGCCGGTGACTCACTTTGAGGATGCTGTCACCCACCACGTACGGGAATCATTTTTTTCCCGAATATTCTTATTTTTCAAGGAAACTGCTTTGCTAACACTTCAGAGGAATTGTTTTGTTAAAAAGATTGATGGCTAGAGTACTGCTGGTGGAACAGTCTTGGTCCCACACTCCCAGCATCCTTGTTCCCTGTCTGCACCAGCTTGGATGGAGAGAAGACCTAGATGACCTTTAAAGGTCCCTTCCAACCCAAACTATTCTAAGTACTCCCAAGGGAGCAGTCAGGCACACTGGTCACCCTGTGGTGCCAAGCTGTGCTGGTACCATCAGCTGCCATCAGCTGAGAGACAGCCTTGCTTTCAGCAAACCTGCTCTCTCCTATGGCACCCCATGATGAGAAATCCCTCCCTAGATGATGCAGGGCCTGTCACAGCTATTCCAGCAATTTTGCCCGTGAACTTTTTTCTGCTAGAAATAATCCTCTCTTCTATGCTAACGCCGTCTCATTTAGTGATACAGCTTCCAGAAGCATCCTCTGCAGTGGGGCTGTGTCATCGGTGCAGTGAAGACCTCCTGGTGTCAGTCATGGCTTGCTCTGGTGGCCCAAGCTCTGAGCACTGTCCATGACTCACAGTCATGACTCATCCTCATCCCAAGGAGTTGACCTCAGAGCTTTAGGAAGCTAAGAGGATAGCTTGGGCCTTGCCTGGCCTGGTGATGCACTGGGAAAGACATGAGCAAATCCTCCCTCCACCCCAGCAGCAGGCAGACCTGGCCTTCTGCTTCAGTCTGTGGGGGCACTTTGGGTCCAGTGCTCTGCAGCTGGACGGGATGGGACTTTTTTATCACCTGCATCAGAGCATCCCCCATTCTGGGGCATTGCCAAAGCACTCATAGCACCCTCCTCTCTTTGGGGAACTGGCTTTAACAGCAGAGGGGGCTGAGCAGCACTGAGGCACATTGCCCAGGGAGGTGGGGAAACTGCTCTTCTCGCAGGGTTCAGGACCAGGGCAGGCAGGCAAAGCCATGGCTGACCTGACCTACTGTTGGTGATGGTCTGTATCCAAGAAGCTGGCTGGATCAGAGCTCGCCCCTTCCCACCAACACTTATGTAGCAGCCAGAGCAGGTTCCCTGGAAACTCTGAGGCTGCATGAGGCTTTCTCAGCATTCAGGTCAGGCTCACAGCTGAGACAAGCTGCCCAGGTGGAGCTGCAGATCCGTTGCTGCTTCTTGACTTCAGACCCACCATCTATCTCTGACAGACCCTCTGGGAGTGGGAGTCACTGAGGCAGAGGCTCTACTGCTTCAGCTCTTCCCAGCTCTCTTGTGTGGTTTCAGGTGAAATTCCAATAATTGCTGGTTGTCTCCCTGCCTGGTCCGTGCCAGCACCTTTGCTCTGGTTGGGAGCCACATTCACAAGCAGTGCAATTGCTGTGCTCTCATCTTTCTCTGAAATAAGTCACCGCTGTTACCAGAACTGATGGTTGGGCAGTTGCCTGCTGATCCCTGCACCTCGTGCTGCTTCCCGGTGCTCCTGGGCTGTGCAGTGAAGGGGACCAGCAGAAGCACCACCTTATACAAGTTTGGCCGAAGTGCATGACCATGATGGGAGTCAGCAGTTTGACAAACAGCTGAAGCTGTCACTGCCACTAAGAAGAGCAGCAGCAAGTCACTGTCCCCTCTGCCAGCCACCCCAGCAGCTCATTCCTGCCCTTTGTGGCCCAAAGTTGGGGTTTTAGGAGCATGAGTGCAGCTGAATGGTGCACAGGACGGGGGCTGCTCTGCTGGGCCAGCGGGGAGCTGGCTGCAAATGAGGAACGAGGTGATGGGGAGGAGGGACTCCTGTTTTCAACAGCAGCAGCTTTGTTGCATGTCAAACGGCAGCTGAGCAAATGTGAAACACGTGTTTGTCCATGGCCATGGTGTGTACCAGAGGAACCCTGTGACTCGCCCCTGCTCACACACTGGCTGGCAGAGGACGGCCCTGTTTGGGACTCAGCCTCCCTTGAAGGGCAGAACTGCTGCCTGCTTTGGGACTGTCTTTACAGGTGGTGTCTGAGGCTTTCTCACGCCAGCATGCCAGGGGGAGAGAAGCTGCCCAGGGGGAGACACATGTGGGATCCTTCGACAATCCCAAGGTCCCAGCAGGGCAGGAGCAGGGCTGGCTCCGTGGCAGGGTGCCTTTGTATTGCTTGTGGCCTTCTCGGGGCTGTGGCTGTTTCTCGCAGCATTGTCAAAGCAGGACGTCCACAGGGCAGGGCAGCCAGGAGCAGTGGTGCTCTGTCCTGGCTGAGCAACAGGCTGACACCAAGCTCCTGGTGTGGGGTCTGTACTTGTGTGAATTAATGCGGAGTCACCCTGAGGTGGGTGACAAGCCAGCCAAAGTCCTGGGTGCCACCACCGGCAGGGTGAAGCACTGGTCCAGCAGAGCATCGTAGGATGCTTTTCTGGAGCTGCTGTTTTGCAAAAACACCTTGGCCGGGCTCTGTCCCGAGCCCCTCCATGGCTCTCGGCCCACCTACTCTGCTGATGGCCAGGTGCCACAAAGGGATTTCTCTGTAGCATCACATCTCCAGGCCCAAGTTATCCTCTGACAACATGGCCCTTGTGAGACCCGTGTGAGCAGAGATGAAGCTCAGCCAGCCACAGCCCAGCTGAAAATGGCACCACTCAGCCAGGAGAGCCGTGGAAAGCCCTGGTCAGTCCTCTCCTGGCTGGGCACTGCCTCAGAGGGGTCCCAGCCACACCACCTTTACCTCTGCCCACTTCAGAGGTGGGAACGTTTTACCTTCTCCAAGGCAGATGTGCTACGAATTTGTGTGTTACCCAGGAGGCTGCTCTGCACCAAAAATCTCATCTACATTGGTGAGAATGACATCGCTAAACCGACATCCGGGCCTGCAGGTGCCTTGGAAGAGACATAGAACCACCAGTAAGGATCCCAGACCACCACAGGTCACTACTGAAAAACAACCAGCTGTGAAATCCTTCCAAGAGCTGTGTCCATCATAATGTGCAACCCCAGCCTCGCCACGGTCTGGAGAGCAGGCTGTCACCAGCCCTCCTTAGAGTCATCCCTTCAGCATCCCTTCAGCATCCCTGTGAGCACCTCATCCATCCTTGTCCTCAAGCAGTGAGGCACATTTCAATCTGTGCTATAACACATGCCTGACTGACAGAGAAACACGCCTGTCAGGTAAAACACCAAGGTATAAGATGCTGGAAACACAAAACCAAGCACAAACCAATCTATATCAAGGCAGCGTTTTACAAAAACACCATGAAATCACAAAACAGTGTCACCAGTTACAGAGGCCATGGTTTGAACGCACACACCAGTTGTGAACTGTATGAGTTCATGATCTGAGAAGAAACACATGCGCACGCTTTATCTTTGGACACTGGGAAAATGAAAATAAAGGTTCTGCCAAAATGCCTGGCCTAACACCCTACCAAGAAAGACCTACTCTCTTCTGCCTTTATTAACCTGCTGATTTTGGTCCAAATCCCTCTCTCTGTCACAGGCAGACAGACTAAATTCCTCCCCCACCTCAGCCAGCTTCATTCAAGCCCTATGTGCAAGCAGGAATCCTTTGCTCCGTGTAGCCAGGCAAGTTTTCTCTGCAAATTCACACCCACGTGTCCACAATTAGGCCTGGATATTACCCCATGCCAAGCCACGCAGGGCCATATTTAGAGTGTTAAACTTTCACTTCTCACCGATTATCTGAACTACCACTGATGTTATGCAGGTGTTGGCCTTGGAAACTCTCTTTCCATGTCGCCGGACAGAAAAGGTCAGTGTTAAGGCTAAGTCTGCGTTTGCCAGCTTTCTTTGCTCTGTCCGATGACAACGCTTCTCTGCTGCTGGAGTACAATTGGTTTGTATTCAAAGCGGGAGATCACTTCACAGAAATGATCGTCTCTGGGAAGAGTTAAATATATTTCTGGAACAGCCCTTAGATGTCCTAGTTGATTTAGTGCAATCCCATTGATAATTGGAGCACATGGGATAGCATGGCAGGCTTGAATTCCTGCAAAATTTGTCAGGATGACCTCAGATCAGTATATTTATCTTTGGCAAAACAGACAAAATAAGCATGCTCACAAATCCTCGAGGAAGGGGAGGGGGAACCTGAAGGCCTGCAGCATGTTGGTGATTTGGTCTGTCTCCTATGGGGTGGTTCCTGGTGCCCTGCGCTGGGGTGGCTACCATCTCTCCGCAGTTCACGGCTATGCTGGTCCTTCACTGTGGACCACTGGAGAGAGAAGAGCAGGAGAAAACCCTGTGGGAGTCAAGGAAGGGTTGCTGGGGACTGTGTGACAAAGCTGCTGCCTCCACCAGATCATCCTTTCCCGGACAAACTCTTTCTTTTTATTGTTACTGACGCTGCCAGATGGAAGTAAGAAACTGGAAAGCTGATGCTTGAGCCACTCTAGGAGGGACACCTACGTGCCATCATCTTCTAGTTGTCACCTCCTTGCCCCACTTTCTGCCTGCTGTGTGCCACAGAGATTAAAGGGATTCTGGGATGAGGAAACAACAAGCAAGTAATATATCTCTAGCACCCTTTAACACACACATAGCTCTTCCAGCTGCCCAGTGTGTGCAAGCCATGGAGAGACAGCAAAAATTTAGTTATTAAGATTTACCTCAGCCCTCATTAACGCTGGCCTGGAATCCTTCAACAGGGATTCAGACTCATCATGATTCACGGAGCACAGCTAATCCTTCCCAAACCTGGGGAGCAAGCAGAGCCTCACACCTGCCAGCGCAAGACCATTTCCAAAGCAACGGCGCATCGTGGAGCGCAGCTCCTCAGGGCTTGGCGTTACAGGGCCTGATCCCTCCTGGTGCGTCCGTCACTTGCTGCGTGCAAGCGGCGCGGCTGTCCGCGGACACTGCTGCTGTCTGTCAGCGCACCACAGCCCTGAGCCATGCAGAGGGGGGTCGTGCAGGACGATGGGTTGTTTGAGATGTTCATCCCTCCGCCGAGCGAATGGGGGACAGTAAATCAGAGCTCTGCACCTCCTGCCGTCCTTGTGGGGTTTACATCTCCCGAAGTCTGCACAGGGAGCAGAGACACCACAGGAAACGCTGCCCCATAGAGACTTTGCACATAAAGGAGATTTGAGCACTTCAACCATCGCATGTTAGCTTTTCTTCTCTACGTTACTAAAAATCCAGCACAAATTGAAAGCAGCACTGTGATTTGTTTGTGTTCCTCAGCATCCCTCCTTCCTCCCCTGTCCCACAGATAGCGATGACCAGGGTTGCGCTGTGGCCATGTCCCACGTTACCTGCAGCGGTCCCAGCAGTGGGGACAGCGAGATGCAGACACACATTTGGGATTTTGGCAAGCCCGCCTCAAACAGAAGAAATAGGCAGAGAAATCTTGTCAAACGGGAAACCTATCTTTCACCAGGCAACAGTGAGGGATGGCAGCTGTGGGAATAAGTCATGAACCAAAGAATGCCCTGCAAATTGACTGCCCTAGAAATGCTGAAAGGCACAAGAATTTATGGATGCAAAGACCCACCAAGTTTACTTTTGCTGGAGAATCATTTGAAAAATATGTTTAGAGATCCCATTGTTGGTTCTATAATAAAGCCAGCTTACAAATAAACCAGAAATGAGGCTTAAAAACAATACTGGTTCATTTGAAAAGAATGCAGGGACATGTAGCAGAGCCCATCCTCCTCTGTCAGAAAGGTGGCAGTGTTGCTTTGTAGTTGCTGGAGGAATTGTTATAGACCGAGGTTTTTTTTCAAATGAACAGCAATGTACCATAATATACCAACAAAATCTAAGGAATGACTTAATCTAATGAAATGTAAGATCAGAGCGATATGGAAACCACACCAAAGCCCTGGACCCCAGTTGTGTATAATTCAGCCAGACTAGGACACTTGTGTTTGCACACACACTCTTGGGTTTTCAACCAACTGCCAACTTTGTATTTGCTGAGAAAACAAAGTTTAAGTTGACCACCCAGCTATCTAAGAGATCCTGATAACACCACTCATGTCTACCATCTGTATCATAAATCTCTAATTTCATTATCTGCAATGCACAAGGAGGCAAAAACACACACGGCGTGGGTGACATGCCAGACCTGCTGCATGTTCCAACGTGACTGCCCCGTCCGGTTTTACAGCGTCCCATACGGCACACACAGCTGGTTTGCCTGAACATCCTCACAGATAACATTCCCGGGAAGAACCTCACCGCCGGGAAGGTCAGAGAAAGCTCCTCGACAACATTTTTTGACATTACCATTACCATTAATATTACAGTATGTTATGTTCATTTAAAAAATTACAAGTAAAGATACCCACTCACAAACGCGGCATACTTACTATAAATAAAGCCAGTGAATAAAGGCATGAATATCCAGCAGAGGGTCTGACTTAGAAGTGACTGTCCCATAGTTCACCTTCACTCACCTTCACTCGCGCTGAGCGTCCTCTGAGAAGCCCCTTACCGGTGCTTCCCCTAACTTACGAGACGGAGGCATGTTTGACTTGCAAACCCTCCGAGAGTGGCAATCAATTGTGTGGCTCTGGTTTTATTTCTCTGATGATGTCACTTTAAATACTTTTCATGTTCCATTTGTTATTTTTACTTCTAAAAATGACGCATTTCTTCAAATTCATTTTTCTCCAATTAGTCACAACTTAATGGAACAAAGTCAGCTGCCTGCATGGCAGAGAGCGTCAGGCCCATCCTCACTGCGATTATTACAGAATGGACCCACACGAGCACCTGGAATATTCGGATGGCGTTAGGTACCTTGTTTATCCCAGATGCCCTTTTGGCTTCCTGCCTGTATCCTCTGCATCAGGGCCAGGGCAGGAGACCTGGGAACTGCAGTTTTACCAAAATAAACCACAGACATAAATCGAAGACAATGAAAAACCAGGAGGGAAAAAAAAAAAAGCAACCGAGAGGAAAGAAGATGCGTTTCTCCACTTGCGGAACAGCCTCTGTAAGAGCAAAGCTGTGACAGCTCTACGACCCCCTGAATATTTTGCTCACATGCTTCTTCCACACATTTAATGCAAAACAGTCTGTGGCTACGGCTTGCCGGAGAGAGAAGTTTTAAGAGAAATCTCGAGGTTTCCCCTACCTGATCTGAACTTGCTCCGAATCAGCAAGGAGTGCTCAGACCCCAGGAGTGTCATGGTGACTCGGGGACCGGATCCAGACGCCCCTCACTTAAACCATTAACTTCCTCCACAGGGAAAAGCCGACCAGACCACGGCTAGTGCTCAGCATTCATCCAGCTCTCCTGGACTCTCTGGGTGCTTTTACAGCTGGCCGGCAAGAAGCAGCAAGTGGCTTTGAGAGATTTGGTCCCATCCAGCACTGACCCTCCACAGACACCGACTGCTGCCCCTGGGCTGTGTTGAACTAATTAACGTGGAGCTGGCGAGAGCCTCCTCCCGCCCGGAGTTTACTACCAGCAGCTGGGTGTCCTGGCTGATGTCATCGTCTAGCGGGGAGCAGCGACTATCGGAAAGGGTCTTAGCAAAGACAGAAGTTTGATATCTGATACTAATTACTACCGGCCGGTACGCAGCCAATCAGGGCGCTCCCCGTCTGGGCTGACTTTGGGAGCTGCTTGGAAATATCAACAGAGCGAAGGCTTAACTCTTTGCAGCGTGGTGCGAGGCTGGCCCCCCGGACCCCGGCTCCTGCGCCGGGGCGGCCAGTGTGGGTCTAGGGTCTGTGTGACCCTAAGACGAAGGAAGGGCTGCGGTCAGGGCAAGTGTCCCGGGCCAAGGGGACGGCTGGGTGCAGGTCCTGAGTGCCGTGTTGGATGCCCTTCCCATCAGGGAGCCAGAGGACGCGGCTACTCAGCAAATGGGGCTGTGGCTGCGGCTGCTGCTGCCCCTCGCCCAGGGAATTCGGGTGCTGGCGCACAGAGCAGGCAGTGCCTGGGCTGCACAGAGCCCCGACCGCGCCGGGAAGATGGCAGCGAGCACAGGGGCGCTCAGGTGTCTCGTCTCCGCGACCCTCCTGCAGCATAGGCGTGCCCAAAACTGTGCTGCTCCGTGCACACCTTTGTCAGTACGTGACTGCATCCACAGTATTATCCACTTGAGATGCTCACGTTCGCCGTGGCTCAGGTAGGATATGGTGCAGGCACTTGGAACACGCCTTCTTGTTCTGCTATACACAGACACTCAGAATAACGCCAAATATACAAGGCAGGGCTAAATCTTGCCTTAAGGTTTCCTGCGCTGCAGATGAGCGCGAGGAGGCTGGGCACATGGAGGAGCGTAGGATGGTGCTGCAGCGGAGGACGCTTCTCCACCGACCAAACATCCTCTCAGAGAAGAAAAACTTTTTGCAAACACGCAAAGTAAAGAGATATAGATCCTTTGAGGGTGTCTGCCCCCGCAAGCCCACGTCGGGTTCACTTGAGGTGAGTGGAAAGAAATGAACTGATGGCACCTTTTACCTTGTAACAAGTCAAGCTAAGTCAAGGACAGGTCTCAGCTTCCCCAACACATGCGTCTCACCTAGGAAGCTGCCTAAATTCCCGCTAGATAATAAACACCCACCTGAAAACTCCCTCAGACCTGGTTTGAGGTTTTGTTGGGTTTTTTGGTTGGTTGGTTTTTTGTTTGTTTTCTTTTGTTGTTTTTTTTTCCTTTTTTTTTTTTTTTTTTTTTTTTGATCCTGTGGTTTCTGGGAAATCGTCTTAAACATTTTGGCTTCTTGATAGGAATTTCAGGGCTTCCAGACTTGTAGGCCCATGGTGCCAGAGACCGTAGAAACCTGGTATCCCCAGAAGGTCTGATTCCAGCAGTGCCCCAGTTGCAGCTGAGAAGCGCTGGGGTCCCTCACCCCCATGTAGCCCATGCAAGGAGGCTGTCCTGAGATGAGCACTCTCCCCGTCACGGGCTGGACATGGGATTTCCTGATATCCACTGATGAAGTGGATATTCCTTAAGGTCTGATGAGGAAGAGGTTATTGAAATAAATTAATCTCCAAGCATTGATCTGAGTCAGTAAACACAGTTTACTGCAGTGCCCAGCAAGGTGGTCAGGAGGCTTGTTCCTTAGTAATTTTTCCTAATGTTTAGTCAGCTATGTTTGAAATGTCTAATGGACTTCTTATAAGTAACCCTGTCCTGAAACAAATGCCACCATTTAGCAGAACCACACCATGAGCAGCTCAAGGACAAGAAAGGACTCATCGATCCCCACAGTCTCCAACTGCAGTTTCTTGTCCTTTGCAAACTCCTGTGTGATTTACTGCCTCTGCCGGCCAAAGCCCCACTCAGGTGTCCCTCCTCCCTTTGGAGCCTGCTGGTTCCTAATGTCTTCTCCATCGTGCATTAGGGGGACCCACCTGCAGAGGCTCTGGCCCTACAGCGCTTCATGTTCTCAACCTGTCCCTTCACCCCTTCAGGACTATCTGCAGATGTGATGGAGAGGTCCCTGGTTCCACATCAGCCATGACAGTATACACGTCACCCAGCAGCCCAGAGGAAGTGTCTCCAGGACTTTTTCACTCCAAGGCTACATCTTCCTGTGAGAATGAGTGGTGCTTCCTCAGTCCCCTCTTGCTGCTACTTCAGTGGTTCGTGTTTGTGTCCTTTTCTGCCTGCAAGTTACCATCTCCAGTCTTTTGAGTTCAGTGGAAGAGGGGTGGAGTGCAAGGGAGACACTGCACAGTGTGATCCTACTTGGGGTAAATGTCCCTGTGGCAGCAGAAGGCCATCAGTGGGGATGGCTTAGGACCAGCAAGGTGAGGTGAGCTGCCCAAAGCACACAGCACCTCATGTGCTGATCTCATCCTGGATCTGACCATCTGCCCCTTCAGGATTATCTGCAGATGTGATGGATGGGCACATGAGCTCCAGGTCTGATACCAAATGCTTGGAGGAGGCTGGCAGGACAGGCCTAGACCCTGCTGCAAGGCACTCTGCTCGGTGGGCTTCTCCCATCTCCTCCACCACCGGCACCTTGTCTCTGCTGAGACTCGTGCACAGAAGAGGACTTGTTGAAAGACCCCACATCAAGGATGAGGACAGCGTAGGAGCCTTCTGGTCCCCTAAAGCCCTTGAGTATCATAGTCTTCCTTCTTTCATGGTGATGCATTGCACACCTGAATGACAAATGAAGACAAAGGCCTTCCTTTTTTTCCTAGCATGGAGTACTAAAATGATTAGTGGGTGAGATGGATACAGGCTGCGGTCTCATAGTGTTTCTGGGCAGTCTAGAAGTGCCTCTAAAGCAGTGAATAAAACAGAACCAATCAAAAAAATCAGGTTTTGACTTTCAGAAAATTTTTCACATGGTCCCACACAAGTGCGGTGAAACCTCAGAATTGTTCCAAAGCAGGTATTGTGATGAGTCAAAATCAGGAATACACAAGAAAAAGTAGAAATGTTGGGCAATGATCAACAGGGAAAAAGGGCAAGCGCTACATTTATTATTCCTTTAGATGGGGTAGGGGCTGCAAAATGTGCAGCTGAAAAAGTAAACAGGTTAGTAAAATCTCAGAGTGAACAAGAAATTGGTGTGTGGTCTGTCTCAACTGGGGAGGATGGCCAGACAGCGGCAGATGGAGTCTATTTGATGTGGATAAATTCCTTAGTTTCATGACAGAATGGAGGATGAACCCTGCAAACTCCCCAAACGCAGAAGCCTGGGAGAAGGAGTCATGCAAAGATCGCAGGTTCCTTGAGCTTGAGTCACTGTGAGTGTACAGAGGCTAAGTGGACAAGATGGTATCTACGCTTCAGAAGAAAGCTTTCTACTTTCTTGTTTGGTGACTGTTCACCCAGATTAAAGTGTGGTGTGATTTAGTGGGCACATCCTTGTCGGTAATTTGCTAGGGATGTACACGGTGTCCCACCTGGGTGATGTGACCTCCATTTTGATGGGATGCCTTTATTCCTTCCTCCCTACTCTTTTCTCAGGACTTTTTATTAACCTGCAGGCGATTCCTGAGCAGTTAGTTCCTCTGGAGGGCACGTATCATACCAGCACTGCATATGGGAGGCTGTGCTGGCCATGTATCTCGGGGTGTGTAGGTAGCTCTTCACTAGCTGAAGGAGTGAGCCTGCTTCTGTCTGAGCACATTTACACCAGATGTTTAGCTGTGTGAGGCACCTAAGCATCCCCTCACACAGCGTGAGTTTCTCAGTGCCAGGGTTTGCTCCCAAGAGTTGTCAGGGCTTGTTCTGAACGCCAGTGCCTGTGCAGGACTGCTGCCGTTATGGCTTTGCTCCCTCTTCCCTACCCGTACAAGGCTGTGAGGGAATGGATGAGACTGTTGCAGCTTTCCTTAATTCCATTTTCTTGTCAGCCACAGACTGTTGGCCATGGATATTCCTTCCCTTGAATGCCCAGATCCCAAAAATCAGCATTGGCACTCTGCTGAATGACACCAAAAATGAAAGGGAAGAGCAGGAAGACTGAAGTGTTGAACAAGGGGCTCAAACTGCTGCATACGATCTCATCTAAAAACTCACCTCCTGGTTAAACCGAAATTTTCTTAGGGAGGCTGAGGAGAACTCTATATCAGTACAAACAACATCTCAGTATGATCTTGCTTATCTGGCACTTCTCTCCATGTAGTTCCCTGTCCAGGTGGTGTTGGAGCCAGCACTCTGAGACCACTGAGGTGCTCTTCTGAGAAGGCTATAGAAACTGTACCGGTCACTTTGTCAGCCCCTAGACATGGGTCTGTCATTTCTCAAGTCTGAAGAGACCCCAGTCTCTCTTCCTTGAGTGCTAATGCTGGTCTCTTGACTGTGGAGCTGCACAGACTGGCTGTTTCTCTTCCCCATTCTGTGCATTATTTACTTTTATTGATGATGAATCTCATCGGATTGAGGAGGAACTTCTTTCCTGTGGGGGTGGCAGAGCCCTGGCACAGGCTGCCCCGAGAGGTGGTGGAGTCTCCATCTCTGGAGACATTCCAAACCCGCCTGGAGGCGTTCCTGTGCCACCTGCTCTGGGTGACCCTGCTCTGGCAGGGGGTTGGACTGGGTGATCTCCAGAGGTCCCTGCCAACCCTATGATTCTATGATTCTGTGATTCTATGATTCTTACCGTCTGGTTGCATCAGGCCCTGGTAAGTGCCATCTCAGTGGCATTTGCCTACTTGAACTTGCCACTGCCTGCCAGGGGACAGGACAAGAGGTAACAGGCACAAACTTGATCATAGGAATTTCCACCTCAACATGAGGAGGAACTTCTTTGCTGTGAGGGTGGCAGAGCCCTGGCACAGGCTGCCCCGAGAGGTGGTGGAGTCTCCGTCTCTGGAGAAATTCCAGACCCACCTGGACGCGTTCCTGTGCCACCTGCTCCGGGTGACCCTGCTCTGGCAGGGGGTTGGACTGGGTGATCTCCAGAGGTCCCTGCCAACCCTACCATTCTGTGATTCTGTGGATGTTTCATCTTTCAGGCATTCAGCATGGAGAGAGCATTCTGCAACTCTTTGCAGGAAGTTTTACTTCTAACTGTTTTAGTCATTTTGAATCATCAGCCGTTTTCCCTAATGTTTCTGCTGAGGAGCCCTCTGCAGAGGGCTCATGTTCCTTTGGCACTCCACAAACTACCTCACTCAGATGGGAAAAATGGCCGTTTATTCTTATATTTAACAAGTTATTAGTCCCTGGAAGGCTCTTCCTCTTCCCACCTACAAGATTTGAGCTAGAGATGTTTGAGGAGAAATCTCATTAAAAGTTTGGTGGAAATCCACAGCCACTGTATTCTTTCACCCACTCTTATCTGTACTGTCAGTGAACTTTCAAGGAGCCTTGAGCAATTGGTGGGCTTGATAACCCTCATACATAGAATTCCTCCATATTTCTGCTACCTCTATTCAACAAATTTCCAATCTGGAATGAACATCTATTCGTTTTCAGTTCCTTGGATCCTCACTGGAGTCTATTGTAAAAATGAGCATCAGATTTAGCACTCTTCTCCACCCATGACAGATAAGGATGTTGGTTCGCACACTGTGCTTAGCAGCAGAGACGTGTTCCTTTGAATATTTCAGAGTTCTGCAGTCCTCCGGGATGACCAGGTCCCAGAGATTTGTTACTACTCATTTGATAAATTTCTTCTAAAATCACTTCTGATGGTACTTCAACAGCTCCTTAATCACAGTCGCAGGAAAGACAGACCCCAGCACACTACTGGCCCTGGAGATGTTATCACCTGGCCACCATCCTTTCCACCTCTTCCTCTTCTGTTGGTGCTTGCAATGGCTGTTCCTTTCTCCTCGTGATGCCTTAGATAGTGTGCCAGTTGTTCATCCCAAATGAGGGCAATGCCCTGCCCTTATCAAGCCAGGTAAGTAGGGTTAGGTAAGTTATACGGGTGCTTAGGGAAGAAGCAGGCCAGTTCCTGAGCTCCACCAGGCAACCTACATTAACTGAAACACAGTGTGCTATGTACCACTCTGTTTAATGCAGAGATAAGCCTGTGATGGAATTAAGTGATAATGAAGAAAACCATTTAGTCAGATTGTTAAACAATGCCTGAGTCTGGTTGGGCCAGGAGAAACTTCTCCTGCCGCCTTGTGAACACTGTACATATGCTGTACCCACTGAGGTACCTCCACAGGGAGCAATGCCACAGGTCTGGCTTGGGTCTTGCAAACTGCTGCCTCTCCCTGCTAGGGCAGGTGTGGGAAGGGATCAGGCAGACATGGGCTCTGGTGGGAGGCTTCCCCAGGCTTCTGAGGT
This sequence comes from Larus michahellis, assembly GCF_964199755.1. Taxonomy (NCBI): domain Eukaryota; kingdom Metazoa; phylum Chordata; class Aves; order Charadriiformes; family Laridae; genus Larus; species Larus michahellis. The sequence goes on from NC_133909.1 coordinate 984,044, forward strand.
GGTGAAGATTCAAAGTCCCATGATGCTGATACCGGGACAGGCTCTCATGTCTCCTTTCCAAAACTGAATGGCCACAAACTATGCCCTGTAAAACCACGCCACTGACAAAGGCTGAGAGTTCAGAACAGTTGAATGACATTTTCTTCTCCTCCTCTCCCTCCCTCCTTCTCCCTTTCCTCCTCCAGGAAATACCAGTGTCCAAAGCTTGCAAGCTCTAGGTTCAATGGCCATGCTTGTTTTTCAGGAGGTGATGCAACCTCTAAGACAAGACTTGTCTCCACAAATGACTCAACTGCTGAATTCACAGTTCAGAGCTGGTGTTTCCCTGTGCTGGTCATTAGATGAGAGTCAGCCCTGCCCACATGTATTCTTGATGTCCTCAGGAAACAGAGGTAAGCTGTCTCCCATAACCCTCAGACTAGAGGCAAGGAGGACAGGCGCTGAGATCACACCACAGATATTGATCCATTTGCCTGGAGGCTATCTGCCTTAGAAAGCCCAGAAATAGTAAAACCCTCCACAAGTGCCTCATGCATTTCCAGAGTTCACACTGCCCAGCCCTCACGTGTCTTGGATGTCTGCCACCAAGCTGCTGTGCTGCACCACAGTCACTGTTCAGCTCTGAAAAGGGCAGGCATCACGACCAGTTGACACCTTTTGTTGGAAGATGAAACAGGCAGGTAGATACCAAAGACTGCGAAGACCAGCATTGCTCCCCGTTCTCCTGTTTCCAGCGCTGCTATAGGCATCTCTGCTGTTAAATAGGGTCATATCGATGGCAGCAAGTGAAGGAGTGAGCCTTAAATACCAGAATAAATTAGTCATGGTAGGGAATTCCTTTGAACTGAGAAGTCACACCCCAGAGCCATAAGGATATCAGCTCTGTGTTGCTCACCAGATACCAGGAAGCAGCCCCTTCTAATCTTCCAGCACACTCTATTGTTTATGATACTGATTTATTTTAAAGCAGATTGTTTGTTTCTATGTAGATTTGCATCTGTGGGAAAAAAGACCCAAATGAGCTGAAGTTTCTGTGAGATCCCTCTGGGGACTTGGAGGGGTCAGCGTGTGACACAGTGTCTGTGCCACAGAAGGCCAGACTCCAGCAGGTCTCAGGGCTGGTAGAGCCAGCGCCTGAGGGAGGGATGGCTCCCAGGCCCCGAGGACTGCACTGCCAGGTGAGGCTGGGGTCTGTCTCCTGCCCTCTCAGCCTTGTGCCTGGCCCACTGCTCTGCCATTTGCTTTCTCGTTGCACAGGAGATCCAGGTCTGCACCAGGGAAGACCTGCCCTTTTGCCCGTGTACTCCAGCTGCTGCTGGTGTTGATGCCAGCACACTGTGTTTATCAGCATTGTCAACACCAAACCCCTGAGTTCAGCAACCTGAATTCACTGCAAGACTTAGCGTTGGATGTAATGCCAAGTAAAAGGTCTCATAAAGACTTTGCAATTGTCCAAGAAAACAGTTTTTACTCAAACCTAGTATCCTACCAGACACATCTGCTCAGACTGTCCTCTCCTGTAGGAATAAGCCCAATTTGCCTTTGGATTCTTTTCTCTAGCACCTGGCAGCGCCATTTGGAGAAAAGCCCTCCTGCCATGGCCTTATTTCTTGCATCTCCACAGCATGCTCTGGGAAGACAAATCTGACGGGCTGAAGTCATGACCCTGACTCTCCCCACCCCGCGTGTAGGCTAGTGATAATTTGCTGCGTGCTTGTGTAGCTGTGCTGGCGAAGGTCCCATGGGGACATACAGCTGTACTGGCACAGAGCTCTGTGCTGAACATCCCCAGGCTGGTATAACTCTGAATCCTGAAGAAGGAGGAAGGCTGGAGAGAGATTTGCCTTTACAATTATGTCTCCCAGGAGGAGCGCAATCTTTCATTAATAACCAGTACAGCTGCGATAAACTGGGTACAGGGCAGGCGTTACAGCAAAGCCAGTAGCTGAGGCTCACAAGGAGCTCTGGACATCCTTTGAAGATACCTACTACCAGGATGTCATCACCCTGATAGAAAGTGGAAGAAGAAATCTTTCCCCGAGGGAGACTTTTACAATGGGCCAGCTGAACTGCCCATTAATGGGTCCCAATGATGGAGACATGGATCACTGCAGTCATCTGAAGTTAGGGCAAATACGAATCTCCTCAGACGCTCAGACACTGCTCAGCAGCAGTGTCTCCATCACTGTGAAGCAGAGGTGGTCTCTGGGGAACAACTCGGAATGATCCTAGCTTGGTCTTAGCTCAGGACTTAGCCCAAAGTGTGGTATTTCTTTGGTCAGGAAGCTGTGAGCATCGATGATTGAACACAACCCAGTCCCGGGGACAGGACAAGAGGTAACGGGCACAAACTTGACCATAGGAAGTTCCACCTCAACATGAGGAGGAACTTCTTTGCTGTGAGGGTGGCAGAGCCCTGGCACAGGCTGCCCAGAGAGGTGGTGGAGTCTCCGTCTCTGGAGACATCCCAAACCCTCCTGGAGGCGTTCCTGTGCCACCTGCTCTGGGTGACCCTGCTCTGGCAGGGGGTTGGACTGGGTGATCTCCAGAGGTCCCTGCCAACCCTATGATTCTATGATTCTTACCGTCTGGTTGCATCAGGCCCTGGTAAGCACCATCTCAGTGGCATTTGCCTACTTGAACTTGCCACTGCCTGCCAGGTGCTTGACTGATCTGCCACCTCCCTATCTCCTCATAGAGCTCGAGGGCAAGAATTTATGGTGGAGATGTCACGAGCTCTTCCCGTTCAGACAGCAGACAGGCCTTATTGAATTCAAGCTGTGAACTATTTATGACAGTGCTGCAAGCGTCCAAGCAAGGTCCCTTAATTTATGAAGGTCCAGAAGATATTATGCAATTGACAACACGAACACAAAAATACTTCTGCACTTTACTAAAGCTACTATTAAGCTGCCTGATGTTTTCATCATAATATTTACTTCTTTGTAAATACGCTAAATTCTCCAATCCCAATTCAAAACAGAGAGACCAGAGAATGCAAATAGGGAGATGACATAGCTGTTTAAAGATTATGTAAAATGTTTTTTACTAGCATAAATATTTGATTGTAAAACTCTGCCTGTGCGATGCGCAGTGGGCGCAGGGAACTGCCGCAGCCGGGCACGGTGGTGGAGGCTGCCCCGTGTCCCTGCCCGGCCCTTCCCACTCATGGTCCAGGCCATGGGGACAGTGGGTGCACTGACAGCCGTCCCCGTCTCGCTGGCTCCGGGCAGGGGGCAGAGCTGGGAACTCACTCCTGACACACCGACCGGTCCTTGGGCAGCGGTGGCTGCAGCCGCCCCATCATCTCCCGGAGTCGAGGGCAGGGTAGATCAGAGGGGGTGAAGGAAGGGTTAAAGGCTCACAGTCTCAGCCTGGTTTGAGGCCGGGGAGGTCAGCGGGAGGGGTGACACTCTCGATGGGGACACTGGCTTGAGCACAGCTCTCAGGTCAAGCGGGCTGCTCTGGCAGGAGTTCAAAGCACTCGGGGACCTTCTCTGTCCACGCAGAGCAGGGGGAAGGGCCAGGCTAGACATGGCCCGTGTTTTCCAGAGGCAGCAGTGATCTGGTCTGTGGATGGAGGATGCCAAGAGCTGCCTCCTGACTCATGATCTTGGAGGGACACCAAGGTCAGGGGCTGCCCTCGGCGGGGGGTCAGGCCCAGCAGCACCGTGTGTCCTGAGCACGCCCCTGGTATGGACCCACGGGCGGTGGAGGGTCTTGTCCCCCATGTCCCTGTGGGGAAGAGGACTGGGGACGGGCTTTGCTGATTCCCCGCGGGCATAACTGAGGGAGGAGGATGCTGAGAGGGACAGTGCATTTCTGTGTTTCACAGCCGGGGCAGGCGAATTACTATTTTAATCCACTGGAGATGATGTTTTGGGGATGGTTTACCAATGGAGCCGGGCAGGGACAGCAGAATCTGGTGACTTGCTGCCCTCAGGGGACTTCTCTAGCACCCACGGCTGCTCTGATGTCTCGGCCACAAGCAGGGTGCTCGCAGGTGCTGAGCTCCCCTTGCAGCAGTGCCTGGGGAAAGCCTCAAATGCTGCACCTCAGGAAAGCAGTGACTTACTCCCTCCGTCCCACAGGTGCCTCGTGCACGGTGCAAACCAAGCCTGCGGTTGGCTGCTTGTGTCCTTCCTCCTGCATCCCTCAAGCTTTTCCTCCTTCTCCCCCACCCTTTAGCAGACAGCCACAGAGGTCACCCCAGGAAAGACTCCACGCACACCTTCACATCCCCAGACCATGCTGTAGATATGCCCTATGTGCTGCCTGGGCCGCAGGTTGACTGCATGTTCCTGAACGGATCTCATGGTGAACAAGACGGTTGCTGCACGCAGCAGCTGCTCGGCTCTCCTGCCTTTAATGCCAGCCAAATGTGCACCCACTTTGGTCAACCCTCACCCTGCCCCAGCCTGGGCAGTACCCGTCCCAGCAGCATCGGTGCTCAGGAGCCTCTACCAAAGCATGGGAAGGGGAAGGCTGTGAGGTCTCTACAAGCAGGGCTTCCTAGCCAGCCAGTCTTGTGCAAGCAGCTGTGGGACCAATATTGAGAGCAACAAGGAGCACGTGAGCCTCTAACCGGAGCTGGTTGGCTACGCTTTGTAGCCTTTGGCTGTTTGCTGGATGGCCAGTGCAGGCAGGAAGGGTTTCTTGCACCTGGCCTGGCTGCTCCAAGCTCTGTTGGCTTGGTGGCTGTCTGCAAATGAGGGAGCAAAGCAATGGCAGTGTCGGCATCACCTGCAGAGCCTTGCTGACCAGATGACACGCTTTGTTGACCTGTGTCCCACCCTCACCCTCTGCTCACTGTTTTCAGAGAGGTAGTCAGCAACATGCAGGTGGCCAGAGGGGCTGCACAAATCCTGCTAGTCCATGTGAGAGACTCGGTAACCAAGCAGTGCAGAAGCCATCGGGCTGACAGACCCAAGGAGGACGTGCCTGAGCAGGGCAGTGCACCCCGGGCCCTGGCCGCAGAGTGTCCTGGCTTCTGTTCCCTCTGCAGTGGGACTTTGGGCAAGTCACGTCTCCTTTCAGTTTCCTTATCTCTAAATGGTGGTAATGAGGCTAACCCCTTCCTAAAGCTCTTGGAAATCTCCCACCGAGCAGGGCCAGATAAGAGCTGTATTGTTGTAAGCCCTGCAGCAGCTCCAAAGCTTGAGGTTTCACTACAAAGCAGCCTATCAAGCCCTACCTCTGCTCCAACGATGCAGGAGTGAGGTAACGAATTGAACATTTCCATCCACGTCCCTCCCTCCTGCCCACTAAACTGTCTCGACACAGCCACTTGTTTTGTGGTTCAGCCCTAAATATGGAGCATGTTTTTGGGGATGGGGTGTGAGAGGCACTGCTGAGCGATACGAAGCAGAGCTGGGCCCAGGTTAGTGGTGAGCAGAGCTAAAGCCCCAGATATACATCGGATGGGCTGGGAGCATTATGTATTTCTGGAATGCCTTCTGGTCTTTATTAAAATGAAACCACAGCCAGCCCAAGAGAGCTCATCGCCCAGGCACGGGGCCAAGTATAAGTTACTTCTACAAATATTTATTTAACCATATCAATGACAAACTCTTTTGTATAAATGTTTTTATTTAATCATAATTTACCAATTATTTTAAATCAATTGTTTGCCTGGTTTCTAAACACTAATCAAGAGGCTTGCATTAGCATTACTCAGGCGGATTAGATGCATTATTTCACTGAAGCCTGTGCCATTGCTTGCCTGCCTTGGCCATGGAAGAGGGTGCAGATGCATCCCAAATTTCTCTCAAACTGTCAGATTCCTGGAGGACCATGCCTGCGGCATTGCCAGCCCTCCCCACCCAGGTGACCTCTGGGCTCAGAGGAGTTCATCAGGCACAGGGACACACAGACCCTGATCCCACCCGAGCCCCTCGGAACAGGACTTTCTTCTGGTCTCCCTTGGCTAATGCTCCTTGCTCTCATGGAGATGCTGGCCCTGTCACAGGTGCTTCAGGTGCCCTGCCCTGCCACTGCTTACCCCTCACGCCTGAGCCTGGACCTCGCACAGCTGTAAGGGAGGCTACTCAGTGTCCCCTCAGCCCAGAGTATCTGGCAGGAATAGGTGCGTGTGGCCATGGTGGTTTGGGGAAGAACAGGAGCCCATGGATGAAAGTGTCTGTCTCTGGTGTCCAGCACCCTGCGCCCAGCCCTCTGAGCTCCCTCACCTCCTCAGGAGCATCCTGGAAGGCCCCCAGCTCCCAGGCACCATTTACCCCAGCTCCCTCCCACATGGACCTTCTCCAGCCCAATTCTCCCACCTCCGCTCCTGAGCTTAGATAATGCTTAAAAACACAGAATGTGCAACTTCTGCAGAGCTTTGTCTCCTCCAAAGCACTGGGAGATGTGGCGAGGGCACAGTCTGCACCCAGCAGAGCTGCTGGGGAGACGGACGCTGCCGGGGTCCCTGGAGCCGGCCACTGTGGCCTCTGGCTGGCCCACCTTCGGGGAGCAGCTGGTCCTGCACCGCCGCGGAGACCTGAGGCAAGAGCAGGAATCTGCTCCTTGCGATCTGCCCGCGTTGTTTATTTATACGATTTCAGGCTGCTACTGTCTTGCACCTTGGCCGGCTGCTCGGCAGCGCCTGGTGTAAGCGCCGGGGCTGCGGGGAGTTCTCGGTTTGCGCACGTTCACCGTCGGCGGCATGCGAGCTGCCGGCTTCCCGAGAGCACCAATTCCCCGCAGCCCTCCCCGGGGCAGCTTTCGTCCTGCTGCAGAAATCCCCCCCCGCCGCCTTTCACCGGCGGCCGTTTAATCAGAAAGGGGAGCCGTGTTGCCGTGAAGCCGGGGGTGGTGGTTAATCCTGGTTACAGCAGCCTCCGCAAGCCCCCCGCTTCAATCAGTTGAGGCTGCTCAAGCAGGAGAGAAAGTAGAAGCTTTGAAATTCTCCCAGATGGGGAGGGATACGGAGGTGCCAAGGTTGGCAAAACACAGATCTGGAGATGAATAACCTGAGCACAGACCCCGTTACAGCCCTGCGGCAGAGACGCAAAACTTCCAGAAAATTTCTTCCGAGATAATAAAACCCAAATAAACACAAAGAGAAAACAGGACAAGTTTGATGTAACCGTGGGACTTAACCTACTATGTTAAAGATTATGAAAATAGAAATCAATGCTAGCTATAACCTCTTAACATTTAAGTATAGGTTTGTTTTTTTCTGAATGATGAGAAATAGAGCCGCTGCTAGAGCCCGAGCAGCACTGTGCTTCAGAGCTCGTAGCTGTGTGTCCCTGGAGTCCTACCTCTACAGTGAGAAAACATTGAAGCAATGGTAATTGGGAGCTTCCTGCTGTTGACTTGTAAACAAACAGGGAAGTTATTTGGAGAGGGGTTTGAAATGCTGTGTAAACACAGACCTAACGCTGTGATGCAATGAAGAGGAAACTCTTGGAAATAAAATCATTTCACACACTGCTCTAAAAAGCCTTTTCCTGTCCATTCTGAGGGAAAATGAACCAAAAAGGAGGTATCTCTCCTTGTTCTTTACAATATCCTATTTCTTACAAATCTGGTTTTAGAAATTAACTTCCCCCCTGCTCCTTGAAAGTATTGAGGGATTTTTCCGAGCTTCATGTCTGGATGAGAAGGAGGAGAGGCTGTGAGAACCCCACACCTGACCCCCGCTGGTGCGATTCCTCCCTGTGCTGGTGGGATGTGGCAGAACTGGGGCAAGCCGGGGCTGCCTTTAACCCCCCGCTCCGTTGCAAGCAGCAAGGCTGCTGTTCTGAGAGCGCCTCATTCATCCTTCCCAACCTGACTCTCTAAAAATTAGATGCAGAGTTCAGCTTTTAGGTGTCCTGCCCAGGCAAAGGACAGAAGCAGGTGCTGGCAGAGGGCCATCTGCTCTGCTTATCTTCCACCCTGAGCTCAGACTGGGAGGAACTGGTCCTTGGAGGAAATGCTCTCTTTCCATCAAGCAGAGGGGAAGCTTAGATGACAGCCAAGACTAGATTCTAACTTCCAGATAACTGACGTGAGAGGAGATGAATCCCACCAGACGTGGCCGAGGGCAAAGGGCAGAGAGGACGGCTGATCACTGGGCAGCACGGAAAGACGAGTGTGGAGGGAATGGACTTGTGGGGGCCAGAGAGATGTGAAGTGAGATGTGTGGTGAAGTGAGAGCAGTGCGGCGGCAGGGTAGGAAAAGAGCAGATCTGAATTCCTGGGAGACAGAGACGCGAGCAGTACTGAATAGTGACACTAGAAAGCATGCACGATGGGCCAGGAAAACCTGGTAGGACGGGCCAGGAAAACCTGGTAGGACAAAGCAACTTAAGCGCCGGGGTTGAACACTGGAGCCCTGCCCTTACATTCCTCTCTCCAGTCCTCTTCCAAAACCCTTCAGATGTGGAGCTCTTGCCAACTCGTACCCCATTAGTTGGGACAAGATGGCAAATATCATCTTTTTATGTCTGTGTGAGGGATGGATTCCTGGTAGTGGTTCAGCCTGATCTTATCACTGGTAGAAGCATTTAGTGTTTACTGTACAATTACAACCTAAATTGTGCCGTCTAATGTCAGTTCTTTTTGTGGGCATGGCACAGAGAGGACAACATTGGGGGTCTTTATGTGGCAATGTGATAGTGGAAGGGGATGTGAGCTTGGTGAATAGATAGCAGGATGTTGAAAACAGACCAAAGCGGCTTCCCTGAAATGTCACTCTTGTCCTATGTGGTGCTGTGGGCCCAGCACATCTCCGTCAGTCTGGCCTGTGTGCCAGATGTCAGTGGGATGGCGAGGTGCCAGCTGTACAGCAAATCCGGAGTGTCCTGTACCATGCGAGATGCCGTCAGTCTGTCTAATGAATCTGGGTCTTCTGGCAAAAGGCCTCGGAAAGTGATCCCAGGTGTTCTTCGCATGGGATAATACTAATAACAGGTGTTGGGGCTGTTCACATCCAAGGTATGACAAGCCTTTCTACAATGCATCCAGGTACAGTCAGAGGGCTCCTACGGGGAAATGTCACAGGCTGCAAAATGTGACACTTTTTTCTTGACGAAGCTCACAAGCAAAATAATGTGAAGATCACTGAGGACAGTGAGGTTCTTGGTCCACTGCAACGTCTAAGTTTCTGCAGTGATGATGACCACAGGACCAGATGGTCCAAAGGGACAAAAGAGTTTGAAGCCACCGTAAGAAAAAGAAACTGCCTGACAATGATCTGCAGGACAGACAAAATCAAGTGAAAATGTGTTTTCCATGAAATATCAAAGTACTTGTTCAGGCCAGGGAGAACTGTAGAGAAGTGGATGTGCTGTAGGACATTTATTCTGACTTATTCTGTCTGAAGAGTGGGCCTCACGTCACGTGGCTTCAGACCTCTGATCCCAAACTGGTCATCCAGGCACATCTGGAAATGTTAAATATACTGGGGAGCAAGGAAGGATTCCTGGGTTCTGTGTTCAATTCAGGCTGAGTATTTACGTAAGATACTTTTCTTATCTTCTCTAACTATTTATAGTTTTGTTTGTATGTTTGGGACCTGGACGTATCCCACTCTGCTTCAATAAATCTGAAGTATATTTGTTGACAAAAAGAAATGTCGTCTGCTGTTAATGAAAAGAAGGTAATCATGGCATTGGATTACTTATATAGTTAATACTTTAGTGAATGCTCTCTGAGCAGACTTTGACTCATACGCATTAATTCTTATTTTTTATTTCTTTAAAAAAAAATTAAAATTTATGAATTAGGTGTTTTAGTGCGAAGGGTATTCATACTATGAAAACTAGGAATAAACCAGACAAAATAGATCTTCCTTTCAAAAGATCTGCTATTGTCACTAACGCTCCCCACCACACAGATCAATACAGACGTAAAATGACTTCCAAACACCTGCCATCAACGGGACTGCTTGTGATGGAGCAGGGAGGTGGTGGGGTACAAGAACGGGCTGTCCGGCGGATCAGGCCACCCGCAGCCTCCGGCGTTAAACCCCGAGCAAGCAACTTGCCCCCCGAGCTGGAGACCAGCAGCCCCAGACCCGACAACAGGTAACTCAGCACAGCAGGGACAGAGGGGCGGTGGTGAGCCAGGGGAGCATGGTAAAAACAAAAAATTACAGCAGGAAGAAGAAATCCCATCTTTTGTGAGGAAAGGTTTTTAATTTTTATGTAAGGAAAGGGATTCTGCAAGCGATTTTTCTTTCAGCCGAGCACAGGTAATTTCACCAGGCTGCCGAGCAGGGTGATTTCAATACCTCCTTCCTAGCCTCTTTTAATAAAAACGTCTCTGAATGCATCCAGTTTCTCCAGACAAAAGCTACGGAGGGGGCTTTGCAGAGTCCTTGGATTAGTGTAAAATGAGATTTACTGTATTCCCTGCAAGTGGCAGCTGGGGTGCTTCATGGCGAAGCGGGGGTGGCAGGGACAGCCCAAAAGCCTGTCTCCCGGGGCGGGTAGTGGTGCAGAGCTCGACTCGGCACACAAAGGTGTGCTCAGCCCCAACCCCGTCACACGGGCTCGGAGAGATGAGGTCGCGAGCTCCGGTACCTGGCCGCACTGGAAACGAAAACAGACAGGCTCTGCTCCTTTAATATGCCTTAAATATTCTGAAAATGAAAGGAGGCAGGTTAGTTTGATTTCATTTACTCTGAGATTTTATTTTAATGTAGGCTTGATAACTAAATGGAAAACAAATGTGGTGCATTAAAGGGAGGCTGCCCAGCCCAGCGGCGGGAACAGGACCGGTGCAGGAACATTTTTCTAAAGATCCTTTCTGGAATGTTATTTTGAACTCTTCAAAACGGCAAAGGTTTTTAGACACTGTATGTTTTATTAAGTGTCCCTTGGGAACGCTGGGTTTAAAATTAGTCAAACTCTCTCACTTTTTTAAACCCTTCCCTAAAATAGTTGATATAAAATTTGGTGGGAATTCTGCTGAGAGCTTAAATTGGCCGAAACAGACGACCTAATGGAAATGACATTTGGGGAAAAAATGTAAAAAACCTGGTTTTCTTTCTGCCTTCCAATGACATAATCAGGACACGGCAGGACTGCCTGCTCCTCCGAGCACGGCCCTGACCCTGGGGCCCTGGTCACCAGTTTCCCTCGTACGGGAGAAGGAGAGAAGCAGCTGGGAGAGTGCTAAAAGAGGGAGATGACTGCTCTGGTACGGCACTGCCCATCCTACTCAGTTGTATTCCTCTGTGGGCTGACGTTCATCAACCTTGGAGCGTGTAACCTGGTGGGTATGCCAGCAAACATCCACGTCTCTGCCTAGGGGTGTGTGGTAGAGCTGTTGCTCTCCGATGGCACACCTGGCTGGTTTTCATGCTTAGGAAAGGAGAGACAGGCAGGTTTTGGCCTTAAAGGAAATATGGGAGAGTTCTCCTGGTGACATCCAGAGTGATTCTGCATGGAGGTTTCCAGCCCAGGGGGACCTGGCTCATTTTCCAGGTGGTCATATCTTTGCAGGTGATGAACATCTTCGCGACAGCTCACATCATGGTCCCAAGGGACCTGCTTCTGGACAAGACTGTGTCACCCTGCCCTCCCCTAGGTCCAATGGAGGGAGACACTTCCTTTGAGTGCTCTCTTCACCATGGGTGTCAGAAGTGCTGATTATTACGGGCAGTTCAGGCCTCTGCTCTGTGCCCTGGTCGTCTTGTTCTCCACGGGATGTGAGGAAGGCTTGTGCTGGCAGTACACACCACTCCTCCACGCACTCCTCAGCAGTGAGCTGTGATGGCTCAAAACATGGCCCAGAAACACATCTGGGACCTTCCCCAACCCAGTAGCTTATTTACTCGAGGCATTTTGTCATCTGGGGAGATAAAGCCGCCTTCACACACCTCAGGTTCCTCTCAGCGCAGCTGGGAGATAAGGGCTGAGGGACACTGGCTCCTACTTGCCGTGAACCTCAGAGGATTTTGAGGAGAGGCCTCTTTGGGAAGCCACCTCTGCTATCGCTTTGACAGGTGTCAGCTGCGCTTCGAGCAGCCAGCCGCAGACGGAGATTAGCCAAATGCGTCTCCTGCCCAGAGTGCTTGGGCTCTGCAGGCGTTGTTTTAAAACATGGAATGGGAAAGGATTTTGAGCTGAGATAGCGGGCTTTATTCAAAAATAGTCTGACCTAAGGACCCCGCTATCAGCAGTCCCAACAGCCATCACAGATGGGGTCTTTTCCGAGAGGGGTCTAGTTGATAACAAGGAGGAGGGGCTGTTCTCCCATCACAGACCCCAGTTTAGTGTCATGGAATCATGGAATTTCAGAGTTGGAAGGGACCTCTAGAGATCATCCAGTCCTGCTCCCCTGCTAAAGCAGGATTGCCCAGAGCACATCACTCAGGACTGCATCCAGGTGGGTCTTGAAAGTCTCCAGAGAAGGGGACTCCACAACCTCCCTGGGCAGCCTGTTCCAGTGCTCTGTCACCCTCACCGTAAAGAAGTTTTTTCTCATATTTGATTGGAACTTCCTATGTTCCAGCTTGTGCCTGTTACCCCTCGTCCTGTTACTGGGAACCACTGAAAAGAGTCTGGCTCCATCCTCCTTAAACCCACCCTTTAGATACTTGTCAACATTAATAAGGTCTCCCCTTGGCCTTCTCTTCTCCAGGCTAAAGAGTCTCAGCTCTCTCAGCCTTTCCTCATAAGGGAGATGCTCCAATCCTTCAATCATCTTTGTTGCCCTGCACTGGACTCTCCAGTAGTTCCCTGTCTCTCTTGAACTGGGCAGCCCAGAGCTGGACACCGTATTCCAGTTGTGGCCTCACCAGTGCAGAGTAGAGGGGGAGAATGACTTCCCTTGACCTGCTGGCCACACTCCGGTGTGTCTGGTGTGCAGAGTATGAGAATGTCCTTTGCATTCTGCTTTCTGATCCCCAAGGCATGCCAGAGACACAGCCGCATCAGAGCAGCTGCTTGGGAAAGTCGCAATCCCTTTGGAGAAATAAAGTTGGGTGAACTCTTGCATGTATGTTACTGAAAAGACACCTGATTTGGGGAATATCCACAGGCCTCTGGAACTTATATCAGCCAGAGCAACAGGCACTTCCATTGCACCAACACAGCCATGAAAGTTATCCCTGCCCTGAGGCCTCCTACCTGCTTCTACATGTGTGGGAGCACGGCCTGTGAGCAGCGGAGATCAAAGGATGTGGGATATGGCCGTGGGCAGAAGGGAAGAGAGAAATCAGTGTGTGGAGAGCAGGTTCTCCCAACGATGGGGAAGGGTCCCGTGGAGAAAGCAAGGACTACTTAAGGGGAGACCAAGAAGTAGCCAAGAATGCAACATGCTGACTGCAGATGTGTAGAACCACCAGTTTCTGAGGGAGGTGGGTGCATGTCAAGGTGGAGAAACTAATTTAGGAAACAGAGCACTGGTTGGCACCGATGCTCGGGGAACCTGCCTTTGTCACCCACCAGCTCAGGGAAGTCCCTCTCCAGCAAGTCACTTCTTGGCCTGCTTCCCTTCCCACATGGGGTTTACTGAGATGCTAAATTCCTCTGGATAGGGGGTGTCCCTTGTCATGGTCTGTACAGCTCACATCCAAATGCCTCGTATTCTTGTTACCTCATTGTAGATGGCATTTTTTTTCTGGAATTTGTGCGCTGTTGCCCTGCCAGTCAGATTGCCTGGAGCACTCTGCAGCTTTCCACAGGCTTTTTCTTGCCAGCTATGCCCAATCTATAGGTCGTAGTGCACAGCCAGGCACAGGAGAGGCACGTATTCTGGGCAGGACATATGTATCCATGCTATGCATCTATTGTGGGGCCCATTCTGGTAGCACTGAAAACTGGCATTCCTCGTGGTACCCACATTTTCATGCCAAGCTAAACTTTCTTGTCCTTTTCAGAGATATTTATAGATGGGAATCTTGACAAGAATGAGTTTCTGTTTTGGAAGGAATGGTTTTGCTTATTACTAACGCCGATTTGAGCATGTGTGCTCAAAGGTGCAAGCAAGTGACAAAAACGTCACCTAAAGGATGTGATAAGTGAATCCCTGGGGGTAATGATGATGAAAAATGGGACAGTCTTTACTAAAAAAACTTGACACAAGCAAACTGTTCTGGATGGTGCGTGGGGCCAAGGAAAAAGGGCAGGCGCTGCCAGCTGTGTTGCGCTGGTGTGTGCTGCAAGCAAACAGAGCTGCGCTCACAAGGGAAACCTTACTTCCACGCTGCAGACTGCTCATACCTCACTGGAGCAGTATGTGCTTATTTCCAGTGTTTTCCAGAAAGGAGTTGTTTTTTTTTCCAGAGGAAAACTATTGGCTAAGAAGATTATATAAAGTTGTCCTCAATTAGACTCACTAATGTCTCTGAAAGGCAAACACATCTGAGCTGTTGTGGGAGGACGGGTTGACAGGGGGGACAAGCCATTCCAGCTTGGAAAAAGCAGTATCTCTCAACAGATTTACTGAGGGTTTTCACCATTACCATAGTGACGAAAGGGACAGCCAGTAGACATGATGGGAATGACCGTAGGTGCATTCCTGGCAGTAGCTAATTCTGGGAACACAAGATGGCAGGCATGTCCCACAACCCCTCCCCTTGCCGGCTGCCTGCCTCAGTCCCACCTCCATGTCCAGTCAAAGGGCCAACCCCTTTGACTTTCCTTTCTCCAGATCCTGAATACATCCATGCACTTCTGCCTCCCGGTGCCTACAGCCTCCCCTCCTGCATGCTGGAGTCGGAATATACTCTTAAGTCTCTGCAGACAGAGGTTGTCCTCCGGAGGGCAGTTCCATGGCATTATGAAAAGCAGCAGTAAGATCTGAGGAAAAGCAGCGCAGAACTGTTGAAATGAACTGAGCGGTACCCAAAGCTCTGCTTGATTCTCTGCCTGTTGTTGAACACAATCACTGCCCTCAGCAAGCAGAGGAGGCATCGCCGCTGCTGGGCTGCTGTGGTGCACAGTTCCCAGCCCTTCTTGGCTGCGCACCAAATGACCAAGAAAAAAATCTGTTACTACAGCCTGGAAGAAAAGAAAGAAACTTGGTTTTGTCTGCTTATGAAACTGCCCGCATCTTGACATGAGCTGCAATTGAGAGGAATTCAAGGAACTTGCCCCTCCCCAGGAAAAAAATAAAAGAAAACCAATTGCTTCAACGTATTTTGACTGTAGGTTGTATATGGAACAAGTAAATAAAAAATAATGCAACACAAATAGTGCAGAAAAGAGTGAGAAGTGTAGAACAATGTTTAGAAGCCCAACAGAAGGAAAGGAGGCTTCAACCACCCATGTTTTACCTCTCAGATATCAAGCACGCACTGGCAGCCCCAAGGTGTCAAAAACTTCTCCTCATGAGGTGCAATGCAGGGCTGCACCCACAAAGCAGAGCTTCAGCATGGATAAGAGACTGTTTTTGGGGAATCTTGCCCAGAGCAGGGCACTTCTCATACCCCTCAGGAATTAATGAGAAGCTGCTGTAGTACAAGCATGGCAAGCAATGTTTTCTCACCTTCCTTCCAGGTAGACCAGAGCCAACTTTGCTGTAGTTTTGCTACTGCCTGGTGAGCTGAACCAGCTGCTTCATGCCTGTGGTTACTTCTGAGTATTTGCCCAGAGAAGATAATACAGCTTCTCACCTTCAACCATTTCCATTCATTCTTCTCCCTTTTACATTTTTCTCTGGCCTAACATAAAACTTCGTGACATCATTAAATACCTCAAGGATCGTGGAAAGATCTATGAAAACTGTTAAGATTATTCCTGTTGACCTTCCTACTTGATTTCAGCTAAAATTGCATGTTTATGATTTTGCTCAGCATCTTATAGCTTTTAGCACAGGAGGACCATGGTCCACAGCAGGTGACACCACACATTATTTAGATGGGCAGTAGCAGTATCTCCAAGGCCCTTGAGATACTGCTGAGAGTCTGAGAACAGACAGCTCCTGGCAGCAGTCTCCTGCTTGGAGACGACAGCCTCGCTAAGAATGATGCTGCTCCTTAGAGACAATGTCAAATTTGGCCCTGCATGACCTTGCCCTGTAGTCACACACAGTTGTCATCTCCTACACTGCTGCTGTTGCTTCCCATGCAGGGCGACTACTCTGTGCAGCCATTGCACTATTCGCTTTTGCCCCAGCAGTAAGCACGAAAATATGAAACAAGAACCACCTGCTCTTGCAGATACCGGTATCTTTGGAAAATCTCCCTGAGAGAAGGAGTAGACTGGGCTTTCCAACGCCTACTCTGGCAGGACAGCAAATGGCAGTCATCATGGGTGCCTACCTGCGTTTTACAATACCTGCCTGCACCACGGGTACCGTTGACCCGAGTTGAGCATCAGTGAATGTCCCAAATCTCTAGGCACTGGATGACAGTGGTGATGACTGACAAGGCTGGTGGACTGGGGCCATCAGCTCCAGGCCAGTGGCTGGGGCTATGCTCAATTGTATATTTGTGTATCTCATACCTTTTGCATCTTTGCTCCAGACTGCTGTAGAAAGGCCCTTAATAAACACAGTTCAACAATGTTCCCACTGTAGTGCTGTGGAGCCCAGTGCTTTCCACCAGGAACACGACACAAAGGCGGACACAGCCCGATGGAGCAGTCACACAGCCATTTCCCAGCATCTGGCATGTACTGCACTACCTGGTGCCCAGGAAAGAGATAAGCACCCCTGGTCCGTACAATGCATCCCTACAATAAACCTGCAATTGCAGCACCTTGCATGTGACCGCACTTGTCACCTACTACAGAAAATGAGGATCAGGAGCACTGTGTCCATCGGAGGTGGGGATGTGGCAGCATATTGCTCCCAGCTCACCAGTCCTGGTGCTGTGCACTGGAATCTGGGCTGGCCCATCGAAGGACATCTCCTGGTGCATTCTTATCACCCTAACTGCAGCCTGCTATGCTAGCTGTGTGTGCTGCTATGAAAATGCTGCTAATTTGTCTTTTGCGAACCTGTATCCCTGCGGACCAGCTCTCCAGCAGTGCTGTTAACAACTTCTGAGGTCAGCAATGGGGATGCAATGGCAATTCATTCAGACCTCTGAAGGCCACAGTTCCCCAGGCCACATAAATAGGCATATGATTACAGCCTGAACTGGTGAATTTAGAATCCTTTTTCCCAGTTTCACCACTAGTTATGTCATGCTTGGTCTACGTACCCCACTGTATTTCCAGTGACTGCAACAAGCAAAGCAAGTTTAAGTCTACAGCCAATGTGATGGCGTTGGGATTCCTTCAGAGCTTTGAAACAGAGCTACCAAGCTGCCCTTTTCTTCATTAGTACCCCATAAATACAAAGGGCCTTTAAATTATTTCAATATAGCCAGGAAGTTCAATGTGAGACAGAGTGAAAAGCAGCAGGCTTTGCAAAAAAGATACTCCTGATTCATTGTGCCCTGGCTAGGAGGTCTCTTTTTCAGATCTGCTCTCCAAAAGGAAAGCCTTTACATGGGAGAAGAAAACAGGAAGGGATGTTCAAGTTCAGATGAGCATGGACACTGTTACTCTGAAGTCTCCACTTCATGTCCCTCCTCTTTCGTCTCTGGGGAAAGGGTTGGACATCTCAGACAATAGACACAGGAAAGACGTAGTTGAAGCAATCCTCCAGGGAAAACCAGTCCTGGAAGAGGCAGGCCAAGATGCCAGCTTCCCAAGCAAGCTAAGACACAGTGGCAGCTCTGGAATGCATTTCTTATTATAATCCTAATCATGGCTTTTATTGGTCTATATTTTTGTAGCTATTTCTAATATCACAAATATTTGCATTTCCCTGATTTTCTTAGATCTGCGTCACATTCTCAGCTGCCATCTGCTCACAAAGCCCACTCAGCTGAGTGGGGAACCACACGGATCCATCCTGCAACCCCTCGGAGGACCTGCGCCAGACACGTGGTGGGGAGTCCTGTGAAGTAGGACCCATCTTCAGCCCCTCCTGCAGAGGCCCATCTGGACATTATCCTCTTTACAGATGTACACTGGCAGCAGGAAAGACTGGGGCAAGGGGCCAATCCTGACCCTGTCCTTCAAATGTAGCTGGCCTCCAGGTTCTTGGCTGTGAGCCTTGTCCTGCACTGAGATGGGCCAGCCTCCTCTTGCAGAGAATCAAAGGTCCATGGGACCCTCCCTCTTACCAGGCCAGTGAGACACTTGCAGGAATGAGGAGATTGAATCCCCTTTAGGGGTGATTTGGCACCAGAACCTGGCAGTGTTCTGCCCCAAATTCTTCCCTTGAGTTTCCAAGATGGGATGCTCAGCCAGCCCTGTCAAGAGGTCCACGCCATCAGCATGAACCCATCAGGGGTTGGGAATCGCCTGGCTCAGTGTCCCCCCAGCACTACTCAGGATATAAAACCTGCCCTGAGTCCTTGTGGCAAGTGAAACGTGCCTTGGCATACACCACAGGCGCAGATCCCTCGAGCAGGGTTTGGGCTGTGGGAACCGGCGGTGGGAACCCTGTCATCCTGGAGTGCAAAGCGAAAGCGGTGCGGTGCCTCTGGAGGGGGACACGGCCGCTCCTCTAGCCTTCCTTGCTGGTTTGTGTCTCAGTTGCACCCTCTGCGCAGCAGCTGCCGGGGACATCCCGTGCTGACAGAGCAGCCCAGACCCTCCTGCTCCTGCCACTCCTGCTACTGGGGGAATTTCCTCGGCAGCATCCCGACAGCACTGGGAGGTGCAGCTGGCAGTGATTTGCATGTGCAGTGATTTGCAGTGATTTGCAATGCAGACAGCCTTGTGGACAAGCAGAGGAGGTGGCTGCCTTGGGCTGTGAATGAGCCCAGCAGAACCCTGCGGCAGGACTAGGGGACAAACCGTGGCAGGGGCCTCTTTCAGTCAAAAGTCACGACTGCCAGGTGTCGAGTGCCTGCTGGTGCCAGGCCACCAGGAGGGAGCTGGAGTCGGCATGGCCAGTGGAGAGATGAAGGGATTAACAGCTGCCAAGCATTTGTTTTAGAGGTTGCTGGGCTTCTTTTGCGATGTACAGGTGCTGGGGGACGATTGTCAGGCTGGGGGAGCAGTGACCCTACAGCGCTGCACCCACAGGGAGGCTCCTGTGACAGTGGGGCTGAGGCCAAGCTGATTTTCCCTGAGCTAATAAGCCCCTGGGTAGTCAGCGCTTGACAGAGATGTGCCTGGGCTCCTTAGTGGGAGGCAAAGGGATCTGAAATCTTTCTTGTAAAATTATTATTCCAAATTCCCAGGCAGCCGGTGAGACATGTGAAGCACCGAGCCATTCAGCCGTGGGCTCTGCGCTTACCTGCCCTCCTCACCCGCAGCTTCTCACCCAAAGCCTGCCTGGTTGGCCCAAACCCATGTGGAAGTCAAAGCACTTCTGAATTAGGAGATAGTCCCACTGGTGACAGCCGTGTGTGGTCAGGACCCCCGTCCTGCTCTAGGAAGTTCCTGAAATGGCTTTCCTGTTGCTAGATACGCCGGCGGAGATGCTTGAGGTTTCCTTGCCGGCTGGTGTCAGTCCCCGTCGCTGTGCTCCCTGGCAGCCTGACAGCCATGCTCCCCATCGCGAGCAGAGCCCGTCCCGAAGAGGTTATGCAGCAGTTCCCAGGAACTCGCAAAGCACTTCCTTGGAAAGCCGGTGTGCCTAAGCCCGGAACTGCACTGCTTCCTCGCTACACGCGGAGAGGAGCTCTGCACCAGCTCTGCCTACCTGCCAGGCAGCCTCCTCGTCCCGCACCCACCGCAGCACTCATCACCTGATTGAGACTGCCCAGCAATGTCTGGCTCCTTGTTTCCCCTGCAAGGACTCGGAGAGCTGCAGCAGGTACCAGCTCCTGTTTCCAGAATGCCTCTGAAGAGAGAGACTGGGACATTCTCAAATGGAGACAATAGGTGGTGAGAAGAGCAGGGTGCCTGGCACACACTTTGGGGTGCAAGTCACTGCCCCATGGCTGCACCTTCCTTACACATCCTTTTTGTGGTCTCCAGGCAATGGGCAGAGTACCAAGAGGTAAGGTACTGAGTCTGTTCTCCACTGCAGATGCCATTATAGCCCATAGTCATGGAGGCACTGCGTTCCTCCCCTCTGCTGCGCACACCTGTGCCCAGCCAAGAGGTGGTTTGCAGAAGGGCTGAACGTGCTGTGAGAGAAGGGGCTGTGGCATTCACCAAACCGCGCAGGGCTGCTAGCCACGGTTCTTCCGTGCCCAGACAGAAGCCATGACCATGAATGCTTTGCTAGATCCACGATCTCCACCTCTGCTTGGCAGCCTGGAGGAAGGAGGTGGAGAGGCAGGGTCAGAGGGGCCGGACGGTCTGTAACCGGTACAGCGACTTGAGTCATGACGGCAGCAGTTGTCCAGTACAGAGCTCACAGCAAGGACCTGAAGGCACTCTTCCTCCAACAGAACACGTGCAGAAGAGAGCACAAAGCTCACAAATAAAACAGGTCAAACTTTGGAGAGGACCTCACCCCCCGGTGCTCGGAGCAGTCTCTCAGTACCCCCCGGAGCCAGTCGCACAGTAAAGAACAGGAGCTTTGCCAAGATGTGTGCTGAGCGTGGCTTGACGTCCAGCTTGCTGGGATTTCTGGGAGTGCTGGGGTTCCTGGTGAGCACGTGCATGACAGCTCCACGCTGGGGCAAGTGTTTGCAAGGCAGAAGCATGCAAAGTCAATCCCATGTGAATATTCATCTGATACTTCTTACCAGATTGTATTTTTGGGTCCCCTGTTTAAAAGCCATCCAGTTAGGGAACAGAAACAATGGCAGATGATTTAAACTATCAATCAGTCACACAATGTGAATGCTAACAAATAGCCAAGTCAAATGATAGCTGTTTAAACTCTTTGCTCATGAATAAGGGCACATTGGCAGAGCCCTGGGGGACCAGCCTGATTTCTGGCTGTGGGGTCTCCATGCTCCCCCTTGCCAAGTGCTTGTGTGAGGAGACTTGCTTGGTCTCACCAGGAAAGGGGGGTTAAAAGCTGCTCAGTATGAGAGAAGCTGTCACTATCCTGCTCTAATGTGCAACAAACACAACCTTCTTTCCCCCAACTCACATCTCAGCATGCTCCTGCCTCTGCTTTGGGTGCGTGATAGGAAGGATTTACTGAGCTCCTGTGTGGGTTTGTGCTTGTCTCTCCCCTACCCACCCCCAAGTTACTGAGCCCTCTGCACATCCCTTTCTCCCTGCCTGGAAGAGGAGCTGGGATTCCCTGGGGCTGAGCACAGCTGGGCTACCTAGGGAGGAACCGGGAAGACCAGCTGCAGGAGCTGTACGTGGCAGACATATGCTGTCTGCCCTAAGAAAGATCATTGCGGAACTGTGTGGTACAGGGATTGGGTTGGGGGTAACTTCTGAGAGAACATTTGCTATTTTTGTGGCACAGGGAGCTACAACATCAGCATCTAGCAAACCCTCTCCATCTGCACGCACATGTTGCAGCAGCGCCTCTTCTCGTCACCCAGAAAATCCCAGTCTGCAAAAAAATGGGACTTCAGTGTGTCCTGGGAGATAAAAGCTGAACAAAACAAACAAACCATTCTGGAGAGAAGAGAAAATTTCAGAGGAAGGGCTGATAACCACCGCCTCTGCTTCAGCTCTGCTCGGCTCCTCTGCCCCAGCAGTCCCTGTGCACAAGGCAGGTCGCACCTGGCACCGGGAGCTTGTGCGAACGAGGAACCACCAAGCTGCAGTTCGCTGGACCCGACCCCACAGACAGCAGCGTGCCTCTATCCTCCAGTGAACCACCTCCAGTTTGCAGCGATGTGGTTAGTCGCTGCTGCTCATAGGGAAGGCTCTTCCTGTATCTCGCTCCTGACCGTCAGACTGTATTTCCTCATTTTCAGATTAAATTCACAACGACCGGTTTATACCCATTTGTTCTTTTGCCAGCAAAGATCTTTAGCTTAAAGAGCCAAGAACAGCTTTTCTTAATCCCTGGTATTTACCCCAGACTTAGTGGAGAGAGCAATGAATGTGGGTCTCCTGAAGCAGGCAACCAGAACTGCGTGCACCTTTCCAGACATGGTCTCTCCAGGGCTCCCTGGCACCAGTTTCTCCCTGTCACTGCTGGGAGGAGCCATCCAGGCATTCCATTTTCCTCTTTCATGGTGACGTTACATTGGTGGGTTATGCTTGTCCTATGATGGACTTGTGCATTCCAATCTTCCCCATGACTCCCAGCTGCCGAACTCCCAGTCTGGAGCAGAAACACACTTCCTGAGGGCATGCTCCATGCTGATATGTGGCAGCCAATTGCCAATACTCCAACATCAACTAAAACCAAGATCAAATACCGTTCATCTAATCAAAAGTGTGATTTCTACAAAGCTCCCTCCTGTTATGGCTCAGACCATCACCACAGCAGCAACAGTAGTGCTTCAAGTACTCGATGTTTGGTAAATTGTATTAATTATTGTTACTTAATTTCCTGTCCCTTTATTCAGGAGAATGGCAAGTAACAAACTTCTACCATGTGTCTATGAAGAGGAAAAACAGCCTCGCGTTTCCACCACACCATGCTGACCAACCAATGCACAATGGAACTCTGCTTTTGGCTGGAACTGGTTGGCGGCACCGTTTAGTTTAACTGAAAAGAGCAGCCTAGGGTTTATCCAGAAATGCAGAAAGTCTCCTTGTGCCCTGGAAGGATTGCAGGTAAACACCATGGGGGAGCAATTCTTACATTGGCCAACCTGTGCCTGCTCGCCGGAGGATCAGCTCTCAGCATTGCCTGAACTCAGGACAAGAGCTGCAGTATTGCAGTACAGCGACTGCGGAGACATTGTCACTCTCCCTACAATAATGTTTCAGAAATCACATGCTTTTTTAATCATGCATAGCTGACAAGGAACCATCAAGAGGGCCGGTGAAGCACAGGGTACCTTTGACTTCGACTGCGTGGGGCAATGTCTCACAGGGCGTTCAGAGCTCCAGGGAGAAGCTAAGAGGGCCAAACCCTGCTGTGAGGCAGTTACCTGGTGGTGTGATGTGCCACTGGACCTGTGCAGAGGGGGCCTGGAAGACTGTCACTAGTATATTTTATATGGTGCTTATTCTGCTAGGAAAAACAGGGATTATTTCGCCTAGAAAATTTACGTTCCATTCTCCGCAGTTCACAAAATTTCCAAAAAAAAAATTAAACCATGATATTATCTGTCAATAACACAGAAAACTCACCACCTGAGAAGTCAAACCTCCTGTCACTGGCTGTTAAATAAACTGCAGCACACCTTGAAGTTTAGCGTAAACCAGAGGTTGTACCGTGGCAAGTGGCAGAGAGCCTGTGGGGAAGCCAGGCAGGGAAAGGGAGCTGAGAGGCCACAAAAGGCTCATTGCTGCTCTCGGAGGTTCACGTGCAGGTAGTGCGACCTCAGAGTTTGTAAACTGTTTTTCTGCCTTTGGCCCCAGAAGAACTGTGTTGTTATATACCTGCTTTGGCTGCGTCCAAACTATTCCCAAAGTATCCCTGAAAATCCTCAAAACCCCACTCTGTTTTTTCCCTTCCCCTTTCCCCTGGGTGTTCCTGGGGTGGAGACTGAGGTGCTGAGACCTGCCAGGCTCGCAGAGGGGTGCTGGGGCTGAGCCTGCCCTGTGGTGGGACCTGCCCGCAGACGGCCGTGTGACGGGACATAGCACAGAGGATGCTGCTGGCAGGGTGAAGTGTTCTCTGGAACTGGCAACGGGCTCACAAATGCCTCCCTGAGAGCTGCTGCGGGGCTGGGGGGAGGAAGGGCTGGGGTTGGGAAGGGGAGGAGGGCAAGCCTGGGCCGGAGTCGGTGCCAGCAGCTCCCTGACCCCAGCGGCAGAGCTCTGCCCTGGCACCCAGCGAGCCTCCAAGGACCCTCCAGGCTCTGCCAGATGTGAAGTGTGTGACAGACCGTGGTGGATAGCCTGTGATGGGGCAGCAGCCTCTGTGCTGTGCAAGGAGGTGATGGCTGCCCTTGCTTTTGGGTACCCTCCCCTCACATCTGAGATGTTGGCCTGGCTGGAGGAGAAGCTGGCTCCGGCCCTGGCGCTCCCTCCTTCATGGACTTTGTCACAGCTGCCTCACATTCCCAAAATCTGCTGGTGATCCATGCCTTGACCTGAAGACCTGTGCCCCATGTTTTTACCAGCAAGAGAGGGCACAGCCTAGAACACTGATCGAGTTAGGGAAGCCAGAGCCAGGCTGGCGTCCCCCTCTGGAGGCTGCTCCTGAGGGTCTGCGCCCCCAGAGCAATCTTGCTCTGCTTTCATGGGGTTCACTGCCAGTAGGTCTCTGTCCTGTGCCAGCAAAGGCACCCGTAGTCCAAAATCCTCAAAACCCCACCCTGTTTTTTCCCTTCCCCTTTCCCCTGGGTGCTCCTGAGGTAGAGACTGAGGTGCTGAGACCTGCCAGGCTCACAGGGTGGGGTGTGCTGGGGCTGAGCCTGCCCTGTGGTGGGACCTGCCCACAGACAGGGACAGGAAGGCCAAAGGCAGGAAGAAAGCGAAATAAAGCAGACGAAATCAGAGTGGGAATGGAGACCTGCACACGAGTCAGGTGTGCGGTGGGCTCTGGAGCCAGCTGCGTGTGGGGTTTGAACGGGGACCTCTCCCCTCCTGGGAGCACACGCCATTGTGAGTACATGCACAGCCCTTGCTGGGAAGGGCCCTTTTCCAGCTCATTTAATAGCACCAGTGCCAGAACTCGGAGGGGGGTTCGGGAACCTTCCCCCTCACTGCCTCACAACCCGGAGAAAATATTCCTGACTGCTTCAGCATGAAATCCCAGAGCTGCCTCCCGTGATCCTTTAGAGAGTAAATATGATGGCATGGGCACATGTGGGGCTTGGTGGGAAAAGGCAGGGGCACCATCTACGCTGTTGTTGTTCCCTTTACAAATGAAGCACGAAACACAGCCTAGATAAGTAGCAGAAGTTGAAACCTCGCCTTTGCCCCTTCAGGGAGCTCGGGAAACTTCAGCAGCTCAATGCACCGCAAGCGCGTGCAGCTAAAGCCAGATGAACAGGAAAAACTGACCCAGCATCTTCAAAGGATTAAGGCAACAGGCGTAAGCTATACACCATGTAAGGCTCTGACAGGGGGAAGCAGAGCTTTTTAATGAATCACTGCACAGTCTGCTCTCTCTTATGCCTTGCCCTGCAGGATGAGGCAAAGTGATAAGCATTCCCTAACCTGCCTCGACCACTTGAACAGCGTTTCATCACTCCCCTCCCCACACTGCTGAGAAGCAGAACAGAGACGCAAAGCTCACGTCCTCCTCTTGGCCTGTGTCGTCTTCCCTTCCACCAGTAAAACTGAGCCCTCCCTGCCTCTTGCAAAGGGCATCTCTTTCAGGGCAGCCTCTTGAGCCTTTTGTCCCTGATCACAGAGTGGGGAGCAGGGACAGTGAATTGCCAAGCTTGAGATCCCAGTTCCTATAGGCTTGGAAGATTTAAACGGTGCTGGAAGAACCACGTCTATATGAAAAGGGGTTTAAAAGCAATCAGGGAATTTAATACAGAGGAGATCTTGTCAACTAGCTGGTTCCATTAGCACTGTCAGGAACACTAAGAATATAGACATTACATGGTTTGAAAATGTTTCCAAGAGTTCTGTGTATTATTATGTTATCTCTCATCTAAACCCCTGTTAGGGATTTCATGCTCTTAGCCTGTGTTTGAGATTCAGCACATTAATCAGTGAGATCTCTCTGAGATGTGTCAACAAATTCAACCCGCTGTTCTGAGTTAGTTGCTCCGAGTGAAGGAGCACCGCGTTTAGGAGCAGTTCGAACCTGCAGGGGCTGAGTCACACTCAGTGCAGGACCTCACAAAGGAAGAAGATGTACCGGAGCACCTTTTCCTAGGGCAGTGGAGATCACAAAGCAACAGACCGGGGGGACAATCCTTTCTGTCCACCCTGGCTGCTCCCCTCCCTCTTCATATTGCTTCTCTTGAGAGGCGAAAATGGAGTTTCAAAAAAGGGCAGCTAAATATTAAGAACTTGGATAAATGGAGCATTTGACTGTTGATATGAACCCAGGGAGGAGGACTGCTCCAAATGCCCCCAGCCTGCACGCAGAGCAATGAAGAGATGAGTGAGGACTGTGCCCAGACCCAAGAGCATCCTCTTGCAAGAGGGGGCTGGTGTCACACCTGCAGTGTCTCCCACGTGGAAGAAGGTGGGCATCTGGCAAAGGGACAGTGGCACTTGGGAGAAGGAAACGACAGATTTCTGTGCCCCAGCGTTCCCAATCACAAAGTGAATGGGGGGGTAGCCACGGAGCCAGCAGAAAGGAAGACACGATAAAAGGTTGTGCACCGTTTGCTGATCCATAGGTCGTGCTCCCTGCAGCATGCACAGCTTGGCAAGCATTGGGGCTGATGAAGATTTATGCTTCAAGCTCTGGAGAGATGGAATTTCCATCAATCCCAAGAATGCAGAGCACCCTGTGGCCCATCTGTATGAAGCCCAAAACGTTAGAGAAGGAACACTGTGATGGCACGTGACAGCAGGCCCGTGTCGTTGTGCGGGTGCTGAGGGCAGGAGCACGCCGTGTCAGCAGCGCTGGGACCCCCGCGGTGTTTGCCTGAGCACAAGCGTGTGCCTTATTGCGAGTGACAGAGTCCCTGTAAGAGTGTGAATGTTTGCGTGAATGCCTTGGCAGTGGTACGTACACATGTGTGCTGGTGATTGTGCAAACGTGCGAGGGAGACATCATGAGTTTCCACCCTTAGATTTGATTTCCTCTCTAATGCAACCCATGCCTGGGAGTCAGTTGGCAACACGGTGTGGTGCAGTACCCTGATGTACACTAGAAATCTAGTCCAGAAGGCTAATTATTCTCCCTGTTGACCAACATTTCTGAGACAATAGAAAGACGAAAATTAATTGCAGAACTCATGTTTTTAAAAGTAAATGGAATTAAGCAAAATGTTCTCTGCCAAAATCTGATCTAGTAAGAGTAAGAGTGAAAGGGAAAATAAAGGGAATGTCATGGGAAACGCTACTTTATAACACTGCATTTCCCCAGGAAAGATAACCTTGGATACAACCTCTGATCAAATCCACATTGTCCTAACAAGGTACCACTGCATTAATCAA